>NC_135424.1:14697500-15007500 GCF_051991245.1 Festucalex cinctus
CGACAAATCCAAGCCCTCGGTGGCGCCTCGCTGGGTGACGCGAGTGTTTGCTGCCGATTGCCTGTGCCGCATTATTCTGCTGTGTGAGAACGCAGACAAAGCGCACTTTGACCTGGCAACTGCCCGTTCTACACAAGCAAAAAACCCAAAAGGTATAACGTGTTATGTTACCTGCAAAACACGACACGTATTATCAAACAAAGAATGCTGGTGGTATTTTTGGGTATCATTTGTCAGCAAGATTATGCTAAAAATAAATGAGCAGGACTGTTTTCTCAAAACTTGATTGATGGGTGCTACATGGGCCATTCCATTTGCTTTTGTTTTAATATGGTCGATCAGTGGTTCTCAAATGGGGGTACGTGAAGGCACTACGGGGGGGTGCGTGAGATTTTAAAATATACTTTAAAAGTATATGTAAATATTTCAAAACATATATAAGTTCATAAAATGAATTTTATATTCAGTAGGCTATTCAATTTCAGTGTCCTAAAAAACAGCAGCTCCCCCATACCAGAATGGTTTGACCCAACTTGTCATATGCCACCTAGAATCACCTGTCAATCACTTGAAAACTTTATTTAAAATTCAGTTAATTATTTCTTTATGAGAACAGAGCTTTACTATGATCCCAGAAGATGACACTTTATGTTGATAATAATTTGTATGTGCACAAATTTTTATTTATAATTAAATTATTTTTTCAAGTTACATCTTTTTATTTTCAAACAGTTGAAGAGACCACATAAATACAAATAGTGTTCCAAAGTCTGATAAATCAAACAATGACAAAGCACTCGGTTTTAATATTTTTTTATTTTTTTTTCCTTCAATCAGAAATGATTAGGGGGGTACTTGGCTGAAAAAAAATGAAAAAAAGGTTGAGAACCACTGTGGTAGATTATAATTGACTTGGATACAGCTGTACTGCTTCCTAAGTAGAGCTGCTTCTAAAAATAGCTTACCTTTAATAGTTTGAGAGGTGGAAAAATAGAAACATATTTCAGTATGATGAAGTGCATTTCAGCTCCACCACAAATTATTACCGAAACAGTAAACCTCTTGTTTAATTACTATCTTTCTCTTTCTGACAGTGTATCCTTCCTTGTACCCTTTTCAGACTAATTCCTTTAATGTGAATTGTTTTATTTCTTAAATGTTGTTAGAATTCTTTGGATCCTGGCATTTTCTTGCAGCTTTTTGAGATACCTACTTCATTTTGTCAGACTGTTTATATGTAAGTAATTTTGTGTGATGAGTGTGAAAATGAACTTGGCTTTCTAAAAATGTGACAAGCCTCAGTTAATTCATCATTTAACAAAGTACCTTAAAAGTAAAATTTCCACTTAAAAGCAAATGTCAGACTTTGGTCTTTGTGTGCAAATTAACATACAAGATAATCAAAGCCATGTGCGGTTGATTTCCAATTTTCACTGTTGCACAACTATCTGCTCATTTGTGTTATGCATATGCATTCCTCACATAATCTTTCAATTTCCTAACCATCTCTTTTGGTCTAGGAGATCTGCTGGTGCTCCATTTGTCTGAACTCATCCGGATGGCTTTCATGGCTGCCACAGACCACAGTAACCAGTTGAGAATGGCTGGTCTGCAGGCCCTGGAAGACATTATTAAAAAGTTTGCATGTGTTCCCGAGCCTGAGTTCCCAGGGCACGTTATTTTGGAACAATATCAGGCCAATGTGAGTCACGAACTTTGAGGGTATAGACTGTAATAGCCAAAATAAATGTCCAGTAATTGAATTGTCAATTTTATGTGTTAAGGTCGGAGCTGCACTCAGACCAGCTTTTTCACCTGATACACCATCTGACATAACAGCTAAAGCATGCCAGGTAAGAAACAGTGTATTTTTTTTTTTTTTTTTAAGAAATATATTCCCAACTAATTTGCTTTGCATTTCCCTTTGCTTTACTGTTTTTAATTTATGCTATAGCTTTATCGCAGGTGTTTATATTAGAAATAATCACAATGATCACTCTTTAGGCCATTGCAACCAGCTGCGTTTCTACTGCATTATACATCCTGCTATAAATTTATATCTGTTCACACTAGTGTTAATTTTGTCAACAAAAATTAAACAAAAATAATTTTGTCAACGCACATCAAAACCCCCATTAATAAACAAACAACTGAGACTAAATCAGTATGCATTTTCATCGACTAATGAAGATGAGAGGAAAATGTATTTCACTTACTAAAAACTGGACTAAAATCTATGGACATTTTAGTTCATGAACAAAAACAAGACAGAAATTAGATGATTTTTGTGAAATCTTGTCTCTGCTAATCTGTCACTGACACAGCCCCCGTATTTACATGTTTTTGGGTTTGAATGAGTTAATTCTACCAGAAATTGTTTCATTGTAACCTATTTGAATAAGATCCACAATAAGAGAGCAAGATGTGTGTAACTTTAATGAAGTTTATGTCCCTTTTATCTTTAAATGTTTATGTCCATAGGTGTGTAGCACTTGGATTGGCAGCGGTGTAGTAAGTGACCTCAACGACCTGCGGCGAGTCCACAACCTGCTCGTGTCGTCACTGGACAAGGTGCAAGCTGGAAAGGGTTCATCCAGTCAGCTGTACAGTGAGAGTGCCACCACCATGGAGAAGCTGGCTGTACTTAAAGCATGGGCGGAGGTGAGACCCAAGACGCTTTTGCTCTGTTCATAATACTGAGGTGTTGCGCTTTAAATCGTGTAAGTAAAATTTGCTATTCTATTATTAACAGGTTTATGTGGTAGCCATGAAGATAAAGAAAGAGGCAGAATCAAAGCCTGTCAAACCGGCTCGAAGCGGAGATGAGGATGAGGATGATCTGGGTGCAGATGTGCTTCCACCTGACAGTCTCATCACTTTAGTGCAGCCTGAGCTGCCCTCGCTTAGTCGACTGTGGTTGGCCATGCTCCGAGACTATGCCCTGCTCACGCTGCCTGCAGAGTTTTCCAGTCAGCTGCCCCCTGATGGTACAACTCAACCGTGTCTTTTGATGAATCGCGCAATGGAATGTTTGCGACGACTTCAGTCTGATGCCTGGTCCCCATCCCTTCTTACATGTGGATCTCCACCATTGCTGTTTATTTGTCTTTGTTCTATTTTTGGGCTTGCTTTTAAGGAGACTTACTCCAATACTAACACTTAAAATGGAATTCGCACTGTGTGTTCAGGTGGAGCATTTTATACTCCAGAGACGATAGACACAGCAAGGCTCCATTACCGCAACTCGTGGGCTCCTGTACTGCACGCAGTGGCTTTGTTTCTAAGCAGCACTGGCTTTGGAGCTTGTGAAGAAAAAGGAGCGGTTTCTCCAGTGCTCTCCAAGGCTCCTGCTCTTCATACAGGAACCTCACCGCCTGTTAAGACCATTGAAGAGTCCGTCAAAGACAGGATGCACCTGATGTTAGGTAAACATACAGAGACATTAAATATAGCTTGAAGCATTCATCTTATTTTGATTTTAATTTTTTAGTTCCTCATTATCCTTTTTTACGGAAGAGGATTAAGGCCAGTGAAGAGTTAAAAAAAACAAAACAAAGGGTTGGCAGGATTCTCACTTTATTTTAAGAATTCTGACTTTAATCTCAGAATTCTCATTTTGTTCTCAGAATTCTGACTTTAATCTCAGAATTCTGCCTTTGCGGTAAAGTCATAATTTTGAGATTGACGTCAGAATTCTCATTTTAAAGTCAGAATTCAGAGAATTAAAAAAAAGTATGAAAGAGGATTAGGGCCAGTGAGGAGAATTTTTTATTTTTTTTTGACGGATTCTGACTTTATTCTCAGCATTGTGACAGTCAGAATGCTGAGAATAAAGTCAGAATTCTGTGAACTTAATTTTTTTTTCTTCACTGGCCCTAATCCTCCAGTGTACTTTTTAACCAGACAAAAAACTATTTTGTTATTCAGCACTCATATTTTTTCAACACAAGGGGGTACTGTACTGTTTTTTGTTGTTTCTCCTGCCACTGCACCTGCCAGGTATGAAAGGAGGAAAACAATCGTGTGAACATCCCCTAAGCCTAGTTTTTCTGTCTCTCAGGTGTCAGTATAGAGTTTCTTTGCTTTCCCCGTCCTGAGGAACCCATTGAGCATGTCATGTCCTGCCTGCACGCCTTGTCCACTCTGCTTGAGTCTCCCTGTGCAAAGACCCACTTAGCAGAAGATCAGGTATGTCATTGATGGAGGATTAAAAAAAAGATGAGTCAGAAATATTATGGCAGGGGCAGTAAGTGTTTTAGATTGTGGGTTAATTTTTGTAGGTTGGCAGTCTTGTAGAGTGCTGTGACAGTTAATTTTGACAGTGTAGTGTAGTGTTGTTCCGATACCGTTTTTTGGCTCCCGATACCGATTCCGATACCCAGCTTTGCAGTATCGGCCGATACCGATACCATACCGATACTTAAGTTGTTTTTTTTTCCTCAACATGAAAAAGCTGTCCTGCCATTGGTTCAGAGCATTCAAGGGCCAATAGGATATCTTAGATCGGGATGCAGTGAACATGTCACATATCAGTGAATGTCGTGCATGAGCAAAACACAAGATGCTGCATCCAAAATCCTATATTAGCGTTGGAATTAATGGTATCGGCATGTTACTTGTGAGTACTCACCGATACCGATACCACTGTTTTAATGCGGTATCGGCGTCTCTGCCAATACAAGTATCGGTATCGGAACAACACTAATTTTTAAATTTAGTCTCAGTTTTAGTCCAGTTTCAATCACGCTTGTTAGGTTTTATCATAGTTAGTCAACCTCATCCCGTTTTTATTTTGTCCATTTTTAGTCAACTATAAATCTAGTATTTTAGTCTTTATTTTAGTCCAAGAACGAAATTAACACTATCTCACATTTTGATTCATTTTAAAGTCGTGTGCCTTCATTTACGATTTAGTAAAAGTAAAATAATTTAGTATTGATATAGTAAGAGAAATGAAAGCAGCAACTTCTCTCTGGTTGTTTCCTTGTTGTAATTGAAGTGACACATTTGCCAGGATTGCTTCAGCGGAAGCATCTAATAAATGTGACATGGGCATGTGATATTTACTCCCTTTACAAGGTGACAAAGGCCACTTGAGTGCTGTATCATATAATAGAATTATAATGTATCAATTGATTTGGTCAGGTTTTCCTCCTGAAATTGTGAAGGCCATATAAAAACAGTGTGTTATTAAGTGTTACTTTTCTTCTAGCTGCTGGCAGTGGAGCTCCTGAATGTACTTCACAGACTTTTGTTGACCCGTGACCCTCCTGCAGTCCAGCTGCAGGTGACTGCTGTAGTGCAGGAGACCATAAGAGCTGCACTGGACCATCTTCAACAACAAAATGTCAAAGGTCATGAGCTAACACATTGCACTCGTTAGTTTACTTGTACAATTGTATAAAAGTTGTTGTTTTGACAGAAAATGGGATCAAACTACTGCAAGGGTTGATTTGAATTATTTGGTTGTAGTTTTAGGGAGCATAGTGGATAAGTTGTTAGCAGATCCGGCTGACATTTCTTCGGTTAGGGTTTGAATCAGGGCTCTGTGTGATGTTTGTATGTTCTCCCTGTGCTTGCATTGTTTTTCTCTTAGTACACTTCCTCTACATTCCAAAAATGTTCACTTAAGTGGTTCATTGAAGACTAAATTGTTCGAAGGTGACAATGTGAGTAAAAGTGATTGTTTGGCTATGTTTGCCCTGCAATTGGGCAACCAGGCCAGAGTGTACTCGCCTCTTGCCTGAGGTCAACTGTGACCCTAATAAGCGGTATAGAAAATTGAAGGATGGTTTATTGGTTTGCATTCTACTGACAGAGCAGTAATAAGATGTGTCAGTTTCACTGATCTAGGTCATGATCGTATGTTGCACAGGCAAAGAGGAGGAAGGCCAGAGAGATTCTCAACTCCCCCTAGGGGAAGGGGGTGAGACGGGCGAGCTCGTTCCTGGCACGTCGCTGGTGTTTGCCGCAATGGAGCTGCTGGTTTTCATCCTGGTTCGCCACTTACCTCAGCTCAATACACGCGTGAAGGAGTCGCCCAGCCACGTGCCGATCAGGCCTCAACGACTACCTGAGGACGGCGCACGCCTGGTGGCAAACACTGTTTCCATTCTGGCAGAATTGCCCTCGCTCTGCTCCCCTGCTGGTAAGACACACGTAAAAAAAATATTTATATATATATATATATATATATATATATATATATATATATATATATATATATATATATATATATTAGGCATAGCCCCGGCCGATTATCGGCGCCGATATTTGGCATTTTGACAAATATCGGCATCGGCCATTTTTTGAATCTGAAGGCCGATAAAGCTCACTGAGCAGGGGATACTTGCGAACGTAGCGAATTTGGGGTTTTCATCAGGATTTGTAAGATGTTCGCAGTCAGTTTTTATTTGTCGTAAACACATTTGGAACATATTCACACAATTTTTCACCGCGAAAATCTTTTTGAAACGTTTTTACGAACCCTAACAAAAACCCCAAATGAGCTACATTCACATGAATTTGTTACTCAGTGAGAAATTATATATAGTTTGAAAGAATTCCCCCCCCTCCCCATTTTATTGCAAATGAATATCGGCTTGAAATATCGGTTATCGGCCGACTTGACTACAAATAATCTGTATCGGTATCGGCCTTGAAAAAACCATATCGGTCTATCACTAATATATATACAATATCGTGATATCGCGATATGAAAACTGCCACAATATATCGCGGTCGTCAATCACGATATTAAAAGTAGCACATCTATTAAAAGAAAAAAGTCGGTTTGATTTCCATTTGTGCAGTTCGAGCACCGTCTGTTGGCTAGTTTTTTAGTGCAGTTTAATTTTCACAAGGCATGTTTTGGCCCTTGTTTAAAATCCACGCTAATGGTCAGATGAAGGGAAACGTAATTTGCTTGTGAACTGAGTCAATATGTGCAGGAACTCAATGTGTGCCTGCATTAGCAAATAAGTGCCTCAATATATATATTATATATATATTTTTTTCTCTATAATATTTATAATATTTTTATATTTTTCATTGCAGTAATGTACAAAAGCACAATATTGTGTGTGTGTGTTTTTTAGTATGAGCTTCTTTTTTTTTTTTAACAATATTGTGACCTTTTTTTATCGCCAACCTCCCCACAATATCATGATAAATTAATTATTCTATCGTGATATATCATATTGTGATGTTTGGATATCGTTACATCCCTAGTATCCATTCTAATTTCCTCATTTGATTCAATATTGATTAATTATGGAATATCAATTCTTCTTAAATGTCAAGGACATGATAAAAACTCCACAAGTATTAAATTATAATAATAAGTAAATTTTGCGGACAGTAACTGGTCAAATGTTAATAATCAGTTATGTGTTACACAAACATGCAAGGATGATATGAAAATATTTTTTATAATTCTAATTCAATAATTGTAAATATAAACTAAAAATATTCTGAATTGTCTTCAAGTGCAGTAGTTCAGGTCTTCCATAAATGTAAGAAAAATTGTAAATTTTAAGAAACAGTAAAAAAAAAAAAAAAAGAAGATATTTTCTTCATGGTTATGATTAAAAAAAGTGAATTGATTCGAAAATGACTTCTTTTTTTTTTTTTTTTTTAAACCCAGCCTTAATTAATATTTTTTTACAAACTATATTACAACTCTCATACATTTTGCCCTGCTAATACTAATAGTTTTTTATTTTTTTTTGGCTTCTTAGATATTACCATAAAACTGACTTTTTATTTGTTGTGTTTATTGACCATGAAAATGATGTTCTTGTGGTTTGTGTTCACAGGGAGCATGACCATCCTACCTACGGTTCTCTTCCTCATCACCGGAGTGCTGAGGGAAACTGCAGTCAAGACTGCTGACAATTCCGTGCCTACATCTGTGTCTGCTTCACTGCAGGCCATCAAGACCATCATCACGTCCCCATTGGCTCGAGTGGAAAGCCTCCAGACACAGTGGACTGCCCTTGTGAGAAGCACTCTGGCTTCTGTACTTGAAGACTCACAGCCAGGTTTGTACATACTTACTCGTAGTAAATGATGAGCAACGTGACATATGTCAAACAAAATTTGTGTTTTTCTTTAGATGAGTCCAGACGTGATTTGGAAGACATCAGTATGTTGACAGCTATTACACTCTTCCTATTGTCTGCTAGTAATGAACTTGTTGGAGTTACTGTCCTGCAAAAGGGCTGCATGGAATGTTTCCGCAATGCCCTCAACTCTTGTGATCCGAGGGTAAAGTGCCTGAATCTCAATAGAGTCATCATTACACATTCAAAATCCTGGATGTAGGTGGTTCTCTTTAGTCTTCTTTGTTTGGCTTGTTGCAGGTTCAGGCACGGTGTTACCAGCTGCTTTTGTCTGTGTTTCAACATCCCAACCGTCACCTTTCTACCCCGTACATTCATGCGCTCGCTCCTCTCTTGGTGGAGAAACTGAAGGCAGTGGAGCGCAGTCGGCCAAAGACTGCCGCTGAGCTGCAGGCTGTGCAGGAGGGCATCAGGGTCCTGGAGAATCTTGTTGGCATGGGTGAAGAGCAGAACCGTGAGTGTCTCTTTGCTTAATGGATCGCTAATGTTTAGTGTGTTTCCATTAAAGTGTTTAGTTCAGTGGCTGCAAATGTGCACTCAGTTATCAGAGCATCAAAGGCTATTTTTAGAATGCTTACTACAGCTTACTGGAAATGTTGTTGTTATTGTGTTCTATTAATATTCGTACATTTCTTTTTATGTTCTTTGTCAGGTGTATAACAGCTGCATCTAACATTTTACACAGTCAATTATATAATATGTGCTAAATAGTGGCATTTGCCCCCTAAACTTAGAGATAGTGTAAGTAATTTTTATCTACTTGCACATGTGCAACCAGTAGTACGTCTGCTGATTTATTATTATTATTAGTAGTAGTAGTAGTTTTGTTTTTGTTTTTTTGTTACTGACACTCTTCTGCGCCACACTTGAGAACATTTATCAATAATATAATTAAAATGATTGGAAATGTGAATATTTATTTCACAAGTCAATTTACACTGTGTCCCCAAAGTTTCAACTTTCACCCATCAGATTTCATATTAGAAAAATTAAGTTAGTAAAACAATGAAAGAAAACTATGATCAACAATGGACACTGAAATTTGCATTATAATTACTCAGTAATTAACTCCACTAGCAGATAGGGATGTAACGATAACGGCAATATCGTGATATTAAAACTGTAACAATATCATGTTCGCGATATTTAAAAGCAACACATCTGTTAAAAAGGTCAGATTGATTTCCATTTATGCAGTTTAGCACCCTCTGGTGGCTAGTTGTTGTTTTTTTAGTGCAATTAAATTTTCATTAGGGATGTTTTGGCCCTTTTATGTTTAAAATCTACGCTAATTTTCAGATGAAGGGGAACGTAATATGCCTGTGAAGCGAGTCAATATGTGGAGGAACTCAATGTGTGTGTGCATTAGCAAATAAGCACCTCAAATATTTAAGTGTTATTAGAGATTGTAGGTGATTTATATGCATTGCTGTTACGTACAAAAGAGCAATATTGTGCTTTTTTTTTTTTTTTTTTTTTTTAGTATGATGAGCTTGTTTTTTTTACAATATTGTAACCTTTTTTAAATATCGCCAACCTCCCCACAATGTCGTGATAATTATCGTATCGTGAGCTTCATATCGTGATAATATTGTATTGTGATGTTTGGATATCGTTACATCCCTACTAGCAGATAGACTGTCTGTGTAATCAAACTTATTTGAATTATTATTGTTGTATGATGTCATTGTTTTTCATGTGTCCAATAGGAGTCCAGTTGGTGGCTCTTCTTGTTCCAACACTTATCTCATACCTTTTGGATGAAAATGCCATTCCTTCTGCATCCCAAGTCTCCAAAGGCCTGCATGACTTTGCCCTTCAGAACTTAATGCGCATCGGCCCTCTGTATCCAGCTGCCTTCAAGATGGTCATCGGTGCGGCGCCTGAGCTTAAAACCCGTCTGGAATCTGCTGTTCGGGCAAACCAGGCCAGCAACAAAGCTAAAGATGCAGCGCGTCAAGCTCAGCCAACAGTCCAAGTTGCACCAACTATCAAACTCAAAACTAGCTTCTTCTAAAAAACAACAACAAAAAAAACCCTCAAATGTTCTCACACAGACTTGTTTGCGTTGATTTGTGTCAACAGAATGTCTGCTTCAAGTAATATTTCTCCATTGTTTTGATTTTAAATCTCAAGTGTCAAACAAATGAGAGACCCTTGCGAAAGTCCTTCAAATGCATTTGAATGTTCAATGAAAAGCTTGTCCTTGTAAAATTTGTTGTAAATTTTGATTCCACCAGTGTATTGTCTTCTGTTTTGACATACATTTGCGATATTATGACATGAACTCCTTTTGCCCCAACTATTTTCTTTTTCCCCCCCTAAATTCCTCTTTCCTGTTTTTACATCACCTTAAGCCTTGAAGTCATAGTTTCTATCAAATGTGTTGAATTACATTCCAATGTCATGTTTTAGTCATGTGAATATTCAGAACACTGAAACATCAGGCTTTTTGGAGAAATCGTGTAATTATATGATTTACATTGAATGTGATTGTGAAGTCTATAGCATACAAATGTTTATAATAAGCCTATATCAAAACTTTAATCAAAATTAGCTGTTACACTTAATTTGAATATTTGTTAACATAATGGTTAACATATATTAAAGATCAGGGGCCACCAACATCGTGACGTGCAGCAGGTAAGTAGCCTGGGGTCCTGTTCTAAAAATAGTGATGGGACATTGTGATTTCCTAATGAGGTATAACTGATCATTTCAAAATGTAAACACTTGCAGAGATTTATAGAAATAAAGTGTTGCTTATTAATATTGTTTCAAAAATTCCTACTCCCACCCCTCCGTTATAGTTTACTGGTGGATGCCTATCCTTTTTCGGGTGATCGCACAGGCCCCAAATCATAATTACTGTGGCAAGTCGCTAACATCGGTGTCTTCACATAGATGAATATCAATTATTAATACAGTGATAACATACATAAGATAAGATGTGCTAGTATGTCTCATACTGGTATCCTTTTGCATTAATCAGCTACCAAGATCATCGTCATTATTTATTTATTTATTGACACCGAAATGCTTTTATTTTTAATATTGTTCCCAATTTCCCATACTGCTTAAGTGACGTTTGGGTTTAATCGCTATTTGCTGGTTAGAATAATGTAATGAAGAGAGTCTGACCCCCTCCCAGCTAATATGTGGGCGGGGCCTTGGCGCCGACGTCATTCAATGACAGCTAGCTGTCAGAAAGTGAGTTCATTCCCCGGACTCGAGAAGACGGTACGCCGTCGAAAGCTCGGTGCCCGTTTGCGTATATTTCGTGACAAGAAACGCTGAGACAGAGGACAAAGCATTCCACCGAGCCCGGCCATGGACGAACAGGCGGGCCCCGGCGTGTTTTTCAACAATAATAACAACTCGGTTTTACCCGGCACTGGTAAAGGACCGCTGCCTGATGGCGACGTAGGGGAGGCGGCTCGGGCGCAGTACAGTATCCCGGGGATCTTACACTTCCTGCAGCACGAATGGGCCCGTTTTGAAGTAGAGAGGGCACAATGGGACGTGGAGCGTGCCGAATTACAGGTGAAGATCACATTTTGAACATACATTTCTATTTTCATGTGACAACATCGAGACATAGCGTGATTCCATTCCAGCGCATCTTGTTGGAGCTGATTGTCCTCGTAACTAGGATAGCTTGTTAGCTTTAGCGTAGAAGCTAAATACTCGAACGCCCCCCACTGACCCGACGGAACAGCGGCTGTTTTCGACCTAGTTACTGAACCCACATTGAACTTGCTGTGTTGGATGACTGCGTTTATTTTTGCTTGTGTTCGATAGTGGACTTTAGTAATGATTTATTGATTTACTGTTAGAAAAGTGATACAGTTGTTAGCTAGCCGCTGTATAGTAACAGCCACGGCTAACTTGACTGGGCGCTGTGTACATTTTTTTTTGTTTACGCTAACGTAACATCGAGAAGAAGCATTACTAAACTAAAGTTTTTTTGTGTGGTGACGATGACAAAGTATTATGTAGTTGGTCGTTTGTTCCGTTAATAGCTGGCTCCTCCAAAATACCACATACCAGACTATGGAGTCAGAATGTATTGTTGTTATGCATTGGATTGCATCGTATGGCTGCCACTGCCACTCCCAGGAACAAGACTTTAAGATGAATTTCAACTACTGTATTATGTATTTCCAATTCCACTCTCAGTCACTTTAAATATAGACCTTAAACTGAATTCTGAGCCCTGGCTAAAAATATGGCTGTGTGGCTACATGCCTGTCCAACCATATGTTTTTATATTTCTTCTGACAATGTTTTCTTCCTCGTGATGATTTGTGAAATATGATGTTAATAGTATACTACTTCTTTACTTTGCTTTTAAGTATCTGTTGATGCCTAGCAGTGATATAGAAGTAGCATCCAATTTGAGAGCAAACCACATAATTGACTTCCTGAGTTAGTTGGCCAGTATGCAGGTTCCATTTCGTGATTAAATTTATGCTTCATGCCAAAAGTTTTGTTGTCATGTTTATTTCTGTTATTTTGAGCCTATATGTGGAGTTGCCCTTAGGTTGTTTTAGGTTTGAGGAGTACCGATACCTAGTATCGGTTTCAGGCCGAAAAAAAGCCTTATTTTAAGGTATCGGTACTCAGCACAGGCCCATGACAGCATTGGCTGCCCTCTTGTGGCTGTTTTTCGATCAGGCACTAGAAATTAGAAGACTCGAAAGTTGGGACTTTGGGACATCTAGATATTTCTTTAAATGTATGTCATTGGGGGGAAGTTTTATACATCAAAAGTGCTAGTGGTATCAGTACTAGGTAGGACTCCTCAGGACAAAAGTACTTGTGCTAGTATTGGTCTGGAAAAAGGTGGTACCGAATATCCCTAATTTTGAGACTACATGTAAAACAGCAGTCACAAGAACACCACTGACCTGCTATCTGCTGGACATTTATGATTCCATCTCAAGACCAATTTAAGTTTGAAAAAAGCTTAAAGAGACAGCTTTTTTGTCTTGTGGTAGCATTTTAACTGAAATTATGCTGCTCTCTGTGTGGCCGCTGTTTTTTAACTTCCTGCTTGCCTGCAGCAGCAATTCTAGCAAAGCACAGTGAGGTTTCTGAATGGCTTGTTGGGTGGTTTGTTTGTGGCGGCAAACTGCAGCACAATCAATCTGCGCTCCTTTTTTTTTTCTTTTTTCTTTTTTGGCGTCTTTAATGACCAGTTGATATTTTGGGCATCATTTCAATGTCTGTTTTGTGCAATGCAGCATGCTAGACTTAGCACTTGCTTTACTAACAATTTTATTCTTTCTTTCTGTAGAGTTTATTTGTTATTCATGTGTTCATTCTCTACCACTTACACAGGGAAGTTTGTGACGCTCCCAGCTGGCTTTTGATCAGGAGGTGTTCGCCAGTCAATCACTGGCATGGTGCTTTTTGTTTTGCTTTTTCATACAATTTTCCTGACAACTCGGAAAGATATGATCACTGTCATATCTTATGTGACTACAACCTTGTGCTGTCCATGGGCTTATATGAGTATATCCATTTGCTCTCATTTAAACTCTACATGTGAACAGGGTTGAATTATTTCATCTCAAGACCCAAATTTCAAATTTGGTTCCCCTGGACCTAAGCTTACTAAAATATATTATGTACTGCCCAACATTGAAATATACTTTAGAACAGTTGAGGAATTTATTATCATTCCTGTCATTGCCTGTTTCAACATTTAACTGACGCCATTTTGACATGACATGTCTTATTTTACTTTGTTTGGGCAGAAGGCAAGCCCCACAGCTTGCAAGAATGTTGCCCAGCAAGCCTGTTAGGTCATGTGAAGAGAGCCACTCCTCTCAAGCTGGGCAGCCCTGAAACCTACTGTACTGTACTGTACATGTCAGCCACTCAAGTTACTGTGTTGATGCAGAGAGAATGCAGAGGCTCCTGACCAAGCTCTTAGCTCATGGAGCAGCCATTTCTTGAGAGTGTGTGTGTGCGCATGTAACAATTTTGTGTATGTCTGTGAGGCTTCGTTAAATGTTGCCAAGACGTTTGCAAAGTGTTGATGATCAATGTGTCCTTGAATTCACGTGTTTATGGAGCTTTCGGCGTTCTTCCGAGATGTTCGAGTTTGGTTGGGTCTTGGCCAACCGTCACTTCCGGACAGTCTGGTCTGGTTGTTGTGTTATGCTCAAGAAGAGTCGTGTGTGATTGAACATTGTAGTGGCCAAACATGATTCCAGGTGACACAAATTATAAAATTGTTATTTTAGTATTTATAGTGTTTTATATTATTTTATTAACGCTTAGATTCATTTTGATTTTTTTTTTTCATATAAAATGTGTTTTTATAAATGTACGGGACAATTGAGAGAAAATGCCATTAATTTCATGTAATTTGAAGGAAAAGTTCTATATCAAAATATAAAATTGTGTCCCACTCCATAACGCACAGCAACAAGACAACACAAATGGAGCACTACAGCTGCACAGCATTAAAGAAAAGATCACCTCTGTTAAACAACCAAAGTCCCGATAAACATTGCTAGCTAACCAAAGTCAACAAGTGAAGCTGGTCAATTTACTAGTATGTGTTTTTGTAATGCTTATGAGTGGGGCTGAGCAAGTGATGCTGCTATTGAAAAGAAGCTCCGGTTTTGTCTGTATGCAGTTGAAGCACCAATCTTGGGGTTTTATTCCTCAGTTTAATTTATTTGGTTACTGTAGCTCAAAAGTTTTTAATGACTTTTTATCACATTTCATATGTTCTTTTGCACGACAAGATCTCTGGCACATTTTTTGAGGGGCAAAAAGTGTACCTATAAAACATGTCCTTAAAAAAAAAAAAAAAAATAAAAAAAAAAAAAAGGTTTTAAATATTTAAATGGTGGCGGCACGGTAGTCGAGTGGTTAGCACATCCGCTTCCCAGTTCTGAGGTCTCCGGTTCGAGTCCAGGCTCGGACCTTCCTGGGTGGAGTTTGCATGTTCTCCCCGTGCCCGCGTGGGTCTTCTCCGGGTACTCCGGTCTCCTCCCACATTCCAAAGACATGCATGGCAGGTTAATTGGGCGCTCCGAATTGTCCCTAGGTGTGCGTGTGAGTGTGGATGGTTGTTCGTCTCTGTGTGCCCTGCGATTGGTTGGCAACCAGTCCAGGGTGTCCCCCGCCTACTGCCCAGAGCCAGCTGAGATAGGCGCCAGCAGCCCCCGCGACCCTTGTGAGGAATAAGCGGTCAAGAAAATGGATGGATGGATGGATATTTAAATGAATACATGTTGTCGTGAAACAGAGGTATGGTCAGTTATACTATAAAAATGTTAGCTGACATAACATTTAATTAAGTCCATTGATGAAGACTGAAGGGAAACATTATTTTCGCCACACCACATCACTCATAGCATGGAGCAGGGATTTCCCCATAACTAGAAGGCTGCAGAGGGTCAACTCGCACACTGGCACAGGACAGGAGTTTGTTTTCTGCCCAAAGATCAAAAGAAGATGCCAAGGCCCTTGGTGATATGATTTAAATAAATGTGGCAATTCTGATGACAATTATACATCCCATTTTATCAATTTAAGAATGAGTGATGTGATGTGGCTAAAATAATGTTTCCCTTCATCTTTGCCTGAAGAATCTGTCGGCTGCCATAATTTGACACCCGGAGAAGGTTGAAGGTGTTAGATGGCTCCCTGTGAGTGTGGTGTGAAATATGGGCCCACTTTGAAATGTTTATTCCAAAAAGGAAAAGCAACTCAAGCAACTGTGTTTGTAAATTGTCAGTAACATCTGCAGTTAATTGCAGATAAGCTACTTAGTATCAGTGAGCTTTGATAAAATTACGTATTGCAATGTTCTCAAGTTGACTTGCTCTAAAGACAAACCTAGCCAAAAAACCTGCTCAGTAGTGCAGGAAAAAGAAGCACTGTGCCAATCTCAGACTTCTTACACCAGCACGGCCTTCCGAAATGGCTTGTCACTGTCGTTCCTTCCTCAACTCAATACTTTTGTTCACTGTGCAGCCCGTAGTTACTTATTTTTACTTTCCAGTTCATGCATGAGCTTGGGAAAGTACAAACAAAGCAAAATTTCAAGAGTTGTGATTATCCAAAGTCAGAAGACTACTTGTGTCCTTTCTCACTTAAGCAGACCACAAACTCATACCTTTAACAAGACCGTCATAACATTAGTGGTACCACAAAGCAGTCGTTGCAGTGACAAATAGCCACTGTGGACAGATAACAGTCTGTTCTATAAAATATTATTTTTAAAGCCTGTTTCTCCCAGCTTAACTATACCCACTGGGCACAGTTTCTCTTATAAAAAGTAAGAATTGATTTCCTTGCCAAGCGTTACTAGTGACAACTGAATCCCAAGGTCTCTGTGCTAAAAAAATGATGAGTCAACCTGTACATTGGTGGCTACTTTAGAGTGAAATGTATGTCACCATCTCTTGAAGCTGTCTGACATGCGGAAAGATATTTCAGATAGTGATGGGCTTCTCTATCCGGTGGGGCCACACCCTCTCAAAAGCTTCCATGTTCTCACTCTCTGTCGTCATCAGTTACACTTATTGTAAAACTATGCAAGAGATGACAGTTTAATAAAATTAAAATAATGTTTTGTATCGTCTTGTGTCAATCGATTAATCGACAGTCAATTAATTGACAGCCATTTTATCCATTGCATAATAGTGTAGAGCCATAGTTTAACTTAAATAGTCTAAATCCTCTGATTTTAGCCTCTTAACAGTAATTAGGTGATTACTTAATTAATTAGGTGTAGTCCTTCATGAAAGGATATTGATTACCTTATTTACCGGTAATAAAAATACGTTTGTAAAACAAATTCACATGTAAAACAAAGATGTTTTGTATTTGACAACACATTATGTGTAATTCTTCTTGTTGTGTGTTTAGTTTTACAGTAAACAGCGTCATTAAACAGGGATGGCAGAACACAAGCGACATGGTACATTTAGGGTACTTTCACAATGCCTGGAACTTTGTAAATGCACTGTATGGTTCTGCACATATTCTAATTAGTATTCTCCTAATTTCTAAAATAAATACAAAAATAGAATTTGAAGTTGTTTAGCTTTCGCCTGTATTTCCACTGATCTTTACTTATTTTTAAGTTTTTGCTGTGGTATAATTTCAGTATTGGTATCAAGATACTTAATGCAGATACGGTATCAAAGTCAAAATGGCATCATTGCACCACTAGTCTTGAATGAAGTGCAGCATCTGACACTGTACAAACCTTTTTGATGGATTTTAAGAGCTTCCACCTCTGTCTGACAGACTCAAGATTTTATATGGAGAACCTGCAATATTGATAGGATATTAGATTTACCTATAAGCAGAAAACAGCTTTGAATCCTCCTTCGACGGTACTCTGTGGTGTGAATGCTGCTCTTTGCTTTCTTTCCATAGAATCCCATTGTAACTCAAAAGAGGGCAGACAATTCCCTGCAGACTAATCAGAAGATGCTGCAGAAATGTGTCTGAATCCGCCATCCACAAAAGTATCAAAGCATTACCACCACTTTGACTGACAAGGGCTCAGTTTACTCCCTAACACACCTGCTACAATCCATGTTGCCAGGCATTTATGACATTTAACTTTAACACGAACAAAGGCCAATACACTCACACTAAAGACAGGTTAATAAAATGGACCAATCCACAACAGTACTTGGGTCAATTTGACCCAACCTTGTACACCAGCTTTTTATTTATTTATTTTTATTTTAATGAGGTTATTTTTTGATTTGACAAACCAAGAGTGGGTTTGCTCCAATTGACCTTAGTAGTGGATTGGTCCATTTTTGACCCACATTGGTTATTTTTGATCCAGCTGTTTTTAGTGTTCGATAGGCACACATACATTTAGTTTACATTGTGTGTGCACATGCCATGGGAGAATCCTCGTCCCAGAGAAGGCTGACAATGCTGCTTTTGTTTGTGCCACTTGAAGTAGCACCGCACTGTTGAGCTGACATAAGTAATGTGACAGCCCAGTGTAAAGTGAATATTAACAGGGAAGTTGTGACATGAGGAAAAGAGCATATCTGTGTCTTGTGTGGGACTCAAGGAGAGCACTTATGTCAGCCTCCTCCTGACAATAAGAGAATACTTTTAAGTCTACAATTTGTTGCCGTGGTTGCTCAGAGCGAAGAAAGGGAGGATATAGCAATGGAATTATTAGCATGCTGCTGTTTCTATAGAGGAGTGTAGCTGTCAATGTGCTGTGCGGATATCTGAATTCCCCAAAAGACATTAAAATTGATTACTGTACAATAATACACGGTATATTCAAACCAGAATCGTGAACTTTTTAGTGGACTAAAGTAATCCAAATGGTTTGTTTAGTTTTATTCCCAAAAGAAACATTCCTGATAGATCCCAGCTGGAGTTACTGTATTTACTACTATTTGGCCTGATGGATGCCTTGCACCTGTCTTGCTTCTGGAGTTATCCAGCTTTTCCACCCTTGTTGCTGCCAGTGTGATGGAATGTGTGGAATGTACTTGGCGAGTTATCAGGCTGATATCATGTTGATTGTGGTGTTGTGGTGGGTAGCTGTTGACTGTGCTCATTGAAAGAAAGCGTGTGCGCATTGTAAATAAGGGATTTACACCAGCTCTTGTTCCTCCAACAGTCTTAAAAGAATCACCATGTGTTTGTCTTAACAGAATGGTCTTGTGCTTATTGTCCTCTGTAGCCATTAGCCTATCACTTGTCCACACCATCCTTTGCCCATTTCTGGGAAAAACCCCAACGCTCTAGATGGATGCCCCGTCCTACATGTCCCTCACTCAGACACACTGAGGAGCTCTTATCCCACAGCCGCCCCAATAATGCAGTCAGTGTGAGGCCAGGATTAAAAGCTTCCTGTGTCTCTTTACAGCCTTAGTTGACTCATTACATTCCTCCTAAGGTTAATGTTTGATCAGGGTGTAGATGGCAAGCCAGACATTCACAGAGCTTCACTCTTCTCACTCTTTGGCACAACAGAACACTGGAGGTCTTCGGGCAAGTGCTTCATGTTGATAAGGAAGTGGACGGTTGATATCGTGTCTCCCTTTGTTTGAATCATCTCACATCTTAAGTATGACATGAAGTGACATTTGGTGAAAATACTTCCGCAATCAGTTAAATTAGAAAATAATGGGTGGGCTTTGAACATCTCAGTTTCTTTGGATATCGTTCCACTTTTGTGAGGCAGTTGTCTTTACTGATATTTGAATTGAAGCCTGAGAGCATTATTTTTAGAGCCTTACACTTCTGAATTATTCACTCTTACTATTCCACATCCACTAAAATCCTAACAATAGCAATGTGACAAGATTTCCTAAAAATCAGTCTGCCAAAATGCAACATTTCATTGGAATGGCCTCCTCTACCTCTTTGTGGGTGTACCATTTTAGTGTACAGTGCATGTATGTCACGCAAGTTACACCTGCTTGCAAAATCAAACATTTCTAAGTTCAATTACGGCATAAAAATTCAGTGATGCCCGGCTTGAAAGTGTTAAAAGACAAAAGTGCATCAAATTCTACTGAATTGAATCATCCACTTTAAAATATATGAAGATACACATCAAATTGTCTTTTATTGATGGTGTATCGTTTGAAGGAAATGGCACGTTAACAGTCATGAAAAGTTAATTCATAGGTACATAAAATGACAAAAAACTGAATGCATTATACCGTCTCAAACGGAGCCATATCATATCGAAGTGAATTGTAATCCTACTGAATTTCACCGAACCATATCAAATCATTGTACTGCGTTTAAAATCAAACTGTGTATCGTGATATGCATGGGAACGTTTTCTTTTTTTATTTGCAAAATATACATCCCTATAAGCTACTGAATCTTTGTTTTTTGCTGTTAAATGAGATTTCGTAATGTCTCCCAAGAATAGGAAAACTGCTAGCTGTGACACAATTAAGAAGCTATTTTTTTCTATCTTCTAAAATTACAATCGAAACAAAGAAGGAAGTTATGGCAACACACAAGGATGGCGTTCTTTTGTGAGCTAATAGCATCTTTCTCAATGCCTCAACAAAGTGCTTAATATAGTTGCACACACAAAGACAAGTTTAAAAAAAAAAAGAAAGAAACCTCAAACCTTGCAGCAAGGCAGTGCAGTCCCTTTGTGGAAGCTAATAATGGCTAGCTTGCCTTGCCAGCAGTCTCAAGTCACTGCGAGTGTCTTCCCAGGATCCCCATTCGGCTCCCGTACAAGAGCTCCATGATGGTGTTAATTCGGCTTCAAAATCTAAATAAATCCTGTTGTCTCACTCATTACACATTGTTTACATTCGCCATGGTGATTTCCATCTGAATCATGTCAGCCACTTACAACAACGATGCATTATGGGATGTGATGTCATGCTGATTAGGGCATCTAAAATCACTCTTCGACAGACTCAGGAATTGTACTATCCATTCCACACAACTCAAATGTGAACACAACAGCACAAGTGCTTTAAAGTAGCACGAAGGAACTTTTCAATCTTAATAAAAATATTTTTATAACTCTTCTGATGAAACACCGGCTTAAAACTAGTTGAATGGTACATTTGCCATGACCTGAGTAGCATCAGTATCATTTTTCCTGGCACTAAGAATTAAGCAACTTTGAGGAGGATGAACTAGGAACACTGTTACACAAAAAAACTACAATGTGCTGACTGCTTTATGGCACACGTCACTCCCGCCTTTCCCCATTCGTTACAAAGATGAAGTCAATTTGAATGTCAACGCATGATTACTGCTTTTGTGGCAGAAGCTGCAAAACAACTGAAAAGTTTTGTCTGAGGATACAAAAAAGAAAAAAGGAAAAGGGAAGCTACCATGATAAAAGGACAGTCAAGGATCAACATTGGCGTGGATTTCACTCGCTGGCGGGAGTTAAAAAATGACAGAATGCGCTTGTCCTTATAGGTAAAGTGGTCTTCCTGCAGACATAATGCCACTTTTGTCCATATGGTGCTGCCATAATCAACATAAACTTAAAGTTCCTTAATGTTGCTTTAATATGTCATCCTTGAGCATTGTTTACATTTCCTAGGACTGCTCATCCAACAATGAAACACCTTTCCGGCAGTGTACGCAAAAGCAACATTGTAGGAAATGGCAGCCATTATCCGGCTATAGCCATAATCGTAGAGCATGCAAACACTGTGTAGTCACACAGTTACAACATGTTGAAAAAGGAAGGGGAATAATTATATTTATTATAACACTATCATCAGCGAGCTTTCATACGAAAGCTGAAGGTGAAACCTTGGCAGGTGCAGCAATTAATTAATGATGAATTCATTTTGACAAGAGAAGTGATTAGTATTCTTTTTTGGATCTTGTCCACAAAATAAGTTCCATTTATTTAATATCGGTATAATTACAAAAAGTGCATTCATACTATATATGGAAACCACTACCGCCAGCACAGCAAGGCATCTAAATGAGTAAGTCACGATTAATTTTGGGTGCTTGTGTCTTGGCGCGCAGCCAGAGGTGTGGGCTTTTCCTAGTAGTGTCTCACTACCACAATGAATATTTTTTTTTATATCCGGCATCAACCACATCTGATGCAAAACCCAAACCAGATAAACAGAAACTCATACATCAAATGCTCTCTAGGGTTGGGCATTGAGAATCGAGTGGAACCGGGACCAACATTCCGGCTCTCCTGGAATTGTTCAGATTGTAAAATGTTGGTGCTAAATTTTGATAACCTAGTTCACTGCATGGAAGTGACCGAACACAAATGAAGAAGAACCAATAGGAAATGTTTGTGTGTGACACTCACTGACCGGCGTGTTGGACATAAACGGATCAGCAGGAAGTGTGTGCTTGATTCTTACAAGATGTGATCGCGGATTCCTGGATTTGCTTCGGCACAATCGAAAATTTGCGTCTGAATGTTGTAAAAAATAATAAGAATTAAAATAAATAAATAAATAAATAATAATAATAATAATTATTATTATTATTATAATAATTCAACATATGTTTATGTAGACTGCTTACATTATATATACATTTTCCTTGCGTGCCCATCAGTTAGTGTTCAGTAGCATGCTTACCTGCTCCATATCTGGTGAATTATTGTATTTTCTTGAGGATCTTTGTCCAAAAAATAACTCTGGAGGAACCAGAATCGTCCAAATTTAAAGGGATGCTTGACTCATTGAGCCATTCTCAACAGGTAGAAAATAGTATTTTGTCTATAATTAATGTGACAACTTCAATATTTTTCATGAACAATTAATACCTTTAAAAAGTAACATTTGCCACTTTCTGTCGGCTGAAGATTGACTGGCTTAATGTTGTTAAAAATGAATCAGATACTTGTTCTCATTCTTCTTGTTGTTGTTGTATGCTTCCACCTCATTGTGAAGTAAGCAAATGTGGGATTTGATTTTGCTCCTCAAGAGCAGTGGTTGATGGTATTGGTCAGTCTAAAGTTAACATTATTTTAGGAAAAATAACTTATAACTTAGATTAAACAGTGCAGTTATGAGTTTGTATGCAAAGAACTGTGGATGTTTAGAATGCTGCTTCCAATGTGCAGCAGACTGAAGTGCAGTCATGACTCATTGTTGCGGGCTACAGCAGCTCCTCTTGCTATCCGTGTGAACTCGTCATCCAGCCCACTCAAACTCACACCATCCTCTGCATATAGATTCCAATGCAGGAATTCTATTTCGTTCCCTCTGGGAAGTTAGCACAAAGTTAACAAAAAGTGACAAGTTCCTATCCTGGCATTGCTTGTTCCTGCCAATCTTTTTCCGCCGGTATCCAAAATAAGCTACATGGCCATGTCATCTTTGTTTTCTTGACCACGTAACTTCACTTCAACCTAAGTCCACATTGCAAAATCTTGCCTATGAAAAATATTGAATGTCTTGCACAAGCCCCGTGTTAGTGAAAACATACAGTACATGTTTTTTGAGGAAATTTTAACAAGGAAAACAAGCTGCTTTTTTTTTTTATATTATTTTTTTTTTATCTGTTGCGCTGGTTATGTAGGAATTATTCTTCATCAATGCAGGCTAGGGATGAACATTTGACTAAATTTAGTGATAACGTTTATAGTAGAGCTGTCAAAATTAATCGACAAGTAATCGATTATCAAATTAATTTACAAGTATTTTAATAATTGAGTAATTTCTTTTATTTAAAATTGTCCAAATCCTCTGATATCAGCATATCAACGGTAATTGTTCACTGATGTCTCTAGTTCTTTATGAAAGAAGACTGATTATCTTGTGTGTTTAATAAAAATAACATCTGTTTTTACTTTTTACTTTGGAAAACAATGACCGAACCTGTAAAATAGTACATCAATCCCCCTTTTTTGAAATCACCATACGATTACAAAGTATGTAATAAACACCAATCACTTGTTAATAAACAGTACTTAGGGGGAAAAAAATTGTAATACACTTTGATGCAAAATTAAAATCAAATTATTAATCCATTCTAAAAATATTAAATAGTAACAGCACTGGTTTATAGAAAATTATTAGCATTCCACATTCGTTTAGACACAATAGATGAATCATCAATGAATGTAATTAAATTAGCACCAGAGTTTTATTTTCTCTCGTGAATGCACAAAACGGAGTGCTAAAGGTTGACGCTGTGTGTTAATTTGAGATTGGCTAACTTAAAGACATCCATCCATCCATCATTTCTCTGTACCATGCCTCCAAATCTATTTAATCCACTTAATCATACCAGCCTTAACTTTTAAGCCGTATTGAATTTACAACAGTTCTGTGAGGACATTTGTTGTAAATATGGGCACAAGTTATTGTGACTTTCTTCTTTTCACACCGAGCCACTCGCATGATTTATTCAACACAGTTTTAGCGAGACTTCCCATTTTGTATTTCAGTATTGTGGCAACCGGGCCTCCTTTGAATACTCAATTTTTTATTCCGAAGTAGTCACGTAAGCTCCTAAACAAGCCAAAAGGAGCATCGTCACCACCCAGTGTTAAGAGGCATTCATGGTTTCTCCAAAGATCAAATTTAACAGAGTACATATAAACTGGGACTTCACAGATACACGTGAATTTATGCACGTCAACGTAATCGGTATAAGAGCTCAAGCTGCCTGCCTGCTTAAGAGACAGTTTGTGTAGAGTGAAAATATTTTTTGAGAACAGTGTGGCGGGTTGTCGTGTAGGAGTGTGAGTAGGTTAGATTAAAATAGAAGGCAACAGTTTTGCTTATTATTTCCCTTCCTGCCACGCATATTGATTTGACATAGTCCTATTTCAGTCTCAACAAAAGTAGCTGCTCTCTGATGTGCTGTAGCCTTGCGGAGGTTAACATCAAGTCTTTATTTCAAGAAAGAACATTTTATCACAAGGATGCCAGCAAACCAAAAAAAAAAAAAAAAGAGGTGTGCTTTGTATGTTTTTCTATACTCCTTTAAAATTTCATTTATTTTTGTATTTCCAGGCACAAATTGCCTTCCTACAAGGAGAGAGGAAAGGCCAGGAAAATCTCAAGAAAGATCTTGTGAGGAGGATCAAAATGTTGGAGTATGCGCTGAAGCAAGAGAGGTGAGTGACATCACTACTGCGGTTTCAGGCCTCCCACAAAGCGTGTGCATCTTTTCTTTCCTTCGAAAATACCTTTCTGCTCAGAGAAATATGAGATAGATGTGGTCGAAGTCATCAGTCAACATCTCGAGTGCTTTCATCAGCAAGTTGTATTCGTGACTAGAATGCTCGTATTTTAAGAGAGCATACAGCTACACGGATTCACATTGCACATATACAAGTACAATGTCAGCAGGAACAGCAGTGGTGTGAGATTCTCCTGGGTCTGGTTGTCTGATGTCATAGGGAACATGTTGGGGGGAAAGCTACGTTGGCATGTCTTGATATAAACATGCTAAAAATAAGGACAAGAATGGAGATTTTTTTTTTTCTCCAGCCAAAATGAGGTCAGCGCCATAGCTTTCTCTTGTTGGAAAGATTTTCATTGTTTTCATTCTTTCGCGCACCAGCTCATCACCATCTCACTTGTAAACAACTGTGTTCCCAGGGATTTTTTTTTTTGTCATACTAGATTTATAGACAAATGATTATTAGTCGCGTGTTGCACAGGCTGCAATTTTGATCTTACAGAATGTAGTCAGTAGCCACAAGTGGTCTAGACCACCTCAAATTGTTGTTTTCGTCATCAGATCCTTCCCTGCCCGTCTCCCTCCTGAATGTCTTAATAGGATTACACCACAGTATTTTGTGCCATTCAAACAGTTAACTATAGGCAGTTGGGTTCAACTGCGCAAAAGTTTTACTTGTGGTTTATAAACGTGTCAGCCAGAACCTGGGATTTTAAGACGTATTTTAAGAGAGCATACAGCTACACGCATTCACATTGCACATATACAAGTACAATGTCAGCATGAACAGCAGTGGTGTGAGATTCTCCTGGGTCTGGTTGTCTTGCACTTTGCCATTGCAAATGAGAAGGATAATTGATTGCTTTGAATTCATTTGGACAGAATGTTTACCGATAAAGGCTACTTTTGTCATTATCCCATGGAGGTCTCAGAAAAAGTGGGTGTGCGTTTAGTCTGCAGAAGCGGTGCGGGGGTGGGTCCATAACTTATGACGCCATAAAGTGCCAACAGGTCATTTTCTCAGTTTGGGAGGGGCTAGTGCTTGGAGAGCAAAATGACCTAGAATTTCTCATTGAGGAGCGAATGGAGGAAAACACCACTTTGGTGATGTTTTTGGTGAGGAATTAGCATTTTAACACGGCTAAAAGCTCTAAAAAGTTGGTTTTTCATGTTGCTATCCCTTTAACTATGTCTTGAATTGTCAAGTTTTAGTCAGTCTGTGAATTCTACCATCTTAAGTATAAACCGTTTGAATACAGCGAAGAAAGAGAGTGGCACTGATTTCCTCAGCAGGCTCAGGTGTCAGTTACACCTTGCCTTCCGCTCCAGTGTGAGGGCAATCTTTCAACCGTGGGATTGTCCTCTAGCTCTTTTTTTTATTTTTTTTTAATGCATATTTATCTGCTTTTCCCTTGTGAGAGAGAGCACACGACTGCCTCAGGAGCAGCACTTGTAACCCAGAATTACTACCACTTCCCGCTGGTTGCTAAGCAACCACTCGCATCACTAAGAACATCTTAAAAAGACGTGTGAGATTTTTTATGAGGGGAGCTTCCTCTGGATGCGGTCTGAAGTCACGAGCTTGGAGCTGTGTGAATTGAAAGATGTTAGAGAACTCTCTGTACCGAGCCTCCTCTGCTGATAAATTTGCATCTAATGATGATAATAAGAGGTTTTTTTTTTCTTTATCACTTTGTAAATGTATCATACTGCAATGCTAGAAAATAGAATGAAGAGTGATAACAAGTAGCAATGTATTTTTTTGTACATACAGTATTTGAAACAAAGGCTAAATTATATTTATTTGATGGTCTGAAAAATGAAGATGCAAAGTTTAGGTTTGTCACTTTTCATTGATGTTTATGCAAACTTGTCTATAATCAACTATGTTTGTTTACCTGTACACCTCCTCTATTTGTTTTACTTTCAGAGCAAAGTACCATAAGTTAAAATACGGGACAGACTTAAGTCAAGGTGACATGAAACCTCCAAGCTACGATTCCGGTAAATTTGCACTCCCGTCCACCTGCTCTTCTGAATCACTGCTATTGTTGTGTTCGCATACCTTTCATGACATCACTGTTTGCATGTCAAGGCTTCATTCATGTCAGTTCTTGTTTGCCTCCATAGTTTCCTTCTGTGTTCTTTCTTGACTAATGAATGGGGCATGCCATTTAATACAATGCTCGGTGTAAATACTAATTATAAACAATTTTTTTTATTTTTAAATTACTGCTCTTTTCAACACACATTTAAAGCTATATAATAATGCTTTGCACTTCCTGGGCTGGATATTGTCAACAACCTCACAATACAATGCCGAGCATAATACAGGGATCACAAATAGATACAATACATATCGCAGTACATGGCCTTCAAGGCAATACGTATGCTGATATTTTTATATTACATCCATCCATTTTCTTGACCGCTTATTCCTCACAAGGGTCGCGGGGGGTGCTGGAGCCTATCTCAGCTGTATTTGGGCAGTAGGCGGGGTACACCCTGGACCGGTTGCCCGCCAATCGCAGGGCACACAGAGACGAACAACCATCCACACTCACAAGCACACCTAGGGACAATTTGGAGCACCCAATTAACCTGCCATGCATGTCTTTGGAATGTGGGAGGAGACCGGAGTGCCCGGAGAAGACCCACTCAGGCATGGGGAGAACGTGCAAACTCCACCCAGGAAGGCCGGAGCCTGGACTCGAACCCGAGTCCTTATATTACTTTACATACATTTTTATGAAAACAGTCATGTGTATTGTATACCCAAATTATGTTTATTATACCTGAGTTTTTTGTGTGCGCACTGCACAGCAAGGAGCAGCTTTCAGAGATGTGCTGGGAAACTTTATAAATCAATGTGCAATTTTGATTTCTGACATCTCTGTATCGATACATGTATTGTAAAGAGGCACGCAAATTGCCGCAACGATATATTCTGGGATCTTTTTTTTTTTTTAGCACACCGCTAGCAGTGTAAAAAATTGCAAAGAAATTCTATTTAGATCAACTAAGTCACAATCAAAAGCAACATTCCAAAAGTGGCTGTCACCCTGGAATTGTTACCATCCTCACCTACGTATGAAGAATTTAGAGTCTTTAATAAACCCAACATGCATGTTTTTGGAATGTGGGAGGAAGCAAAGAAGGAATGTGGGAGGGAAGAAAACCCATACAAATTCATGGAGAACATGCAGGCTCCGCACAAGAAGGCGAGTGCAGAATTGAGATTTTATTCCAGAACCGCAATACTGTGAGGCAGATGAGCTAACCTTAATTTCGCCGGCATTTCAATTAGACTAATTTCCGCAAAGTAGCTGAAAGGTTAAATTCCAAGGCACTCTTTAACATCCGCGTGCTAATTAAACTGCAATAGCACTTTAAGCTTTGTTTTCTCCAGTGTAAACAAAGTAATGTCGGATGGGTGGATCTTTTGATTGCTCTCTCATGTTCAAGTCCTTTGCCATCATCGTGTCATATTTTGATAATTCCATCTCCTATCTCCTCATCTATTTTCATGAGGACTGTTCAAAGCTCCCAAGCCCTTGAAGTGTCGATGCAGGCGGGAGATGAGGGAAGAGGTGTTAGGCTGTGGAGGTGGGTGGCGAGGGTTGAGTGGGAAGTGTTGCTCATATGGTGACACAGCTGCCCATCGCTCACCTTCCTGACATGCGACCCACTTCTTCAGCAACTTGCATTATTTGGCACCACGACCCCGGCCACTGTGACACACCTGTGTCAGCCATCCAATTGTCATTAACATGCGTCTGAGCCTTGCTAGAGTCCCAGCTGACTCAGAAGTGGAGCGTGAACGTAGATGAATATCACACTGAGCTTCGAGTTCTATCATTGTATTAATAGAGCCACATAGTGAATGTTCTGGATACAGCCTGCACACGCACATCATTGCACTATGACTTAAAACAAAGGCCTACTTTTTTGAAAAAATGTTGACCATACTGTGCTTATTCAAAGATTCTTTGATATTGATGTTCTAGCATCAATATCAACTACTAGAGATATTAATTTAAAAAAAATACAGTCTCAAGTTAATATTTCAATTCTATGTAATTCTATTAGTTGGTCGATAAATCATGTTGACACACAGAAGTAACTGATAGCTGAACATGTGTAGTTGTTAGAATGCGGTGAACAATGGTGCGGGGGAGTTTATAGAATAAACATTAGGCCATGCTTTTTGCAGAGTGCTAATCTGTGTCCTTGTCTTCTCCTCCAGACGATACGAATGAGAACGACACTTCTGGATCGCTGAACAATCAGCTGTCCTGGAAACAAGGCCGGCAGCTCCTCAGGCAGTAAGAACACATACCTTTTATATTTTCAGAATCATTTCTTTATTTGACTACAAAACATACATGACGTGTCATTTGGATTACCTGGCTGTGTGGAATGTTTCCTGGTGTGTATGGCTGACTTGATACAAATTACAATTGGCGAATGATGGTGTACTTCTTTGTCAGCGGCAATGAGGCCCAAAAATGTGGACAGGAGCTCCCCCACATGGGCAACATCAGTCATTACCTACAGTGTCATTTTTGGAACCTCTTATGTTGTCATGTGCATCTTTGTTTGATCATATATATATATATATATATATATATATATATATATATATATATATATATATATATATATATATATATATATATATATATATATATATATATATATGACCAAAATTACATTCTAGTGTCAGAACCTGTCACATGAAACAAAATCCTCCTCCTCTCTACTGACCATACTGTAGCCTCTCACATCATCTGCCTCACATACTGGGCGATCAGGCAGCCCATATTTCTTGATGGGCAAAGTGCTAATTTGAGCAGAGTCATCTTGCCTAAGATGGTGTTAATCAGATTTGTGCTTGTCAACGAGGTAGCAAGAATCTCGTTTCTTCATCATTGATCACATCAATGTCCTTGCAGTATTTTTGTTGTTGTTGTTGTCAACATCCTTGTTCCCCCAAGAAAAGTGTTTTTATGCAGCACTATTCTTATTGTCTAGGTACCTTCAGGAGGTGGGCTACACCGACACCATCTTAGATGTGAAGTCGCAGCGTGTCCGAGCATTACTAGGACTAGCCGGCGATGGAAGTGGGAAGACGGCGGAACGTATGAGTACGGAGCCTTTGGTGAATGGAACAGACACGTCAACAAAGGGAATGGGCACTAGAGGGTAAGTTTTCAGTCAGACCCGGATCCATTACAGTAATCCTGCATCCATTCATATCAAGTCAATTCCTTTTGTTCCTCATAGGAATCCGCTATAGACATACAATAGTATTGGTAGTAGCCTCAGTTAAATGAATAGTATGCAAATGGTTACTGACAACTTAATTGTAAATCACATTGCAAGCAGTCAAAGTATTAAGGCATTTATGTGTTTATTTATGGATTCATTCATAACAGGAAAACGGAGCTCTCTGACACAAGCGCCGTACTCGAGGCCTTCAAGTTCATCGAGAATGCGGTGGCTGAGTTTAGTGATGAAGACGATGAAGAGGATAGTGAGGGGAAGGAGAGGACTAATGTGGAGTCCAGAACGGTAAAATAATAGCCTGTCTTCACTAGCTAAAAAAGCGTGTCTTGGCAGAATTTATGTTTCTGCATGTTCCCTGCAGATCATTCGGAAGAAGCCGTCGTCGTCCACACCGCCAGCCAGTATGGACATTAGTGAGGACCCAGACACAGAAGACGCACTTAAGGGCTTTGACTTCTTATCAAGTCCTGACGAGATGGACATCTCACCAGAGTGCAGAGGGACAGGGGATGGCACTGACTGGGGTGAGTCTATTGAAACTGGCAGTATAATCAACAAAATGAAACACATCAACATCGAGATCTTAGAACATGAAGAGATGGCTAATTGTTTCCATTTATTGACTATAAATGTGATTATTTTCTTTGTTACTTTTTTTCTCTCACACTTCTCATTCATTTGTCTTGTGTACATAAATCACAACCAACGGAGTTAATCTCATATTGTGTGATGTCATCCACTCTGTGTTCCCGTAGCCAGTTTGTGACTAGAATGTGTCTTACATCCTATGTGTTTAACCAGTGTAATGTTTACGTCTTCCACTTGTCCTCAGATTAAAGCCAGAACAAAATGGGCTCAATATTATACTGAGCTGTTTCTTTGTATAAGGGGTTCTGGGTTGTGCCAGTGTTCTGGATTTCTTGGCATTTCAGCTTTGCTGGAAACCAAAACCGTTCTTTTATGGCCTGTAAAAGCAAAGCTATAAGGCGTCTAAATTTAGCATGTTTAAATTTATATTGTAGTTGTGGACATATGTAAACAGTGAGCAGCCTGCAACTAGTGGTCTGCAATGTTTATTTTGTCATTTCTGGGCTGCAAAGAAACAGTGAAAAGTTAAATGGAAATTTATAGTTAATCCCAAGAAGATGCAAATTCTTAGTTTGAAATATGTCTGCACGTAGCATCTTCTAAATCCTACACACTGGTTCTTTAACTTATGGGCATCCGTCTTTTACGATAGAAAAGTCCAAACATCCAAATGAAACAATCCACAGCATGCAAAGAATCCTCAACATGCAACCTTGAGAAACCTCCAGAGTAGAAGGAAATGGAGAGCCAGCTGTGTAAATCCTCCACCCTGGCCAGGCCTTTTGGGGCTCACCACTTGGCAGTTCCTCAACAGCCTCTCGGTTTGGTTTTGTCCCCCCTGTGCAGACAAGGACGAGCAAGGTCCCATTTCTGAGGCCTGGGACGTGGACCCGGGATTGATAACCAAACTCAAGGAGCAGTACAGAAAGGAACGCAAGGGGAAAAAGGGGGTGAAGAGTAAGTCCTGCCAGGCATCGCTGCCTCCCTTCTTCTCTCTTTGTAGAGCCTCACTTTCTTGAGTTCAGTACAATAGCTCCAATCGAATGCCCTTTACTTGGCTTTGCTCTGACCTATTCTTGTCTGTCATTTCATCCTGATTGGTTTCTGTTCTCTGTGCTGCACATTCCAAATTTGTCTCCTTTTACTCGCTCACTGCATGTTGTTATTTTGTCCCACTTGAATGTCACGTATAATATGAAAGGTGGTCCATCTGAGTATATCAAATCATCTCCACAGTCTGTGTCAGAACTGCTTTCTGCAGCGATAATAACGCCATTACCGCCATTACCATCACCGCGGTGTGTCCGCCTTAATGCTTGTGTACTGTTGCAGCTCTTCACAATTGTCTCACTTGGGTCTTCATAGTCTATTTCACTCTGCAGTTTTTCCTAGCTGTGATTGAATAAAGAAATTAAGGCCAATCACGTTCCACCTCATTTCATTCAGTGCTGCTTTTACTACTTCTGGTTTCAGGACAGGTTAGTTTTACTCTTCACTCTGTGGTAGAGGACAAAGTAAGTCGATGCAATTTGAAGCTGTAGATCTTGTATTGTGCATTTTTTCCCCCCACAATTTACAACAGTTATGAGGATGACTTGATGGTCTTAAAATTAAGAATTATATCACATTTTACATCTACTCTTTCTTGTCTTGCTGAAATTAGCCTGTTTTGAGTTTCACCCTGCCCCATATACTGCAGGGCCAATGCTGGTTATGGATTCCGTTACCATGACGACCGGGGGCGAGGCTAGCGGGTTGAACGAGGCTAGCTGCTTCTACTGTGTGGAAAATAGCGAATGTACAGACACTGAATTAATAAATTAGCCAGACTTTCAAAAAGGCCATTTGAGGGAAATTTGAAACTCAAGCACATTTTCAGAAATTGGCAGATAGTTAAACATTTAATGGTTATTTAATTTCAACACTTGATGCTTAGACGGGCGCTCGTGAATACAAGCAATTTAAAAGTCAATTGTTTTTATAGCATGTCCCCATTAATTGATTTGAAATGTATCCTAAGTCTACATTTAATAATAAACCACCTTTCTTCCTGTTGCTGACTTCCATTCTTTTTCTTCTGCATCCCTTATTTTTATTGCCTTCCAATTCTGCATTCTTTTTTCCCCTTTTCATGTTTTATTTCTTCACACCCTTGTGTTTTCACTCATGTCTCTTGTTTAACACGCTTGATGGGATGCTTTAAACAGGGCCCAACCGGTCCAAGCTCCAAGACATGCTGGCTAATCTGCGAGACGCTGAGGACGTGTCCCACATGCAGCCTCCATCCACCGCCCAATCCCGATCCAACGTGGTACGCTTCAACGAGCACGACGGCGGCCGAACAGATGAAGGTCAGCGAGCCTTAATAAGTATTTTAGTTTCAACATGCCAGTCCTGTATCAGCCTGCCTGTAATTGTCTTCACCGTTATGATGACTCGAGCTCTGGGTTTATTTCTAGTGGAGGCGCTGACCTTCCCGCCCACCTCAGGGAAGTCGTTCATTATGGGCTCAGATGAGGCCATGGAGAGTGAGCTGGGCCTGGGCGAGCTGGCCGGGCTCACTGTAGCCAATGAGGCCGACAGCCTGGCGTACGATGTGAGTAGGAGGGAGCCAAAAATCCCCACAAGGCCAGTATTCTGGCCAGAACTATTTCGGGGTATGTCATGATTGGAGCTTAGAGTGTAGCACACTGGCCGTGTTCCTCTAATACACAGAGATATATCATATAGCAAAAATTCACAAACATGGCAAGCTTCTATTTTTGCTTGCAGAGAAACTGCTTTGGTCATGCATATGTGGAAATGCTTAGAAAGTTGGTGTTCATACGCACAATGAATACCTTTTCCCCACAGTGTTTACTTTCTTCTTTTTGCATTCTATACGGAGAAATATAGCTACTGTGCTTTTAATTGGACAATCATGGCATGCTTGTGCAGCAATTACGGGATTGTCAATAGATTAGACTGACGATTTTCAAATCCAAACTAAAAACCCAACTATTCAAGATCGCCTACACTCTTTAAACCACACTCCTTTTACTTTTAGTTTAGTCATAATTCTATTTAATCTGTAGAATTGTTGTTTTAAATTTAGTTGTACAGCGTCCTTGAGGGTCTTGAAAGGTGCTTCCAAGTGTAATTTATTATTATTATTATTATTATTATCATTAAGGCTGCACAATATATCAAAACAATATCTATATCGCGATATTGGCCCATGCAATATGCATATCGCAAAGACATGCAATAAGTTTCATATGGAATTTTATGCTTTTATCTGAATTGAACCAGTCAGATGTTTACTAACATGTGCACCATCATCCAATACTGTAGTGGATTATTGAGGTAATTACAATTAACTGATACATTGAGTTTGCCTATTTTTTGCCACATAAAAATGTAATTCTTTCATTAGATAATGCAAATGTCATTTTTTTGGGTACATGGTAAATATCACATTAATATCGCTATCGCTATATTCAGAAGCTATATCGCATATTGCATGTTTTTCCAATATCGTGCAGCCCTTGTTGTTGTTATTGTTGTTGTTATTATTATTACTATTATTATTATTATTATTATTATTATTATTATTATTATTTGCGAGTTAATTTGTTTCTAATTTTCAGTTGTACAACTCGGCCTGCTGCCAGCTTTATCTCATGTCAAGTTTACATGAGCTATATTGTTTTTATTTTTTATTTATTTATTTATTTTTTTAATTAATTGAATTTTCACCGTACATACTGTTGAAAGTTCCTGACTCGAGACTCTTTCCTCAGATTGGCAACAATAAAGATGCCATGCGAAAAACCTGGAATCCTAAATTTACCCTGCGGAGCCATTTTGACGGGATTCGAGCCCTGACCTTCCATCCCGTGGAGCCCGTCCTGGTCACTGCCTCAGAGGATCACACGCTCAAGATGTGGAATCTTCAAAAGACGACTCCAGCCAAAAAGTAAGAGAACATGACGTACCGGAGAAAGTCACTCGTGAATATGTGAAGATGGTTTGTTTCCATCGGGTTGACTCAGTCATCAGCAGGGAATTGTTCTCACTCCATGAAAGTGATTTCGCAGCACAGCTCTGCCACACGCCCACACACTGTCGACTGGGAGTCATTCAGAGTAAACACTTCAGATCAGTGCAACTCGTTAATCTACAGTTTTAGAATGTCAAGAGATCATCGACTGTCAGGAACGTTCTGGATGTTTTGTCAGGAACATTTGCATCTCAACAGAAACACTCAGAAGAACACCAATATTCTCTTTATATTTTTAATTTGTTTTTTAAATCATATTTTCTTTGAATAGTTTCAAGTGACATTTTAAAAGGACCGACACAGCCAAAATTAAAAATAAATAAATAAATGTGAAAATAAAATCGATATAAAAATTAATAGTGGAATATTTTTTTTTTAAATTAATACTGTTGTTCCGATACCCTTTTTTGGCTCCCGATACCAATTCCGATACCCAGCTTTGCAGTATCGGCCGTTGCCGATACCATACCGATACTACGTTTTTTTTTTTTCTTAACATGAAAAAGCTGTCCTGCCATTGGTTCAGAGCATTCAAGGGCCAATAGGATATCTTAGATCGGCTTGCAGTAAACATGTCACATATCAGTGAATGTCGTGCACGAGCAAGACGCAAGAGGCTGCATCCAAAATTCTATATTTGCCTTGGAATTAATGGTATCGGCATGTTACTTGTTAGTAGTCACCGATACCACTGTTTTAATGAATCGGGCCTCTGTCGATACAAGTATCGGTATCGGAACAACACTAATAAAAATAAACAAAATAAATATATAAAAATAAATATCTAAATAGAATTAAATTACAATCAATAAAAGTATTTTATATCATGCTGCAGAGGCTGTCAGCATGAAATCCGTCATGAAATGTTATTCAAATGAGGAACCAGGCCTAAGTGTGTCTATAAGGGAATGTAACAAAATCATTTGGTGTGTGGTGACCAATGAAAATAAAAAATTAAATTAAATTAAAAATAAATAAATAAAAACTGATATAAAAAATATAATTCAAAAATTAAATGCAAAAAATATAAATGATATCAAACAAAATATATAGATATGAATAAATAAAAGTAAAAAATAAATACAAAAATAAGATTATAAAATGTAAAAATGTAGAAATAAATAAAAAATATATAAATAGAATTAAATTTCAATCAATAAATTAAAGCGCTCTGCTCTCATATTTATTTATTTAGGCGTTCCTAAGTGTGTCTATAAGTGAATGTCACAAAATAATTTGGTGTGTGGTGACCAATGAGTATTATTTATTTATTTATTTATTTATTTATTTTTGTCCACAGGAGTACATCTTTAGACGTGGAGCCAATCTACACATTCAGGGCCCACAGGTACAAACAGTAGTCTAAAACAAAAATATGTTTTACTGTTGACAAACATTTTAATAGCTAATCATACTGTATCCACACAGGGGGGCGGTGTTGAGTGTGGTCATGAGCAGCTCTGGTGAGCAGTGTTTTAGCGGAGGAGTGGACGGCACCATCCAATGCTGGAACATGCCCAATCCCAACATCGACCCCTACGATTCATATGGTAACGCCGGCATAATGTTTTTATGAAATAAATTCATTTGCTAATGGAGCTTCAGTGAATTTATTGAGTTTGTGGTGCGTGGCAGACTCATCAGTGCTTCGCGGGGAGCTTTGCGGACACACAGACTCCGTTTGGGGTTTAGTGTACAGCAGTACACACCAGCGCCTCCTTTCCTGCTCGGCTGATGGGACCGTGAGATTGTGGGATGCCAACAGCACTTCCCCCGCCCTCGCAGTGTTCAACGAAAATAAAAGTAATCATTCCCGAGTTATCCTCAGTTACCGTCTGCTTTTGTGTAACCCGCGGGTGCTTACGTTTGCATCAGAGATGGGAGTTCCCTCCTCGGTGGACCTGGTCTGCAGTGAACCGGCTCACCTGGTCACATCCTTCACTAACGGGGAGATCGGCCTCTTCAACATGGAGACGAGTCAACTTGTCCTCAGCTTGGAGTCCAATTCGGAGCAAGGTATAGGAAATGGTGGATGGATATGCACAGAAGATAAATATGTTGTTTCTCATCTTGCAAGGCCTGTTTTATATACTCATTGTATACGCTTTCATATTAAAGTGTAGTTGATATCTCACCATGGGCCAAAAGTGATCCTTAAATAAGGCAGAACTTGGGATATTTTACACCTTGTATATTCAGTGTTATTCACATGCATTTATGTTTGATTTGACCAAAACACTGACTGTTTAGTTCAGGGGGTAACAAAATCATTTTTGTGGCGGGCCACGTTGTATTTACGGCTTGTTGTATGTTACGTGAAACTACAACAAATTGATGGCTTACTGGTTTTGAAATAAAAAAAATCAATGATAATTGTTATTTTAAGTTACGGTAAAAAGGGTAAGAAAAAAAGCAAAATCTCATCATTATTATTTATTACACATGAGAATTTGAATTTTTTTTCCAGATTTCAGCAATAACCATGAAAAGATAGATATTTTATTATACATTGATACTGTCTTTAAAGTCTGCTTATTTTTTCTCTCTCAAAATACATCAAATTGATGTGAAGTGTGACATATTTGACCATTTTTGCATTCCCAATTACCCTCCTCCAGCGGTCGTATATCTTTCCCATTTTTTCCATCCCTGATTAATGCCTTAATATTATTGAAAAAGAATGAGTGTGCTCCCTACTGCCCTGCAAAATTTGTGTTAGTTAACCGCAGTCAATTTAAACATAAAAAAAAATTCAGTCAAATGAAAAAATTTTGCTTTAAAGTATGGTTTGCTTTTGCGGGCCACATAAAAGGATGTAACGGGCCGGATTTGGCCCCCGGGTCTTGAGTTTATCACCTGTAGTTTAGTTCAACAACTATTATATAAAATTGTACAATTCATCGTTTTTTTTTGTTTGTTTTTTTCCTTTAAAAGTGGTTGAATTGAATATCTAGTAAATTGATGTAATATTGTGAATAATACAATTGTTAACAAATTAAACAATGGTATACCTACATTTAACAATTTAGTATTTATTTATTTAGTATTTATTTTACTCAGTAATTGGTGAATGAATTATAATGAAACTAAGTATCTGCGTTTGGTGTCAGCGATTAATCAAGAGTTGAGTACTCATAATGGTATCTGTCTGGGGAAAAAAAAGTGATATTGAACGTCACCATTTGCATTTCCACACTAATGCGACGTTGTTGTTAACCAGGTCCTCCCATTCACATCAACAAGATCCTCAGCCACCCCACGTTGCCCATCACCATCACAGCACAGGAGGACAGACACATCAAGTTCTACGACAACAACACTGGCAAACTGATCCACTCGATGGTGGCCCACCTGGATGCCGTCACCAGCTTAGCCGTGGACCCCAACGGACTGTATCTCATGTCGGGCAGTAAGTGTCTCAACTTAAAAGAAATAATCACCTTCAGATTTCAGTGCAGTCATTTTGATTCCGCCAACTTTCGTCCAGGTCACGACTGCTCCATCCGCCTGTGGAACCTGGAGAGCAAAACGTGCATCCAGGAGTTCACGGCTCACCGCAAGAAATTTGAGGAGTCCATTCACGATGTGGCTTTTCATCCGTCGAAATGCTACATCGCCAGCGCCGGGGCGGACGCTCTCGCCAAGGTGTTCGTATGACGCAGTGCGGCGTCTCTCCCCGTAGTCCCCTCCCCCGACTCCGCCTCCACTGATCAGGGACCAATTGAGGCACAGGAGGGGAATAGACCTTCAGGCACGGGTCCGATCCCACCCCCCACCGCCCACTGGTTTCCTATCGGATCGGCAGACGTAGCTGCTAACAGGCCGGGGATCTCCACGTGAAGGTCGGGCTGGGAGAACGGTCCTCCTCCCCCCCCCCCCCCCCCCCCCCTCCATGAGCATCCAGGCAGGCCTGGGTGTGACCGCTCACAGCGCCCTACAGCTACTCAGACTTCACCTCCGCAACCAGGAGGCTCAGGACAAGTGAGAGGAGTCAAGAAACACGGTTCCGAATCGCATTTTTTTGCTCCCCAACGTCAGCCCGCACCCCTCAGGCCTTCTCCTCCCCCATCAACGGACCCCCTACAAAGATCAGGTTTTGTTGTCGGTCCACGTTCACTTCCGCTTCGCTCCCCGGACTGACTCCGTTTTCTGGCCTGCCTTTGATTTTCCTTTTTAAAACACTTGTTGACAAATGTGCCTTTGCTTTAAAAGGCCTTGGAAATGTTCTTTTAACAAGCTTGTTTTGGGGGAGTGGGGAGGGAGGGACCGGCAGAGAAACGGATCTGGTTGACACAGTGTTGCTGATTTTAACATTGGATGTAAAATGACAAATGCTTATAATAAACAAAATATATATTCAGTCTTAAAATTAACTGTGCAGTGTGAATTTGAGTGCTCCTTTTTGATAAATGTGTTTGGGGAATCAGTTTTGTGCTTTTCCAGGCAAAGCTGGTAGTGTGACGCAGAGCAGATACACGATATGGTCTGCTTGGTAGATTATTGTACACTTGACAAGTAAGATTAGCCTACAAATATTTGTGTCTAAATGAAACCATTTGGGTTATACTATTATAATTCAAAGTTGGTTATCGGTGTCCATTTTAGGAATAACGAATTGATTTTGGCCAGTTTGCTCTTGTTCCAATTGAATGCTTGTACTGTTTGTAGTCCCCTCTCCCTACCGGACATGCTTGATTACAACGTGATGTGTCATGTCCACTTATTGGCGGTAGTCCAGTGTTTAGCAGGAACTTAGTGCAGTACTTTAGGACTCTTTGACGTAACACGTTCGCCATCTAACACGGAGTGAGCTGACATTTCCTGCATCTTCTAATCCTACTGTAAACTGTGAGGAGACCTTCCTAGGGTTTGAATCAGTGCAGCGTCCAACGAGCCATTTTCTCATTCACTGGTTTGTAAATCAAAGCAATGTTCAAAATAAAACCTGCTGTAAACTATTCACTTGACTCCGATGTCATTTTCATGCACGCTTGTCGAACACATTCCTGAAACAGCTTTTAAAAGTTGTCTTCATTTTCTTTATTTTATCAAAACTTGAAAACAAAAAAAATCATTGTGAGCAAATGCCTTTATATGAATATGTACAAATAGGGAGATAATCATAAATACTCTAAACAAAAGTTGTTTAAAAGTGAGCACACTGTTAAGGAAATAAATCATGCAGTGCACGTAAGCCACATTCCGACGACCAACACCCGGAACATTCTGTGAAAGGAATCGACACACTGTCCCGACTAACAAATCTCTTCTGTTAAGAAGAAAACACACCTCGTTAGAGAAAGCACAAAGAAGCCACAAGAGGAAGTGTCATGTATGCCAAAAGTTTTCTTTTGCAAGAACCACATCCCAAAAAGATACTGTAGCTTTACAATTTGGTACCACCTTCAAATAATATCCCAACCACTTATGAACAGTTATAATAATGCTACACAGACGATACAGGTGCATCTCAATACATTGCCATGAAAGTTAATTTCTAAAAGTGAAACTCATTCTAATAGTTCCACTATACAGATAAATATTTCATTAACCAATCTTACTGATAGATTTTTAATATTGTATATGAATTATATAGGAAATACCCTTAATAGTTTTTTATATTCCTTTTTTTTCTGTTTAAATAAGAAGTCAACCCCAAAATGTTATTTACAATGCAGCCACATTAGTCTAAACACTGTATTCTGATTAATAATTTGCAGAATACAAATTACACATACAAATCTACCTGTTTTCATCAATCTCGGGGTGGCCATTTTGCCACTTGCTGTTGACTCAAAATGACATCACAGTTGCTCAGGAGATAATGACCAATCACAGCTCACCTTGCGAACATCATATGACTAAGCTTAGAAAACAGGTGAGCCCTGATTGATTGTTACCTGAGCCACTGTGATGTCATTTTCAGTCAAAAGCAAGTGACAAAATGGCCGCCCCCGTGAGATAGATTTTCCTTCTGACTATATTCTACAAACGGAATATTAGAATACCACGTTAAGACTAGTGGGAGTGATACAACAATGTAAAGAAAATTTGGGGGTTGACTTCCCTTTTATGACGTTAAGAATATAACTTTCACTGTTTGAACTTAAACTGCTGAAACAAACATAATGAAATGAACTTGTATGTATCATTTAATCTTGTATGGATCATTTCATTGAACCTGTCGTTGACTGTTAGCTTGTAAATAATTGTTGCTGAAAGATTAGCATGGATGCTAACATTAGCACAAAAAAACACGAAAGCTTCATTTTGATGGCAAAGATGTTGATAAATGTGTCTTAATCTAAGGTATGTCCCACAAGATGGTGCTGTTTTTCTTTCTTTTTAATCTGTATTCTATAAAATGATAAGCAGTACAAACCTTTAGATTAAGTGATACTGTTCATAAAAGGTGGCACATTATTTTGATCCATTAAAGGGATAAGCAAGGTGCTGCTTTCTTCATGCAGCCAACAGACAAGCAGCATATAATGTACATCTCATTAGCACCACTGGTAGATTTGTATGAGAACAAATACACTGATTCTCGAAGATTTGTTCTCACTCCCCTCTGTTCAAATGTGGCACGTGTGGCCAACAGAAAGAGTCAATTTAAAGTCATTGTTCGCCCCTGCGATGCCCGTCCTCAGTTTCTGGGCTGTGAATTGAACTCTTGGCATATGTTTTGGATGATCTTGGGCACAAATTTGTACAGGTTGTCGAACTCATCCACAAAGAAGGAGTGTTCCTTGTCTGGGTCGGTGGCGATGTACTCCAGCTCGTCCTGGGCGGCCCAGGCGATGCCGATGGAGTAGGCGATCACGCCTGGAACACAGGTAGGGGGAACAGTTACACAGAGTATAAAATGCACAATGAATGATATCAGGACAAGAAGAAGAAAAAGAGTTGAGTTGCCACACGTCAATCTTCACCTTGGCTATGCACAGCGAGTGCAGGTGCTCTGACGTCATCATAGGAGCGCCCGTCTGTGATAACAATCATAATTTTGCGTTTGTTGGGTTTGGACTTGCTGAAGAGTTGCTGGGCGGCGAAAGTGATGGCGGCTCCCGTGCTGGTGCCTCCGCTCCAGTAGTCGATGCGTTTGATGGCGTTGAGCAGCTCGGCCTTGGTGTTGTGTTGGCCGAAGGCGAACTCCAGTCGCTGCTCGTAGGTGTACTGCACGGCGCCAACTCGCGTGTCCGTGTCGGAGATCTCGAACTCTCGCGTGATGTTGGCCACGAACTGCAGCACCGTGCGGAAGTTGCCCGTGCCCACGCTGCTGGAGCCGTCGATGACGAAGGCGATGTCGTTGGCGTTGAGGCAGGTTTTGCTGCAAACCAGTCGGTCGGTGTCGCAGACTCGCTTCACCAGAGGCTGCACGGTTTTCCTCAGGGCGAACCAGCTGGACACGGGCAAGGAGTAGAAGCCGTTTGTGCGGCACACGGCCTGCGGGAGCGCAAGACGCAAACGTTTTATGTCAAAGTATTGCATTTCCCAAAATTTTAATTCACAAGATCGCTTGAAATCTGTAACCTGGCAATAGCCAGATTGAGAATTCATCTTGCGAGAGCAAGGTTATGAAATCTGGGCCTGTTTAGTTAAACAAAGCTGAGAAGTACAACGATTAACTATTCAATTATCGAATGAATGTCTGCTTTTAATTTGGAAAATAATGATCAGCACTTTTTTCTCATTTTCTGACATTTATGGAGCAAACGACACAAACGAAAATAGTCTTCTGTTTTTTTGGGGGGGTTTTTAATAAAGGAAAATAAATTAGAACAATTTAAAAAATATCCAAATATTCTATTGAGCAACTGACAGATTATTTGAATTTTAAAAACAGTTGTTAGCAACCCTGTAAATGTGATATTTTGTTTTACAACCTGAAACTGCTGGTAACCCAATTTTGGTCAGAAATTGAACTGACCCACGACTTGGGTCATTTAGACCCAACTTAGGGTTGTTTTGATACAAAATAAACCAACTTTCTGGGTTGAGTTTTACCCCCCCCCCAAAAAAAGGTTGTTTTATACAAAACGGACGAAAAAGTTGAGTCAAATTGACCCAAGTAATGGGTTGGTTGACCCAATTTGGCTTGTTTTTGACCCAGTAGTTGCCACCCTTAAATAAAATATTGGACCCAATATTGGAACTTGGCTCAATTTTACTAAACTTTGGGTTGTTTTGTACAAAAATGGTCTTGCACAAAACAACCCAATTGGATTGGCCCAATTTTTTTTGACCCAGCAGTAATAAGAAAGTAGGAATTGGGCCTAACCAATATGGATCTTTTTAGGCGAATGTTTGGCAATTGTGATAACCGATTAATCAGAGGATTAATTATTAAAAAAAAAAAAAAAAATTAAATAAAATAACTTCTTTTTTTTTCTTTTAGTACTTTAATGCTTTACAACCATAGCAGAACCTTTGACTTTACAATACTTTGTCCTTTAGTATTTGTTTATCTTTACAAGGGGGGTGGGTGGCAAAAATCGGCCGATTTCTTTCTTTCTTTTGTGTTTTATGCTACTATTTCTTATTGTATAATGGTCCATGGCTACGACTCCTACCTTGTCCACGAAATTGGCCTCCACAAGGTTTTGCTTCTCGTTGTCGTCGGCGCCCTCAATGGTGACAAAAAAGATGTTGATGCCGGACTCCCTCGCCAGCCGAGACGCCTCCTCCACCTTGTCCGTAGGCCAGCCATCTACGAGCACCACGGCAACGTTGGGAGCGCCTCCTCGGTTCCCGTTGGCGTCACTGAAGTAGTGCTTGTTGATGTAGGACAAGGCCTTACCTGTTTGGACACCAGAGGGCAGCAACGTGAAGGAACAGTACATCGACGCTTCCATTTTGAATAGCTCGTCCTTTTGGGTCAGCGGTGAGCTGGAGCCTATCCCAGCTGACTTTTGGGCGACAGGTAAGCTACATCATGCTAGTCGCTAGCCACTCATAGGACTCACACCTATTTTTATTTATTTATTTATTTTTTTAATGTAGCAAGAAGCTCCACAGTCCACACAGCACAGTGGCAGATACATAAACCACAACACGCCTGGCATAGTGACGTAAGTAATTCAATAAACGCTTTTTCGGGTACTGTATAAGTATATATGTCATTTTATACTAATTATAATGTATTGGGTTTTTCTTAACTGCGAGACAGATGTGTTACTAGCTGGCACTCATGACAGGAGCTACATTTAAAACTAAACCCTAGATATGAGCACAGATAAATGTGCAAAGAATGAAAATAACTAGAGATTTATGGTGAATAATAATAACAATAATAATAAAACACCAAAAACAGTGTATCAAATACTAGAGGCTTTGAGAGAACCTACATGTTCTAAATTTACAGTGAGTCCAAACTCTCACTTTATCAAATACTTGAGGTTTTGCTCTTGCCTGTGTTTCCTGACCACGCACGCACCCACTGTATATGACACAATAAAACTATAATCAGCATGTGTAGCCTATTTCTTATACAAGTCCACGCGAGTATGGCTATAAAGTATATACACCACCAGCTCTATATAGTGTTATCCTGTCATTAACCGTGGAATAGGCTGCATACTGATCTAAAAATGTCAAAACACGAGAGGCTTTGTTAGTGACTTTTATAACTTCTCTCACTTTTGCATGATTTGAGAGTGAGCAAACAAACAATCCTATTTGTATCCATGCGCAATATTTAAAGCGAGGCAAAAAGCCGCATGTGGTAGTAGACACAACTTTTGCTCAGTGAAAGCCCCCCACGAGTCCGCCCTCCCCCCTAACCCTCGCTCTCCTCAGACAAATTTTTTTCTGGTCTGTGCCAAAGAAAAACACTGTTTACAGATGCAGGACTATAATTTAACTAACAGTATATGGCAGCAAATTTAGATCTAATTCTATCCTTGCAGTTGAGAAATGCGCCTGGCTCATGAAGCAAACAATAACAGCATCACTTTCCCTTTCACACTTTGTGTGGAGCTGCCGCGGCATGGCACGGCACTCACCCACATTGGAGAGGCCTCCCTTTTGCGCAATCTTGCCGATGCTCGTTTTCACGTCTCTGGAATTGGAGTAACTCTTGAGGCTGATCTCTGTGACGGCGTCGTCCCTGCGCAACAGGCGACAAGTTTTTTTTCCAGCCCCCCATCTGATTTTTTTTTTTTAATTCTATCACAGGAGAAGAGATAATTAACCCGTATTGAATGACGCCCATCATGGGTCCAGCCACGCCAATGTTGATGACCTGAGCCACCTCAGCCAGGAAGTCCTTCTGGATCTTAAAACGCCGCTTCCCGATGCTCCAGCTCCCGTCCATCAAGAAGACCAGGTCCACCTTACACTCTGAGAAAACACCACAACAGTCACAATTCTTAGGTAATAGAGAAATGAAAATTGGGCCTTCTCGTTCAAGTGCATGAAAAAAAAAAAACACAATCCAAAATGGAAAACGTTACATTAACAATACAAGGGGCTGTATTTTCATCACCGACGCGCTAAGTCTTAATAAAGCCTCACATCTGTGGTGTGACTTTGGTGCTTGGAGACCGCACCCCCGCTCACAATTTCTTGTGCCACCTTCATAGCTGTGTCCCCAATTGATATAAATACAATAATTCATAGGGTTTGATGGCCCAACTGATGAAATTTATCGTGTTAGAGCAGTTGTCTACCCTTTGGTGTTAAAGGTGTATTCAAGGATCTTGTGTCGCTGCGTCTTCCGGGTGGATCATCTTAACGATTGGTTCTCGATCCGAATCAATCTGCCGCAACGACGTCGTGCATGCTCGTCCCTAGCATGTAACCGCTAAGCTTCGGATTCAGCCATTCATCATTGTAGCTCCCCCGACCACACCGCATACTTTGAAAATGGCTGAAAGCCGTAAGAGGACATTCGTCTTTGAAGTGAGGCCGGCTGCAGATACTGATGAAGATGATGATGAAGATAAGCTCGCATGTTTGCCCCCCCCCCCGCAGACGAGAGCTGGTAGGATGGTCTGTCGCATGCGCATTTTTAAAAAAGTGACAAATGGACATTTGGCTTCTACTTTTTGAGAAGATCCTTGAATACACCTTTAATACATTGTTTGAGCAGCTGTACGGTTTTTGATCGACTATCTACCACCAATTGTCACTCCACCAGGCCCATATCATCTTATCCTTGTCCAACTCTTGTTGGGGGGTGAACTGGCTCTTAGTCTACCACCTTATCTGTTTACCTAAACATATTTGTGCTATTCGGAGAACATAAAGTACAATTGGAAAAAACACAATACAACAAAAAATGTTTTAAAACCCACGTGGTGAATTGTTATGGGGTGTTAAATGGTTCCCACCCCTCATTCAGTACCTGGGTCTCCCTGTGACACTGGCTCGGGTGCGCTGGGTGCAGGTGCCTGCTCTCTCATATTGAAGCCTGCAATTAAAAGTCAGACTTTAGAAAATATCCACCACTATTGCGTAGGCTTTTTTTTTTTTTGTCTGCTCCTTATTAATCATAGTGGAATCGTATCCGGCCATTTCACCCGATGACTTAAAATGTTAATCATATTATTGATATTGAATATACATACAGACAGTACATACATATTATTAGAATTTAGCAGTCACCAGCAATTAACCCTCCAAGGACCATTTGAGTAGCTCACAATCATGTTCCGAAAATGGGACATTGTAATTTCCTAGGAATCTTGTAGAAGTGATCGTTTGAATATATCAACATTGTTGCTTTTTGCAGTTGACCTTAGGGCTGGGTTTAAAAAATTGAATAATCAATATCGAATCGATCTTCCTTTTCAAGCCCAATATCGATTTATATAACCATGAATCAATTATTTAAATATCTATTTTTCCCATAAATTCTAAAGAAAATAGAATTTTAAGGGTCGATTTTTTTTTGTATCTTACTGTTTTCTTGAAATTTACTGTTCACATGAATTTAAAAGTATTTTCTTAACTTTATGAAAGACTTGACTTATTGCACTTTATATTTAATATTTTATTTTATTTGTAAAACTTTCATTAATAAATTAAACAATTTGACCAGTTGCTGCCTCTGCGAAATTTACTTTGGAACTTAATATTTGTGGAGTTTTTATCATACCCTTAACATATAAGTATAATTGATTTTCCATAATTACTTGGTATCAGACTGGACTAAAGTGAATCAAATCGGGAAAAATCGAAATTGAATCAAACTGAACTCTTGTGAATCAAAATCGAATTGATTGAGGAAATTAGAATTCATACCTATCCCTAATTGATCTGTTTCCAACCTTGTTGATAGCTTTGAGAAATCCAATTCTAGACACCAATATCCCAAAATTACGCCATTTCAAATTACTCGTTTTTAAGATAAGAAAACTATCAACCAATTTCCCGTTTTGGAATAAGGGCTGATTTCCAGATGTGCTGGCCCTCCCTTCCCAAAGCATGGAAATATGTTGATCAGAAAGAAAAAACAAGTCATAACATGAAGCGAAAAGTTAATTTTGTCATGGAAAATTCCCAAATACCAGCAGCTGTCTACTTTCCTGTGTGTGTGTGTGTTGGGTAAACATGAAACCAATCAGGGGCCTTTGATCCACAAGCCATCATGCTGTTTGACATTATCTCAACATCCCTTCAATTACAGTCCGGCCACAAAGCCAGATGCTTTTCCCTTGAATAACCTCAGCTTGGTTTGTACTCACGGTCGACCCAGGGGACTGACTTGGTGCCAAGACAGCATCACTGAGAGTCAGAAAGAAAAAACTATTGATACAAATCTCACCTGATTGATAAAGGTTTGCATCAGGCCTCCATTCATCCACTGTCTCCACTGCACAGATGATATCACACAAGCAAGTCACTACCAGCAATACTCCCAACGGCTTGGCATGAATATATGTCACATGTCAATTGAGATGATCTTTATGGTTGCCATGTGTTTTGCCTAAGCTGACACCTGACTGGATACAAGCCGGTGTTTTGCAGCCACGTTGACCGCAGCTCACCTCTCGTATGGGTTGTATCCAGCGGCGCTTGGCGGTTGCCATCCAAGTCGCTGGATCGAGACACTAAAAGGAACACATGTTCGGTCATCGCACAAGCGTGACACGCATCTCATGCCAAACACAAACACGGCGGCCAGTCGGCCCACTCCCACTGGTAGGATGCGTGGCGGAATTTTAGCGGCGCACGCCGGGAAGGAATTTCCTTTCTTTTAAGATTTCTTTTCTGGGCGTCATCGAACAGATGGCGCTATAACCTGTAATCGGGAAGCAAGGGCTGTTTGCGCAACTGTTTGGGCCTTGCCAATGAGCCATAACCGAGCCTATAAACACATGAAAAGTTTGATCTCAAAAGTACTTCAGGGGAGTAGTTCGACATATTGGGAAATTTAATTATTTGACCTTACGCAGAGAGATACAAAAATAAGTAGGTGCATTCAAAACATGTCTAGTGACGCTAAGTTGCGAAGATTTGCCACTTTTAGCTTTCAAAAAATGTGGGAGGATATTGCCATATGATAATAATCACATGTACAGTACTGACAAGGCAACTTGCCAGGAAAATCTCATTGCGTGATGACAAATGTAATCTAACATGCTAAATTGTCAAAAAGTAATAGTCTCGTAAATAGCCTGTTAGCACTCAAAAATGCTGTTTTATTAGCTAACTCTGTATTAGTAACTCGATATGTGTAATTATGCAAGGAGTCTGCTTCATCATACAAATACATGAAAATGAAATCAACCCAAAAAGTATATTTACAATATGTTCTATGCATCCTCACTCATCTAAACACGGTATTCTGTTTCTGCGATATGAATTTATCAGCAAAATCCACCCATTACCATTTGCCACTTGTTGTAGACTGAAAATGACATCACCGTTGCTCAGTGCTCAAGTAATGTCCAATCACGGGTCACCTGCTTTCTCAAGCTGATGTCAAAGTTGACAACAAGTGGCAAAATGGCTGCCCCTTTGGATGGATAAAACGGGTGCATTTTGCTGCTTAAACACATATTCCGCAAATGCAATGTTAATCAGAATGCTGTGTTTAGACTTGTGGGCATGCACACAACATATTGTAAAGAAAACGTGAGCGTTGAATCCCCTTTCATGAGATCCAATTCAAAGATAATAATGTTCAGGTAGAGTCTACCTACTGGCTTAAATGTGGACATTTAGAAAGTTGATGCAGTATTTGGACAATTACAAGAGAGAAATGTGCTCAAAATAGCATACAAAACCGACCCCAAGACTTGTTAATTCCCTGTAAATAGAAGAGAAAAAAAGCACTTACGGTATGATCCAAAGTTATAATACCAGCGCTCAAAGTCTGAGATATCAGGCCTGTGATCCTGAGCTAGAGGAGGATGGTTTGAAACCTATTAGTATTCCCAAAATGAACTTCAGAGGGAAAGCACTTGTTTCCATGGCTGTGATTGGTTAATTGGCCAATCCCAGACCAGTGGAAACGCCGGCATTGTGCAGAATCACACCTCGCATGCTCTAAGTGTGATCTGCTAAATGCCTCACTCTTTCACGCGTCATAATACAGTTCTGTACTTAGAGAAAAAGTGGCATGCACGTCAACACATTCATGCTCTGCACATGTCCAACTGTATCAGTCACATGATCATGCATGATGTTGTCTGCACATGCAGCATGCCATGATACAAGCAGGCCACTGTCCACACACGATTATGTGCCGGACGTACCTGTCATCTCAGGTGTGTCCGTCTCACTCCATGAGTATCCTGAGTCTGGCGCTGCATAAATAACATCTGAACATACAGCAGAGGTTTACAAGTAAGATTCTTGTCCCTTTGCAAATCATTACCAACTGGCACTGTAGTGCAGAAACTTCAACAGTTTAAGTACATCGGCAGCTTTAATGTGCATTATTAACATCAGAACACCGATGTTCTGGTCCTAGTTGTGGTACCTGATGATCGTCTGGCTCCAGGGAACCACTCAGGACGAGGGAAGGACGGAGGGGCCCAGTCCCTCCTTGGGAAAACTGTGCGGGGGCAGACGAGAAAGCGTGAGGGAGCATACTTGTGACCTCCACTAACGCTGCTGCGTCATTAGTGGACTGTGCACAAGATGTTCAGCCTTGAGTCAGGTACAAAACATACCATTGTAGCTGAGCCACTAAGGTTGTTTGTACTACACTAGATGGAGGAAAGTATGGCAAACACACACAAGCTTGCGTCCATTAGCTATACTTACCAAGTTGTGTGTCTCCACCAATCAGTTTCATCCTGCCTTCAATCACTACATCATTGTGTAATGGTGTAATGTGTCTGTAAGTACTTGTTGCCCTGTTTCTCTTTGGTTCTTATTACTCTGCTGTCATTGCTAGCAGTGTAATATTAAGTAATTGGTAGTGTTAATTTTATCCGCCATTTTTAAATTTAGTTCAGTTTCAGTCCCGCTTGTTAGCTTTTATCATAGTTATTCAAAACTCATCACATTTTTATTTAGTCCATAGTTAGTCCACTATAAATCTAGCATTTTAGTCTTTTTTTTTTATTTTGATTTTTTTATTTTATTTATTTATTTATTTTAAGTCTAGTTTTAATCAACAAAAACTCTCAACGATTTAGTCCAGTTTTAGCCAGGACAATCATTTTTCCCCTGTATATTTTTGGTCAGCAGTGTTGAACCGTTCAGATCTAAAACTATTTCACATAAAATTTGCTCCCATCTTTTTGATGAAAAACAACTTCACACACAATGGGGTATATGCCACGGAAGAGGCGGGACATGATTTTGCATATCAGTTTATTTCTGGTCCGGGTTGCGAATGCGCAACCGAGGGGCACAAAGTCGGAAGCACAAGTATTTTTGACTCAGCCCACACGTCGCAAACCGGACCGGAAACAAACTGATGTGTAAAAAACAGTTCCGCCTCTTCCGTGGCATATACCCCATTACAGTATATCAACAAGTAGCTACTATGGCACCATGCTACGAGCTAGTAAATTAGCCAGCATTAGTTAGCAGTCAGATTAAAGGGATACTTGACTCAGTGAACAATTTTCAGCAGTGAAAAGTTAATATTTTGTCCAGAATTGATTTGATAACGCCATTATTTTTCATGTACAATTAATACCTTTAAAAAGTAATTTTTCTACTTGCTGTCGACTGATGATGACATCACCTGTGCTGAGGAAGTCGGTAACGGCCAATCATGGCTCACCTGTTTTCTGGGTTTGGTTAGTAAACTGAGCCATGATTGATTGTTACCTACTTCCTGAGCACAGTTGATGTCTTAATCAGTCGACAGCAAGTTTTTAAAGGTATTAATTGTACATGAAAAATAATTAAGTTACCACATTATAGACAAAATATTAACTTTTTACTGCTGAAAATGGCTCAATGAGTCAAGCATCCCTTTAACATTATTGTTGGAACGTTATAGCCATTGAATTAATGTTACATGATAACTATAATTTACTTTTTATTTTTTTTAACCGTTACCGTGAATCCACCTCCTGTCTGTCTGTCTGTCATGTTTGGCATGTTGCACTCGCTAGCTGCAGATTTGAGACAAGATTTTAGAAAATCATATAATTTCTGTCTCGTTTTTGTTCATGGACTAAAATGTCCATAGATTTTAGTCCAGTTTTTATTAAATGAAGTACATTTTGTCTTATATTTATTAATTGACAAAAATGCACATTGATTTTGTCCCAGTTATTGTTTATTAATGAGGGTTTTTAATCTGGTCTAGTCTAGTTTTACTCCGGTGATAAATGTGTGTTTTCGTTGAAGAAATTAACACTAGTAATGAAAAACATTCAATAATTTAAGTGTGTTAACCCTTGCATGGAACACAAGAAGAGCAGAATGCCACATTAGTCTGAATGGGCTTAAGCCGCTTTAGTATACCCTCCCTGCAATAGCTTACACAAGCGCGCCCAGCCTGGCCTCAGGATTCCCATCCTGTGGCAGCGAGCGGGCCGGCTCTGTGTTGACTGCCCAGCCACCCGCTCACTAGAGCGTGGAAGTATTATTGTAAAGTTGGGACAGTGTAGACAAAAAGAAGCAAAGATTAACTTAATCTCATGCTGGTCAAAGGCCCAATGGTGTACAGCAGACAGCAGTGTTATTGTTTTGCTGTGAAAGTGATGCAGTAAAAGGGATCGAGATGAGTTTGCCTCATTATAACAACACCAGCGGTCACAAGGTCACAGAGTGCAACATGTGTTTGTGTGAGTTTGTGAATGTGTGTGCAGCTTTTTTTTTTTCTCAACAATTTATAATTCATTTACATGAAAGCGTGGAACTGCCAATGTGGAGTAAACTGTTTTGACTGGGCTATGTCATCATAACATAGTACTGCAAAAGTGGTTGTATTGCTAAAGTTGTTTGAACATATTGGTAATATGTAAATGCTAAAAAAGCAAAAAAAAACAACAAAAAAAAAAACATTTTTTTCCATAATGCCGCAGTTGTGCATCTGCAATTGTGCACTACAACCACTTCAGAGGTGGACAGGATTTGGTTTGAAGTTTCATAAACCTTTAACCGTATTTTCACTGTTGGTGAGCTCCTCCCTGCCCACCTGTGAAGTCGCTGTAGTGCACAGTTGCGCAAGGGCAAGTCAATAGCCTGTGGCATTATGGGGGAAAAAATGTAATGTTTTCATTATTATCCTACGTTTTACAATACCTTGAAATAACTTTATCAACATGTTCAAGCCACTTGCAGTACGTTCCAATGACTTTACGAATAATTTGACTTTTGACTTTTGAAGTACGTTCGACAGACACAGCCTAGTCAAAACTATTTAGTCCACATTGGCAATTCCACGCTTCCATACCTTTACAAAGCCAGGTAATCATGAAAGGCTTAAATTAAGCTTACATTTTGTGGCAACTGCTTTAACAAATTATACATTATTAATTATTACTTTAATATAGTGTATTTTACAAAATGATGAAGACTATATTTATTTATTTATTATTATTTATTTTTCTAAATTTTGAATTATGTGTTTGGTTTAACTGCATATATCATTAAGATGAACTGTAACATTTTAAAATGGCAGTGGCCTGTCCATCTTTTTGTTGGAGTTGATAAGAAAAGTTATTGGTGTGAGAAGGGGAAAAAAAAAGTCATAAATCAACACTATGTGAGGGCTTCATCCTCTCTCCTGAAGAAAGAAAGTAATCCCTCACATCATGCTGATACCTCCACCTCTGACTTTTGAACTCAGCCTTCAAGAATGTCCCTCACGGGCGTCAATAAAATTTCATTTTATGAACCACAACGCAGCCTTAACTGCCATTACTGCTCCTAATAGCTTTCACAAGCAGATAAATGTACAGATGTCACATTTTATTATCATTAAGATTGACCTAATTGTAGGGATCAGTGATGTTACATTCCACACTTAGCAAAAACTGAGGCACTTCCACTTAAAGACAAAAAGCCTTCTGGTTTGAATACAGCAAGAGAGTAAAACCACATTGTATGCAAAAGCGGATCTCCGCAAGTATTTACAGGGAAGGGGAAGAGTCCAGGCCAGATGGACTCTTTTGGAGGATACGATTACTGTACTGAGAGAGCTTTTCTCATCACAGTCTTATCTTCAGTGCAGATATGGCATGAGATGAATGCTTTTTATCTCTATGTCACTCATCTCAGAGGCACTTAAAGTTCATTTTTCATGTCTCCACGTTACACTGAACCACAGCAACCCATCCCATTCAAAGACGTACAGTATATGCATGCATGTACAATTACAAGAGTATCCTACCGTACAGTAAGATCAGCATATTCCAACTTTATACATGTACAGAATGATGTGTATATTTATGTTTTCCACACAATTCTGTTGACTTATGGCATTATACACACTAAATTCTGAGTAAATTTGATTATTTAGAGTAAATATGACAAATTATAGTGGGGCCAAATAGACTCAGTTTTAAAGTAGGCTAAGATTTACACTAGGAAGAGAGTAAAAAAAAAAAAAAGATAAAATAAAAGTCACTTAAGGGTTGAGGAACGAACTGACAACCTTCAGCTTGGGAGACTGCCACGCTACCACCTGAGCTATGTATGCCCCTCCTACTGTTTGCTTATCTCCAAGAGACATGACATGAGCAATATGCTAACTGAAAGCAGGAGCTGCGTGACTCGTTTGTAATCCCCCACCCCCACCACCACCCCCATGGTTTCATCATATTTCCTCATCTTAGCTTTAGGGCGACTTTCGTTTGTCTCTTTATCGCCGTCTCTCTCCGCCTGTCTTCTCATCCCTGTTAAATATGTTTTCATGGTGTCACTTGATGGTTTTACTTACTACATACCCGTACTCTGTGCTGTGTTCAAAGTGTGCATGCTCAGTGCAAACAAAACCCCTACACCACCGAGCGAATGCTCCCTGCGCACACTCTGCCAATGAAAGCGCCACTGCCCCCTAATGTAGTGGAAGTGCAATTGCACTTTATTCTAAGACAGTAAAAAAAAAGAGAAAGAAATCAAAATAAAAAACATGTTCCCCGAGGTCAAACGCCCCCCCTTGGGGCGGCCCGCCTCCACTATTTGTGAAGCACTGCTATAGGCTGTCTCCCAAGCTCAAGGTTGTGAGTTTGTTTCCCCACCCTTGAGTCACTTTTATTTTTTCTAATTCTTTATTTTACTCTTTTAAAGTGTAAATATTACTATAAAACTGAATCTATTTTGTCCCACTCTAAATAGAGTCAAATTTACTGTACAGAATTTACCGTGGAGGAGCTGATTACCCCATTTGATTACTGTCAATCTCTCAGTGCAGACAGGAAGTTGCCCAATACAAATAGATAAAAACACAGCCTTCTAAAAACACAACCTATTAGTATGCATAGCTGGTACTTTTGAGTCACTTACCAGGGTTTGATTGGCTCATGACTGGAGTCCGCTCCCTTGGGGTCGGCTGACCTCTTTTAAAAGCTGCTTGGCGCAATAGAAACATACAGAGAAAGATCAAGAAGAAGACATGGGAGGGAGAAGATAAAGAAATGGGAAAAGCAAAGCACAGGATGAAGGCTACATCCACAACTTCAGCTAATCTTTTTTTTCCTATTGTCAACAAAAATAATATTCATGCAGGCCTGTCATGGGCTCTTTTTAATCTTGGTGACGTGAAAAGCTGAATTTGAGGATGCGGCTGATGACAGAACAGTGGCTACTGGGAAAGGAATGTGAGCTTGATTGGGCGGATTAGTGGCAGCCTAGGGTGAGGATAGCAGAGCATTACGGGTGCGGACATCAGGGTCACTCTTAACAGCATCTCCAACATTCTTGTACCAGCACCACTGACCTTTACCTACATTCCACGTTGGTTCCACCATGTCTACCTGTACATGTGTGCATATCTAGAGTGTGTGTGCTAACCTGGCCCAACCGGAGAGGCTGACTGTCTCCTCATAGGCGAACCTGCCTCTGGTCTGCGCAGACCTGAGAGCAGACACCAACAGCATGAGATCATATGAAATTACACTTGAAAACTGTAATAAAAGTAACATGTAATTTACTCTTTGGGGCTAATCAACACACGGAACACAACAAAAACATTGTGGCCAAACGAAGGCTCAGCAGAGGTGTTGAAAGTAGCAGCAGAAGTGAATCACGCAAGATTTATGTCTTGCATAAGTTAGTATGAAGGGGAAAGGAAACAAATGCATCATCAGGGTTATTCAAAAGTTGCCTTTACAGTACCTGCGTTGGCACGTTGTGGGTATCTATTCGGATAGGCGCTTCCGCGGAATACTTTAAAGAAACATCATGATATAGTCAAAGAGTTGCCACATGCAGTATAAAGGATTTTCCAAGAGCTGCAGAGTGAGTCAGTTGTCTACCTTGGCTTGGGCTCTTGCCTTGAGCACTCTGTGATTGCCCTACATCAGTGTTGGAATAACAAATATATTTAGGCAAAAATCACCGTAATTGCATCAGCATCCACCACCAACCAGGTTATTATCATCTCAAATCCACAAGTAAGGCCATACTATATTACAATTGAGTTATCTTCTAGGCTACACAAGCCTTTTTCACATGATATAAAAAAAAAGTTCAACTGTGGCTCAAAGCTTTTTATCTTGACGTGCATGAATCTGTTGTGACTCGAATTGAGATGTAAATTGTCCAATTGCCTAATCAGAATTTTTGGATTCGTGTGAGAATAATGGATCGTAGCATTTTGTCTTGTGTAGTCCTGTCATAGGTGTGAGGTGAGCGCACAGCATCGTGTGATATGCGCTCTTTGAAAGTGATACCCGGAAACTTTGCGCATGTATGGGAATGTTTAATGAGCATTATATTGAACTGTTAAGCAAGCAGTCAATAAAGCTCACCTGGGGAGCTTGTATCATTGCCTTTGTTATTAGGCCTACTTTGATGTTGGCCTCTGACACTGTCCTAGTATGACGGCAGATTTCAAACTTGGATGCTGGAACGGAGAGATGAACCCTGCTAGGTTAGCTTAGCGCTAGCTAGCTGGTACGACAGACATGACATGGATGGACGACATGGATGGATTTAAAATTGTACTAAAAGCGAAAAAAAAAAAAAATCCTGGGTTCTTCCATTGGCCAGTGTATCATGAGGAATCTGGAGATTAAAGAGATACTTGACTCATTTTGTCATTTTTAGTAGTAAAAAGTTATTTCGTCCAGAATTAGTTTGACAATGTAATTATTTTTCATGTATAATTAATACCTTTAAAAGCACATTTTCACATTTTCTGTCAACTGAAGATGACATTAACGACCAATCATGGCTCACCTGTTTTCTGGGTTTGGTCATGTGATGTTAGCAAACTGAGCCATGATTACTTGTGGAGAGCACACATGATGGCATCTTCAGTTGACATCATGTGTGCAAGTGGCAAAATTAGATTCTAATGGTATTAATTGTTCATTAAAAAAAAATCATGTTTTCATAATAGTTATAGTCTATAACTAATGTGAAAAATTCATTATTTTCACAAACATTTATTTTGTCTATACTATAAAATAAAACAAAATATTATCCTCTGACTGCTGAAAATGGTTAAATGAGTCAAGTATCCTTTTATTTTACACCAAAAAGGAAAACCTTTCCATAGGTTGACATAGCCAGTCTTGGTACACTCCGATATGTTTTAAAAAAAACTGAATAAGTTGGTTCAGATAATGGATGGATGGATGGATGGATGGATGGATGGATGGATGAAAGAAGTGTTTTTCGTCAAAAGTACAATTAGTTACCCATTCAAATTGAGTCGAATTTTGGTAGTTAAATGGTAAACAAACAGCGCCTATTCCATCTGACATTTTGCAGACCACAAGGCCATCGTGCTGCTCTGGTCATTGTCAACTATCCACAAATAATGAAAGTATCCCTTCATAATGACAGTACTCTTCCATTTAAAATAAAATGTTTAGTTTGTCAGTCATTCGACATTGTGAAAAAGGCTTGAGATTGCCACTAAGAAGCAAACAAGTTGCCATATATTATTTTAGAGTTCGGAAATTAGCTCTACGTCCCTTCATGCCACCATTATGTAGCGTTACTTTGCTTTACTCACTTGAACTGGCAGCTGCTACAGAGGCAAGGTATGGGTGGCCTAAATAGAAGAATCACAAATGGAGCAAGAGGAGAAAACATTATGAATTGAAAAGAGAATTGTTTAGCGAGGTTTTCTGGCACACGTTAGTTGAGCACACAGAGGCTTTGTGCACTCTGCATTCTCTGTGGCTGCTTTTGTTCCCAAGTCTCTCACAATGTTTACATGTCTTAGAGGTGGTGAGAGGTGCGATCGAATGAGCACTTAAGTCAGTTAGTCAAATGAGCAGCACAAGTGCATGGCAGTGAAGCAGCCATCTGCCATGACAACACTTGGAATGAGCTGAGACCACACAACACAGGTGATGTTTCACTTAGGTCACCTGCATCTCTGACTCTGTGCACGGCAGCTCGAGTTTTGAGAGTGGTAGGGGGCAGTGGAGGAGGAGGCGTAGTGGTGGTAGTGGGAGCCTGGGTGGTGGGGACGATGGTGGTAGGTTCAGGTGTCGTGGTGGTGGTGGTGGTGGTGGTGGGTTCAGGTGCTGTTGTTGTCGGAAGCGCAGTGGTAACCGCGGGGGCTTTGTCCTTTTGACCTGAGAGGGGATGACAAATGAAGGCCATATACAAGATGGATGAGCACAAAGGAAGAGGGTCAACTATTGCTGCTCATTCTTGACATTCTTCGAAAAGATTGATAACATTATTAACTTTATTGAACTTCCACTTACTCGTCTTCACATAGGTTGGTCTTGAAGGAACAAAGTCAAGGGTTGATGGGTAGATCACGCCCTTCTTGGGCTTCCCCTCTACAAAAAAAAAATAAAATAAAAAAATACCAAGGTAAATCAAGTCAGTTGAGGTTGCCTCTTAAAAACATACAGCGCTATTATGAATACCTGTGACAACGAAGGATTCTCTCCATTTAGGAAGAGACAGAGAGCGCACACCGTTGGAGTTGCTGCCTTTATATATGTTCTGGCCTGCCATTTTCCTCACAATCACCTTTCCTCCCGAATTGGTGATTATACCACTGTTGGCGTATATGCATTTATTATTTTTTAGCTTCCTCCGTGAACCCTCATCACCACCGTCATTAGTGCAGTTTCGACCTGTGGATGGCGGCATTGCAGATGCTGGAGATGGAGGCGAAAACACCGGTGCCGTACACCTGCTGTTTGGTCTCCCGACAATGCGAGGGGCATTTGACTATGAATTCCGGGAGGTTGATCTTTCCGGCTCTGACGTCGCACTCGATGGCTGGAACCACTATAAACAGGAGATGTGTGCATCGTAGTTACCTGTTGTTTTGACAACATTGCAGTCGCTAAAATTATGAGCCGATTATTCATGAAGTAGAAACGCTAATTAAGCAGATTTATCAGCAATTCTTACAATCAGTTTATTGTTACAGCATTACTCAAAACAATGTCATTGAGGATTTGTTGCTTGGGCTTAGCCTGTATTATAACAAACTCTACTGGATGACATTACTTTTGTTTTAGATGGCCATTTCAGAATGTAGTACGAGTAGTGGTGGTTCCAAAATGCACTAAGCTCCACACCTGTTGTCACAAATCAATGCAACAGTTTCATGGCAACTTGGCCAATAAATCAATCTCATACAGTGTCAGCGTTTACATTAAGAAGTGATTAATAGAGCAAGCAGTTTGTCAGTGAGGTGGTGAAGATATAAGAGATGGCCATATTGCAACTGACGTAGAAATTACGATTTGTGTGTCAATGATTGCTACCTTGCTTTGGTTTCTTGCTCTTTGACCCATTCGGCTTGGCCCGACAAGTGCACGACAGAAGGAGTGCTGTGGGTAAAATAAAAGAAGATTCTCATGACAACATGACACAGGGTATTTTTGTTTACTCTACATAGTGGAGGTTCCAACAGACTATAGTGGCAACAATAATTAGTATTTTGCAATTAGGGAGCATTTACTTATGATTATAGTTGAAGGTGGCAAAGACCACCACTCTATCAAACATACTACAAGTATGTGGAAACAATGTACTCAATATGAAATGCAATAAAAGCACAAGCGTAATCAAAAAATTAAAACAGCAAGCTATTGTTTTTTAAGCCTATAACTATAATATCCTGTCTTGTGGCATGCTACGCTGCGCAACACAATATTAGAACGGATCGCTTGTTGAACAGAAACATGCAGGCTCCCACAAATTACAACAACTGCTGTAAGTTCAGCGTATTGGTGAGTTTACATTTTTTAACATTTTTTTAATGCGTCTATGCCTTTCCTCCAAAATCTGTACTTGTTTGAAACCAGTCAGTGGTGCAAAAAAGGTTTGTGACCTCTGCAATGCGCTAAAAAATATACATCAATGATGTCGTACACTTTGACTCGATTTTAATGACATTAGCGTTGACTACAAAAAAGGGAATGTTTATTTATTTTTTAAAGTGTAACTGCACATCCACTCCTGTAGGTGGCAGTGGCATTCACATTGTCATAGAGTGTGCAAGGATTATTAGCTCCCCTGCAGAGGTTTACTTAGAACAATCTCATAAGATGATACTATTCAGAAATTTCATAGTCGCGGCGTGAAATATTTTCTTCCCCCTAGAACAAAAAAAAAAAAAAAAAATTGGGAAGCACTGCTATAAGGTTAATGATAACAGGTAGCACATGGCCAACTGTGATCATTCTTCCCTTCCATACTTCCTAAACTTGAAAACAAAACTCTTGGATTGAAATTTGTCTTGAAATTGTCTGATTTTTTGTGATAGTCCATTGTGTCATATAAATGTATTTAAACCCTCAGCCAGATGAACTTGAAATGATGCAGGCCCCTCAATAGAACAAAAATAGAAATACACAAGGAGAACTGAATCTAAAAGTACAAGTATATGTGTGTTTTTGGACTGAAAAGTGATGAATGCAACATTTCTTCAGTTCAAAGGGAAAAGGAAGAAAAAAGTTTTTGTGAGACCTTATAATAGGAGCTCAACTTACAGTAATATGCCAGTGTGGGGATTTTTGTGTGTTTTGGCTTTAGCTGCAGGGTGTTAATGGGTTTTCCAATCTGTGTAAAACTCTGCTTTTGTACATGTATTCCAATTTAGAATGTTACTCCCTACGTTCTTAACATTAAGTACAAGAAAACTGATGTATCTCACCAAGGCAGATGACAGTGACTGATGTCTTGATCATGGTGGGGTATGTGTTGGTTCCGTGGGCCAGATGTCCTTGTGTAAACTCCTTGAAAAGTGAGCAAAAACAGAACTTTACTGCAGTAACAATGAATGGCGATTTGGTAAACGTCTCCCACCGAGCGGCACTACATGATGTGTACCTGGACTAAAAGCTATATGATTTACAGAATCAACCACATGGGATGATCAAATACGACCACGAGTTCTGCTTCAGTGTATTGACAGACCCATACAAGGCTCCACACCTTACAGCTGCCACTTGATACCAACTTGTTTGCAACAATAGTATACAAATGACATGAGACTCAATTAGAGAGTAGTACGAACAAAGTTAGATTAAACAGATGACGCCTATAATCAGATGGCCTCTTTGTTTGCCGACCACATGAAGCTGCGTTCCAGTGAGACACACATTTATTTTTGTCTGTCTTTTGTCTGGCGTAAACAAGAGCAAAAATGGGATTCCACACTGCAGATCAGCTTAAGTATTGATGCTAGACTTGATAAGTAGCCACAAACGGCCTTTGAGCTACTTTCCCTGCTTTTCACCTACAGACTCCTGGATGAACTCACTGTTGGCGTTCCCCGTTAATGCTGGAATGCTGTACCACCCACAAGGGCGGACTCTCGTCACACACAGGTCAGTGTGAAGGAGTATTGAACACTAATGTGACAATCTCAGGACCAAAGTCACACTGAGGTGAACTGCTTTTAAAACACAACATAGTACTAATAATACTCATATTTTGATTGACTTATCGGAATGAGATATTATAGCGACAGCCTTCAGTATGATCCATATGATCCAATGCAGCTTGCTCTGCATCAAATAAAACATATTTGTCAGAAACGAAGCACAGAGAACAGGCAAACAGATGCAGAAAAGTTATGACACATTTAAATACAGTATCGACAGGATTTAGTTCTTCTAATGACTCCATTGTCAATAAGTGTTTACTTTGGAAACCCTATGCTAGAAGTAACTTAAACTATAAATAATATACACATAATACATCTCTTAAATGGGGGAGTCAAGTAAAAAAAAAAAAATCTGTTTCCCCACTAATATTGCATTTGTGGAATATCAATTAAATAGCAAAATCCACCCATTTGTATCCCTCTCCAGTCCACGGGCAGCCATTTTGCCCATTTGCTGTTGACTGAAAATTACATCACAGTTGCTCAGGTAACGGCCAGTCATGGCTCACCTGTTTTCTGGGTTTAGTCATGTAATGTACGCAAACTGATATGTAATTGGTCGTTATTTGAGCAACTGTGATGTCATTTTCAATCAACAACAAATGGGCAAAATGGCCTCCCCCAGAAATAGCTAAAAATGGGTAGATTTTGCTGCTTAATTCATATTCCACAAACACAACGTAAATCAGAATACAGTGTCTAGACTAATGGGGGCACATACAACATATAATTGTAAAAAATGACTTGACCATAAATATTAGTTAAATATGTTTAAAGGAAATTAACTCAAGTGAGCCAGCGACAGTGAATTCCTTCCACCCCCTTTGAAACTGAAGTTTTTGCCGAGGGCTTTATTATTGTTTAACTTCTTATACAGTGAATAGTTTGCATTCAACAGTGGTAAGACATGCCCGATGCAGCCCAACATTTTGATCTCACATTCATAAGCACTGACTTCATTTTTCCACTGCACTGCATTTTGACATGGAAGTCTGATGACTCCTTCTGCATCATCAGGAATAACCATTTCCCTCATGGATGAGGGGAGCTGAGCAAGCTGGGGCAGATAAGCACACCTCTGCTACTAAAAGAGGTAGTGGAGGGACCATTCATCAAACTTTGCTCAGTTAACTCAACTACTGTTTGGCACTTGTCAAAGTCTTTCTCAGTCAATCTTCCACAGTGCAGCTCTCCTCGTTGTTTGCATAACAAAAGAAGAAATCAATTACAATAATGCAATGTCAATAAATTAATACATAACTTGACTAATACCGTGGGGAGTTTCCCTTATAGATACTAAAGGAACATGATCTCATGCTATCTCATGTAACAAGAAGAAGAGAAAAAAATCCAGTGAACAATGAAAATTCACATATCTCGACCACCATAAATCACAAACTAGATGACTTATACACATTGGATCCTTGTTAAATTTTTAATAGGTCTGTGCTCACATGCCATTCTATAGTCATCCCTGCTATCTAATCCATCCATCCACAGATGGAACAGAAACGGAACAGAAATGAAAGATTAATATCCCAATCCATGGCAGAAGGTGAAAGGTTTCCGCGCAGTGGTTCTCACTCATTTTGTAGTAAACCTGTCAGCTCAGACAGGCCACATAGTTGGAGGAATTATAGCACATTTCACATCAGGGTAACCCTCCTTGCCACAAAGTGGATTAAGAACGCAAAACAGACTTGAGCTCTCGTCCCAGGCTTTTGTTGCGTACTGCATGACGCATAGGAATAAAAACTTGCTGCAGGGGTATTTTCATTTGGTGCATTATCAGTCGGAATCGGCTTGTGCTTGATAAGGGACACCTGGCAGGGGTACGCAGGTGTAAAGAAGCTGCCAACAGGATGTAGGGCAGCTGCGCGCGCCCGTTTTCAAAGCGCAACCCAGTCAAAAGGTTATCAGTCTGCATTGTATACTGGAGATGTTGAAAGTGTATTTTTTGTATGCATTTCTGCTCCTTAAACAAATACTAAAGGCTCACAGTCAAAAGGAACAAGGCTGCAAAAGTGCATTGTGTCCCACGCTTGGTTTTTTTTTTTTTTTTTTTTTTTTCCCCTTGCCTGGAGTTGCCAATCTAAATAAGAGTTTTAAGTGCCATGGTAACTTAACACACAATTGAATATGCATCCTAGTTGGAGATGACAGAGATACACACCCACACCAGGGGTGTGCAAACAGTGCTAAACCCCAGCATTCGCTGGTGTCACAGTTGTATTGTAAGCATGTGCCAAGTGCTGTATCAACAGACCAAGTGAGAGCATCATGGGATCACGTCTCTATAATAGAGGCGGCCAAACATATTTTATTTAGGGCAGCGATTTCTAATTGTCGTTTTACATTATGCAATTATTTTAAATATGCAAATGAACATAAAGTAGCGTAATTATACCAGTTTTACCTAATTTGTACTTTTTAGGGCTTAATCATACATTGTTACGTGGAGTAGTTATAAACGTATCATTATTTTTATAAGTATGGGCCAACCTAATCTACAAGGTTATCTGTAAAGCCTCTAGTGCCCATGGGCACTATTTGGTGATCAGACCCGGTACGGCTTGGAATACTTTAATACCTGGCACTGCTTTCCGTGCAAGCCACAGCTTGCTCCAGTCTGCTCCTGGACATTTTGTTTACACGCCAACTTTTCCTTGATCCAACTTGGCAGATATGCCAAATATAGTGCAGTGCAAAGAAACGTGTGCAATGCCTGAACAGGGAGAAAAAAATCCTTCTCAGAATTGAGACTTTCAGTATAAAGGTTGACAGGGGGAAAAAAAAAAATAAAAAAAATAAAAAATAAATAATAATAATAATAATAATAATAATAATAATAATAATAATAATAATAATAATAATAATAATCGCCACTCATGAGCAGTTCATTTTTCTTGGACAATCTAATTCATTCTGTTTAAAAGTGATTGGGAAAAGTAGGAGGAACCTAAGTAATTAAATAAATACATACAATGTTGCGAACTCTGAATAAACATCATGCATGATGGTAAAATGTAAATAAAAATGTTTTTGGAAGTTAAACAGGTTAAAAAAATGTTGGTAAAAGTTAATACAGACCGGATCACCGCCGTTGTACACTCCGCCGAACTCGAGTCAATTACGCACATAAAAAAGTAGATCCCCTCATTTACGCAGCAGCCACACGCCAGCACGTTGTGGAACTACTTGTTTGCGCTCCAAGGTTTCCCTCATCCACCAAGTAATTAAAAATAAACTTACCTGATTTGTTCAAATAATCCCACAACAGCGCGCGTTGCGAATGTAAATCCTTGCGCGCTAGTTCGACGCCTCCATTCGTGAGTGAAACCTCCACCTGGACTTTTTTACTCGTGCATGATCGGAGCTGCTCATTAAAAGTGGAGAAGTGGATGGGGCCAAACTTTCTGCTCATTCGCCCGTCCCACTTAAGACACGCGAGCTCCTCGCTCACTTACAGAGGATGCGTCGTTGACCTTGCATAAGTGCCGCCTGTCTGCGCACTGCGAGCATCCTCTTGTTAAACTTGGAAACTTTTTTTTTTTTTTTACTTCTTGAGTTTTTCTGTTGCGCATGAGACAAAACATATTTGTGCTCTGCATCCTGGCGTCCTCGGCAGCTCCCACCACAGTCGTTACGCCCCCCCCATACACACACAGACACTACACTAATATACACCAATCAACACCTGCGTGACAGACACACACTTCACGGCGTGTACACACGCACTTACTGTGGTCAGTGGTCACATTACACGTGTCATGTCCACTAACACGCACACACACAGAAAGTGGGGGTTGCCATACTAACAGCAAAAGCCTATTGATGTGTTTTACACATATATAAAAAGTTGTGTACCCAATTTTAACATTAATTATAATGTAGACAAAATAACTATGAAAGCTGGATGGGGGGGTACCAATAATAATAATGTTGCACTAGTGGTTAGCACTGAGTCACAGTTCTGAGCAGGCATGTTCAATACCACGAGTTTTTCATCTGTACTCCCGTTTTCTCCCACATTCGGAAAACATCCGTGAATGGTAATTTGTCTATAAGTGCCCTGTGATAGGCCAGGGAGTATACCTGCCTCTCGCACAAAAGTTGCTGGGACAGAGGACAAGCGTCTGTGAAATGGATGAATTCAAAATAATGATAATAATATTAATAATATGTAGCACTGTAGCAAGAACTGTTTCTAATAGTTTCATGACCTCATTTAGCTACACGAGTCAAGATATGAGACACAACAGCTTTTGCCTTGGGGAGAATGATTAGCTGCTATATACTGTTACATTATATGACAGTATTCGGAAACTGGACCACTCTTATACAAAGACAGTGGTAATAGAAGCTTCTTCTTTGTGCTGCAGACACTATACCCACACGGTCTGGCATCCCTCTGAGAATGCGGGATGTAGGAAGTACGTAAGCATGAGGAGCCGGGGGCACCATTTGCGTCGGAGACAGTTTCCAGATGTTTTGGTGCCACTGAGCAACTTGATTTAAAGCGGTGAACGTTCTAGTCTGACCCTTGAATCTCGATTCTGTCTTCATTACAACCTTTGGAACGTTTTGTGCTTACAATTTTACGGAAACAATGGTCATTTTCATTTTTTACCTCGCATGTGTGACTCGAGATTAGAGGTGAAAGCTATTTGGAATTATTAAATATGACACAATGTGCTCCTTCAGACAGAAAATAGTTTATTGAAAGTAGTAGCACAATTTACATCCTTTATTAAGATGAGTAAGAGCAAAAAATAGAAAATTTCCAATCCTCCCTCATAATTCAAGTATGGTTTCAAGTAGATTGGTTCAGTCTTTTAAAGTCTGTCACAGCAATATTCTGATGTTTCAATGTGAGAGGGCAGATTAATATGGAAGATCTCTTGTGTGTGAGGTGGGGGAGTCCGTGGAGGACTATTGACCCCAGAGTCATTGTCAGGATTGTATTGCATCATTTCTTTTACCGTGTATTTGGCTTCCAGTACCTGAACAGGAAGTGGTGCGGATGGGGGCGTCGCCTCCGCCTTAAGCTTGATGTTTTTAAAGCGTTGCAGACGGATCACATCCCTGTTCTCCCCTACGCACGGCAGGAGGGTGCACACGTCCTTGCGAAATTTGGAGCTCATGCCGAAATAGATGAGCGGGTTGTAGAAACTGGCCGACTTGGCGAAGAGGCGGGTGATGATGCTGGTTGTGCTTGGCACGTGGAACCCCCAGGCTGACCACATAGACACGACTGCGTACGGTGACCAGGCCATGATGAAAGCTGTGCAAATTACAATGGAAATCTGGAGAGAGGAACATGAGGTCACAATAGTCAGGATTACGAGAAGACGAAGACAAAACATTGACTCTAAAATGTGTATAGTAAACTAGATTAAGTCATTTATAGAAGAAAAAAGTGTGTGAATGCTGAAGTACTCAGTGAAAGAAAACAGAAAAACTGAATCATTCATATTGAATTAGGTGGAATGTTGAAAGATGTGCAATTATGTCGAATGGTATGGAATGATTTGGACTAATATTAACTAGAATAATCTTGAATACTAGTGGTGAAATCCATGCATTGCATTATGTGCAATGATATTTATTATAATTATATGAGATTAAGTAAAATTATGTGAAAATGTGTAATATGGGAGTGAAAAATGTGCATTTTTTTGGTATACAGGAATTGAAATGAATGGATTTTGAATAGGAGTGATACTGAATTTTGAAAAGGAATGATAAGCCCTAAACTTTAACCCTAACCCAAATCCTTACCTCGAAATGATTGAGGAATTCTGATGGTCAAAAATGTGTAATTTTAGTGAGAAATGTAGCATGATTGCCATGTGGTAATTGAATGTGTGGAACTGAATGAGCTGAACATTTTGAATTTCAAATGGGAGTGAATTGTTGAATGTCTCATTGGAAATTAAAGAGGAGTTTGGGGGTGAAAAAATGTTGAATTGTGGGGATACTGAATGTTTGGGATAAGAAATTTAATAGCCCACAAAGTGTGAATTTTTAGAACAAGATGAAGTTGGAATGGTTTTAATTAGTTGTCAATTGTAGAAGTAGTTGAACAGCAAAAAAAAATTTGTGTAATAAGAAAATATTTGTGTTACTGCTTTTAGCATTCAGACAATGAAATGAGTGCAAGGCAACTCATTCTCTAATGGCCAGCAGGGGGAGACTGTAGGGGACAGTTGAGTGAAAGAACACTCAAACCATGTCCCCGCATATGTCCATCCATTTTGTATATTGCTTAGCCCTATAGTCAGATGTAACCTGGAGCCTAACCCATCTGACTTTGGGCAAGATGCCAATCATAGGACAGAAACAAACATTCTCAGTCAAAATCTCACCTTTGAACACAGTAAGAGTCTTGAAGCATGTTTTTAAAAGTGTGAGAAACCCGCCACAAGCACAGAGAGCACATGAAGGCTGGAGGCTGATGTGATAACCATCCACATAAACAGTTGTGTCGAAATGTATCTAGACTTTGGTATTTTCAAGGCTAACATTAGGGCGTAAGATATAGTTCACATATGAATCCTATTTTCCTTGCTCCACCATTGTTTTTCTTCTAGAAATTTCTGTCTCTTATGCTTAAGGTCATGTTTAAGGCAATGCTTTTAAATTATTTTCTGTTATGCCTTCCAAAGAAGAAGAAAACCTTTCATGCGCTTCTAACTCTCCACCGCGGCTATGGATAGTATTTGTCTATGAAGGTGTTGTAAGTACACCTCTGCAGAACATTCTTTTCTTATTAATATTAAAGAAAATAAAGAATGCATACCCTTGTAACGTCTCTCTCCACCTTCCTTTGGCGGGCGGTGAGGTAACCTTCGGCTGACATGGCGTTGGTGCTTTTGACAGTGTTGATGATGGAAATGTAGGAGGAAAGCATGATCATGACAGGGATGAAGAAGCAGAAGATGAGAATGGAGATGATGTACGACTTGTGGATAGTGGAGTAATTAGCTTTGGACCAGTCCACCTCACAGGTTCCATATCCTCGATCTGCAACGTCAAACATCATTTTGATTATATGACGTCGAGGATCTTTTGAGTTAAGTATCCTGCTTCTACAGACCTGTGTAACTGCCCCAGCCCAGCAATGGTGCAATGGACCAAAATGCTGCTCCGGTCCAGATGCAGATTAGTGATATTGCAATTGTGTTCATGCTGATGCAGCAACCTACAAAAAAAAGATGCACCACATCAATAATGCAATTCAACCTTTCCTCCATGACGCCCCCATGAAAGACTGAAGGCAAGCTAGATTAATGACAAGTAACGGACTTGACGAGGACAAATTCTTGCTTTTTTATTACACAAATTGACAATAAGAGAGCAAGTTGGTTCTTTCTTACGATAACCTGAGCAAACACAGAAGAATGAAAATAAGACCTCTATTGACTTGGTACACGCAGCTTTGTGTTCTTTGTTCTCCATGCTAGGATCTCTTATCATAAGTCAATAAGCCATCTTGACATACAGTAAAGTTTGCAGTACCTATGTTGATGTTGCTTTGTTGCTATGTGTTGCAACTTCAGGCAGCGACGCGTCGCGTACTACAGGGTTTCAACCCAAAAGCAAGAAAATGCTTGGGAACTACACTCCCAGAGATGCACATTAAATGTTAACCCACATATACCACAGATGTAAACCACCGATTTTAAAAAACACATTTGTCTTTTATGAACGACCATAAAAGTGCTGCATGATTAAAACATTCGCTGGTTTATTCACATAAACTCGAAAATAGAAACTGTCACTTTAAGGGACTTAATTACATGTTGGCATGTAGAATCACAGGGGACAAGTGGTGGTTGTTTCCACTGCTGAAGTTGGTATTAAGGGTTTATTAGACCCCCCCTGTCTCAGGCAGCCACTAGTGGAATGTGAAGATTGTACTGTGGACATGGATGAGAAGCTAGTTTGGTGTGAGAGCAGAATCAGACCTTTGTTGGGGTGGCATCCCTTGATGTATCTGGTGACACTGATTACGGTCAAAGTGTTGATGCTCGCCAGGCCAAACAGCAATGTGAAGAAACCGTCCACCTGACAAAGATGGGTAGATGAATGAATTTTAGTGATGATTTTGTAAGGGTGAGGGGAAGTAGTACCACAGAAGATCCAGTAAATGGTGCTGTGGTGAAAAAAGCAGCAACATGTGCTTCGGAATCACCATGGTCGAGCACGGTTCCTCTTGGGACGTTTCTGATTTGTTAAATTTTGAAACACGTTTGCACATTGATATGTACTCTATGTGCATAATAATCATAATAGACATACAATTACAAAAATACTTCAAACTGTTCAACATAAAAAATTACGGAACAGACTAACTTAGATGACCGGCGATGAATAAAAATTGTGTTCCTGACGTTTTTCACACATTTTTAGTATATTTAGTTGTCAGTTAAATGCAATACTAAAGCATATAACAAGCAATAACGCATACAGTGACACTGGAGTAAAAAAATGTGCCTTAAGAATGGTGCTTGTTTTTTATTTGACTCACCAAAAAGCCATATAAAAAGTAAACGTTACGTGCATAGTTAGCAGTGCCTGGCCGATACAGTATGGGTTGTTGGAGAACGATGCTTATTCCGATAACATTTTGATAACAATAATAATAAAAGCGCTATATAAATAAACTTGAGTTATTTTAAGTTACTCTCAATGGTAGCTTATTAGGTTACTAGGACTGCCCTTTTGAATGTCTTTGTTTTGTGCTGTAATATTTTTGTTTTTTTTAATCGTCCGATTTTCACTGATTTTAATTAAAGCGATAATATCGGCAGATTAAATCGGCTGGCCAATTAACTGGTCGGGAACTAATAATTGGTCCGTCACTGCTGTCAGAACTGAAATATCTTGCATGAAAATGCGAATTGGTCATTACGGTTGTATGAATTCAAAAATGTCTTTGGCGGCATACTTTTCCAAAAATATGTCAAATTACAATTCTAAATAATTGTTTTAGTGCAGTTTTTACAACATTGTTTAGTGTGTGTCTGATTGTTTTGGCGGCACAGTGAAATTTTGCCACAAAATTCTGTTGATTTATTTTTATGCGCCTGCTACAAAGCTATAAAGAAAGCTAAAAAAGAACGTTTTATACTGAAACATTATTTGCTGTCTGTGTAGTTTGAGTTTAGGATTGTTTGTTAAACTTCTATCAGTCCATTGTTTAGTAAGACAAATGTTTGATTATCTTTTAATCCCAGCTCTGCTTAAAAGGAATGATACTACTTGGAGTCTGTCTGGCTTTGACTGTGCACGCGCTCCCTGTTGTGCCATGCAGGTGACGTGAACCGTTTGAGGTTTCTTACTTGATCCCTTTCTTGATCTCTCTTACTGACAATCCTATTACTGTCCGTCATCACGTTACCTTCACCCTCACATTGTGCACATCCGATATGTCAGATTTCACATGTGACGTTAAGTCATTGAAATCTCATTATGTAGCTGCAGCATTCAAATTATGTATGTACCCTGATTGGATGACAGGTCATATTTGCAAGCGTTCATGTCCCATCATGCTCCTTGTTGTACCCACTAATGCCTCTCAAATGCCTGCGTCTTTCACCTTTTTTCCCCGTCGCTGAGCCTTGCCCTCTCTCGCTCTCAGTGAAACAAAGAGCGAGGCTCAGCAATACAAATTTTTCTCCGTCACAGTTGAATGTACACGAGATGAGATCACGCCATCTGATTTTAGGGCTTCATGCTTCAGCGTGTCCTAGATATGCTATATTGATTGATCCACGGACATAATAATGACTTAATTGCAAGTAATGTCTAGGAATGTTTATGCAACAATTCCTCAGCGTCTTTTGATGTGTTTTTCCCATTTGGTTGTTAACAGTTGACATTGTGGTTATAGAGTTCCCTTGTGTAAAAGCCTCCACGTTTGGTAATCTTATTACAGATTTAACCTTCAGCACACATGCATGCAGCTACAGTACGTGTGTAATCCCTTTCACGCACACACATTCACCTGTGTGGCCAGTGCCACTCTACTCAAAGACAGATTCCTTTAATTTACTTAATTAGTTGGGATTGGTGAAATGAAGAAAGCAGATGCATGCACGTGGCACCACTTAAGAACATGATTGTGTAAGTGAGCTCAATTGACAGAGGTAACAAATGACTTTTTGTATTGGAGCGATCATTTTACCTGGCAAGTCCAAATCCAGGAGATTAGAAAACCATCATCCTTGAAGATATTGAATATTTCCAGAATCCCTCGGGAGTAACCAAATACTGAGATGCTGGCATCCGAGATGGCAAGATTTAAAGTGAGGAAATCTGTAGGCTGTAGAGAAGCCCGTTGTCGGTACAGGACAAACATCACAAGGCTGTTTCCAAACCAGGACAGCCATCCTGTCAAAGGACAAATTGGAACCATTCAATTATGGGTGTGACTGAAGTCAAAAATTATTCATTAGAATGCACGCTAACTTTCCTACAAAAGTGTGATATTGAGATTAAGATCATGTTGATATCAGAATGCCGGAGTGGAGGTCTGCATGTTGCATCTTATTATTGTATCTTTAAAATGCACAAAAATTAATGGCAATGCTTATTGAATATCAAATTCTCAAAATCTAATTTATCATTATAGGCACTGTATTAAGTAATAAACGACCTACCTAAGACCAGCAGGTAGACTCCAATGATGGTCTCTCCATGTTCGGACAACGGAGGCTCTGAATGCAGATTACTCAGGTTGTTATTCCTCCATGGAATATTGACAACCTTCATAGGAAAGCCTTTCAGTGTTATTTCCATGGCTTGAGTGTTGATGCCAAGGCATGAATTCTAACTGCGCTCTCTTCTCCTTCTTCCTGTGATCATCCAGTCGAGACGACCGGTCTGTTGGTTTTAAATCCAGCTTAGACGCGGCCACTAATACCTCAGCGCTCACTGTCCCGATCATGGTAGAGCTAATCCTCGCTATTTGTTAGCAACTAAGCAGATAGGCATTTTGGGGGGAAATCCTCACCAACAGGGAATAATTGTCTGGCCAATCGCCAGGATTCTTTTTGCAAACAATATTATGTGTCAAACGTTCTCAGAGTAGAGGTTACAAGTGAAAGGGATTCTATTCACCGTTATTTTGCATCCAGAATGTACTTCTTGAAAGAAAAAAAACAGAGTTGCATTTTTTATGTTAATTAAAGCAAAAAATTAGGACACAAATTCCGTTGTTTGAATATATCAGCAATTTTGTATTCATGTTGTTTGAAGTAAATGTCAAAATAACAAGCAAATAAAATTATGGATGGAGAGATGAATTTTGACCCATATTTGGAGTGGTAGCGGCTCATGGTGCCCTTGAGCAAGGCACCCAACCCACTAGCCTCCTTGCATACCTGCATGTGTCTGGTTGGGTTCACTGTTCACAACAAAAATGTGTTAAGGCTGAAAGCCTATTCAATTCTAGTTTTAATTCCACCCAATTTTTTGAAATGCATCTCCTTCCGCAAAACTCATTCAATTGACATATTTCAAATTTCAACATATTCTAAAAATTCACGCCATGGGGGCTAGTACTTTTCCCATTCCAAATATGCACGGTTTTCCCACAATTCAGCATTTTTCATGCAAAAATTCCCCATTCATTGGCAATGAGGCAGTTTCCCACGCATTTTATTCGTTCCCAATGACACATTCAACATTACATACATAAATACATTACATACATAATTCCCATTTGAAATTTAAATCATTAAGCTCATTCAACTCATTCAATACACCTTGAGAACGTTTTTTTATCTTTGCTGACCAAAATTTTCACCATTAACACCCACAAAAACAATTCCTTACTCATTCCCAATGACACTTTTAACAAACAGGTTCACGTTCCCCATTCGAAATTCAAAACGTTCAGACTATTCAATTCACATGCCAAAAATTCTGATTTACCAAAAATTCAACATTTTCCCGAATAAATTTCTCACAAAAAAAAAAACCCTATTCATTAGTGACATATTCAACAAACAGATTTACGTTGTTTGTATTCCAAATTTTAAATCTCCAGCTCATTCAATGCACGTTGGACATGTTTTGCATGCCAAAATGTTCACACTCCACCAAAATTTTCCCATTTTTTATTCCCAATGACACATTAAAAACACACACATTCTATATCTTTCAATTGTATTCTTTTTTTGAAACATTTAAAATCATTCCACTTCAATACTTTTTCATTCAGCATTTCAAACTTCTCTGACCAGAAATTTCAAATGTCTCGTTAAATTTACAATTAATACAATATAGATCTTATTACTGAGACATTTGTGTGTGTATTTAATATAGTTGTAGCCAGCAGCAAAGACAGAAAAACAAACTAACCAAGTACCCGCCAAACCTAACTTCCCAACATAACGTGCGGCCTTCAGGTTGTTTGGCTTAACCAGGAGGAGCAATATTAGTGATTAAACCCTTAAGACAAAGCCATACAAGCAGCTTCCCTCTGTTTGGAGTCCTCCTACAAAGGACGCCATCCTGCAGCTGGCCATGCTGGCTTTGCTCTGGGATGTGACAGCGGTGTAGGATCCTCTCATGTTACTCGAGGCGAGCAGGCAGCTGTTCCCTCAGCTGAACCGACACGGCCATGCAACAACACAGATTCTAAAGAGAGGTACTGGAAAAACATCTTGTCACTTTACATCATCCGAGCAAGTCGGAAGTCATTAACAGAACTGCTGAACAAAGGTCCCACACTGTGTTGTGTGGTCTGGCAGTAATTTCAGTCCTGTCCAAGGCATTAGTAAAAGCCTTTTTTCATAGCATACATCATATCTGTTTTCCTCAAGAGAGGTGAAATCACTTCCACTTAACAATGTTGATGTGTGCGATGGCTTACGACACACTTGTGTGGCTGCCAGAAGATGCATGTAATGCTCACAGATCATCAGATTGATTAGATGATCATCTGCAAGCTGCATCAGAAAACAGAAACGATACATTGGGAGGTGGTTTTGGTTATTTGGGATGATTTAACTTTCTCTTGTTCAACGTAAACTTTACCGCCACCTCCTTGCTCCCTTCTCATAGTAAAACTTTCTGTCGCAAAAGAGGTAACATGAGGTGCCCGCCCCATTCACTCTGTTTAAGTCACAGTGTGCACCTTGTTTCACGCTCCTGGCTGCCACAGAGCCACTCTGGCCCTCAGGATGTGGATGGGAAGGCCGCTGCAGCTGCCAGACGCCTCGGTGCTTCCGAAGTCCCCTACATCAAATCCTTTCTTTGAGCTGCTGGGCCGCCGGGTCGAGAGAGAGAGATGGAGCTAAGAGGAAAGTGAACCTCTGACCTGAGCTGTCACCCATCCAGCAGCAAACAAGAGCCCAGTCATCACTCGGCCCCCGCCTTTAACCGAGAGACGTAGCGTGACAAACAAGCTCTGCACTGAGCAGTGTGTGTGAAGCGCCACACAACCGCAGCAGAGTTTGGCTGATTCCTTGGAGGAACGAGCTTTCCAGTTAAAATAATGTGATATACTCTCTCGGGATGCTCTGTGGTGCAAAGGTTTTTTTGGAAGGGGGGGGCTCAGTGCAGGAGGAATGATAATGCTACTGGCTGTTGCTAAAGTTGCTAACCCTAACCTGTTGGAGAGATGCTGGTTCTGTTCATGTGAGGCTCTTGAGCAAGGCTGAAACAGCTCAAGGCCTGGGGCTGCTTTTTATGAGGCAGTAATTATTGGCTCAGCCATTGTCAAAGTAATTTTTTTTTTTTTTAAACAAATCTTTAATTAATCAAACAGTTGCATATTTTGTTGACGTACTTGTGTTTAATTTGGGTCTCAGTGGAGGCAACACTATCTGAATGGAAGTCAACTCAAAAATGTTCTTTAGAACAATGTTTGATGCATCCCCACTGGTCTAAGTACGGTATTCTGAAATCCACCTGTTTTTATCCATCTCAGGGGGCGGCCATTTTGCCACTAGCTGGTGACTGAAAATTACATTACAGTTGTTCAGGCCTCAGGTAACGACCAATCACGGCTCAGTTTGCAAATGTCACGTGACCACACTCAGAAAACAGGTGAGCCATGATTGGTTGAGCCTTAAGCAACTGTGATGTTAGTTTCCGGCGACAAGTGGCAAAATGTCCGCCCCTTGCAATGGGGGGGGGGGGGGGGTGGGGGGGGAAGCAGGAAGGATAGAAATCAGAATGATGTGTTTACACTAGTGGGGGCCATAGACCATATTATACAGCATTATTGTAAAGAATTTTTTTGGGATTGACTTCCCCTTTAAAGTCTCTAAATTGAATTGAGTAGGCCTAGTTAGTTTTTCTGTGCCGGGCTGACAACCAGTCCAGCGTTCGCCCCATTTCTCACCCAAAGTTATCGGATAGGCTTCATCTTACAAGTACAAGTAGTATAGAGTGAGGAACCAAATTTGTAATTTATGTCCTGAGCTGAAAACATTTGGGAAATCTGGTCAACAAGATCCCCTTGTGGGATTAGTGTAGTAAATTTAACAATCATATATGATACTTATGTCTATGTGACAGTATAAGTAGCAATTGCGTGTCAGTGAAAGTGCGTGTTGCATGTTGGTGCTGAGGACAGCTGCGACCGAGATTACACTGCCGCTGAACTACAAGGTCGAAGTTCAACAGGGAAAACAGCAAGCAGCAGGTGCTGCACATGACTGATGTATTCTTTTCTGTCTGTGTTGTCAGTCCATTGCTACTTAAAGGCAAGAAATACTAATGTTAAGGATCAGAAATATTTTCATCTGGGTACCAAAAGTGTGCACCAACAGTGAGCCACTATAACTTTGGGCTTAAAATGATTACATGTTCTCTGGTTTACTGTGTCCCCTTAAGGCTGGGATGTGACGTTAAAACCTCACAATTTTCCAAACGAAAACTCTCAGACATAGATACTATTATGGAGGTGTGTTAAAGGGGTGTAAACTGTGAAAGGGCAACAAAGTCTCTCTTCACACTGAGACATACTCGAGAGAGCAATACAGAATCTCCTTGAAAAGGTCCACACACTTTTTTCTTTTTTTTTTTATCCTTGTCTCCAAACGAAGCTGCGCCAACACAGAGAGTGCTTGTTCCAAGTCTCCACACAGTGGTATGTCTGTCAATTTGGGCTCGGCCCTTGTACGATGTTGTTAAGGTGTCATTTCATGTCCTTCACAGCATCAAAATAGAATGGCACTCAATGAGTTGCAGATCTCCACTGAGGTTGAACTGTCAGCAAAAGTGGCAAAGTGTTTGTTTGCCCATTCATTAGTACAAATGCAGACCACTTCCTGGTTCACTGAAGGTGGTGATAGGACCACACCATTTCTTTGTTAACTCTAGTGGGATGGAACTCAGCTGACTCTTGGCCAATCAGAGCGGTTCCCCTCTTTCTCTTAGAAATCACAGCGATCAAAGTGCACACAATGCTTGACATTGCGGAAGCAGAAATGGACTTGGGGTCCGAGCATGAGCTTGACGTGTCAGAATCGGCCACGCATGTGATGTGACATAATCGCGTTGCACACCTTGAGCGTGTGTATGAGTGTACTTCAGATATAGAGAATGGTGTGAAGGAGTAAGAAACTGGCAATGGGCAAAGGACTTTACCATTTTGGTCTTTTCTATTCTATTCTGTTCATAATAAGAAAGAAAATGAAACTCACCACATTTTTATCTTGATTTGTGATTTTAATTGGTTCAACAAAACTGGATATGTAGTATGTACAGAATGTGTTCTAAACTAACAGGAATCAAAACATCAGTTGCACTTTAATTTGTGCTTTCGCCCTTGAGGAAAATGTGATGATGAACAGGAGTGAAAACAGCCTCGAAATGGTGCCATATTAGCGGTAATTCTTCCTTCCGCACATAGTTCTGAAGGAGTGGTGGACTAATTTAAACGGACATCCAGCTGGCCTTTAGGTGAGAATGGCAAAAGTCCAATAACAAAAAACTATAAACCACAACTTCCTGACCCTGGCATGTTCACACCTCAAAGAAGTCAAATCTCTGTGGAGTCGTGTCAGATGTTGATGGCGGGCGCCGTCATCGCATTTTTGTCATTTGCGTTACAGCCGTGCTTGACAAGGTTTCTCCCCAAATAACTTGCAGTTGATACAGTCAGGATATTGCACTTGAACATGATCTATTCAGCTCAGCTCCTTTAAAGCTCTTCTTCCGTGTGTGAGGCTCACAGTTCAGGCAATGGCTCAGCCTCAAGTACAAACAGACGATTGTTTTTCACTTACCACTGAACGTTGAGGCTGCTGCTTTCATGTACTTGAAACTGTGAGCACTGTAGTCTTGTCGGCAGACTAAGTTGCTTGAAATTGCAGGCAGGAAAGAAACACTTTGTGTTTTTGCTTGTATCTGAGACAAAAGGGCCTAGACTGTTGTCTGCAAACTACTCCTTGGTGGAGAAAGAAAAGGAGAATTGTTCAGAATGTCTCATGTGTGGAGCCCAAGTTGTGAGGTGGGTTGCTTCTGTGGGCCAAAACCGCATACAAACATTTATTTGGGCAAGTTTGAAAATTCTCTTCTGTGTATTTGCTTAAGCAGGTTACTTATGTAAGGAGGTCTAATTAAGGGTGGAAAACGTAGCTTTTCCCCAGAGGTCTGCACACGGCTCTTGACACGAGGGGATATTTCACCAAAATATGGAGAGATTTCCTTGCGGAAAAGGGATTTTGTGACTAAAACACATCTTACTTAGATGTGGCTCTTTTGCATGTAGCAATATGAACGCCTTGGTCGCCCTAGCTGCTAATAATGAAAGCTTTATGAAGTGACGCTGTCCTCTGGATCCTCTTCTCAGACCGTCTGTGGATTGAGGAGATTAGCGACCTCGCTCTTCTACAGCTGCGTGAGCCTGATCGCACCTTGTGACCCCTGCGTTCTTGTGATCACTGTCGCTCAAAGTAATATGTTGTGACACAAGGCTGCCTCTGTGTGCGGTGCGAAAGATTCACCAAGCATGACCCCTCCAGTCAGGTTCAAAGTCATATCCCGCAAGCATTTCCAATTCATTTTAAAATCCTCGACCCCGTCAACAACACCTCGGATGGCCTGACGTCCCATTGAGCTGACCCGTGTGTGATGGGTGGTTAGAGGGCTACTCCCTCACTCAAATAACGTCGACACATACTGACTGCAAGTGTTGACCCATGCGACATGCCTGCGCCTATTTAAGAAGACAACACTTAGTCGCCCTTTAGACCTTTACGTGTATGTGGCCCCTTCAAGATCCTTGTTAAGCCTCTGGACAATTTTTCACTTAACGAATTCCACAGAGGGCTTCACAGTGAGCCATGGTTCACACATCTGCCCCGCGGTCAGAAGTTCCAGGAATGAACCTCAATTTGGACCTTTCAGTAAAAAACTTGCATATTATCTCTGTGCTTATATCAGTTTTCTCTGGGACTTCCATCTTCCAACACATTACAAAATCATGTACGGAAATATGAAGGGATGGTGTTCATTACTAATGAACTAATGTTAGGTAGTAATATTCAGAGGTGGGCATACTGACGTAAGGTCAATGATGGACGCCCGTTTTGTTGACGACTGACTGGAAACTTCAAAAATTGACGGATTAAGCAGTGACGAAAGAGTTTTTTTGTGTCAATGTGATTGTCAGTAATCAGGTCAGTACCGATTGACAGACTCCTCTTTTGCATTTATTGGGACAGTAGCTACAACTGTATGCCACACACTGGCATTTTTGTTCGTAGAGACAGAAAATAACACGAAAACACCGCAGAAAGATCTATTCAAGTTAGGCGAGCTTAGCGAGTGGCAACATAAGATGGCTGCCAGTGGCTTCACTTCTTGCCACAGCAGCATTTGCTGGATTTTAGTCTAGAGGTTTTTATACATCTGTAACTACATCATGCGTGCGGTAAAAAGCAAACTAGTAAAATGTAGTCAAAATCTCTTCTTCCAAAATTTACTAGGTATTTCTGAGTGAAAAATCTGTACTAGTTTTTTTTTTTTCATGGGATAGGCAAATTCTCTTCTACACACTAAAAATACTTTGAGTAAAATTTACTCTGAATATTTTACTGTCTTCCAAGTGTAAATTTTACTGTTAGAGCAGGCCTCAATAGACTCTGTAACTCTCCTTGTCAATATTTTATTTAAAGAAAATACAATGTTTTCTACTTCTATTGCAGTGGCGTGTTCATATGCCATAGACACTCTTTACTGCCTCCTATAGTCTGGGAGGATGTGGCAAACCACGCAGAGTATGAAAGGCTGCAATCTGCCAATAAACTAAAAGAAGAAGAACTAGAAGGACTGCATTTTAATACTTACTTTGAACTGGTCAATGGTCATACCACGGAATAAAGTTTATTTGGAAAGAAAAAAAAAGTGTTTCACCATTCACTAGTTCATGATCATAATAATGATGACAGGCAGACGGACTAGTGAAATTTGCTGGTGTCCTAAAATAGCAGCAACCGGTGAAATTTACTGACGGTCCTAAAATAGCGTTTGTAATTTAACGATGACAACGGAAGTGCAGTTAAAATAACGATGACGGATTGACAATAACAGTTTGGTTCGGCATCAAATAATGATGGATTGACGATGACGAATGGGTGTCTTCACCGTTGACGAATGACGAACCCTCAAACTTCATTGATGTGCCCACCTCTGGTGTCATGCACTTAATGAGTTCAAGAAGGAATGTTATTGTTTGAATGTAATGTATACTGTAAATATGCATATATCCATCATATACAGATATTTCTACTGGTTGGTTACTGGGTGAGCAAACAAAACCTTTGGCTTCATGGAGATTGAACTGGGAGCAACATCATGCAATACAGGGATCAGTTTGCACACTGCCATTTTGCACATGACATTTTGCGGTCACAAATAGCATGCAATGAACGAGTTTGCTCATGTGTAAAATGTAATTTCGTCACATGAAGTTATACCCTTTATTGCCATAAATTTACACTAACGTTCAAATTCCACTAAACAAATGAACCCTGTGTAGACTTGATCATGTGTACATATGCCTCAAACTATTCAACATTTATGTTACATATATTGAAGTTATAAATCTCATTTCATATGTCAGGCTGATACAGCAGACTATGCCAACATGTTCAGATCTGCAAGGCCCTAAGCCTGAAAACCGCCTCAATCCTTTCAGGCCTAACCCTAATGCCAAGGCAGGAATGTGAGGTTTGCTTGACTCTCTCAATACTTGCCAAAACAGATATTCACAATCTGATAAGTATTAGCTGCATCATATCCTGTACAATTAAAATATATGTGAGCTTTAACATGTGTATAAAAACAGCAAAATTGCAACCAGCCTTTGGATTTCTGGCAATGACCTGACATGGTTATGCTTTCTTGACAATAAACTCCTAATGACTCTGGTGGCGTGTGAACTTAGTTGAGTACGTGTCAACACCTTGCAGTCATCTGCAAGCTGTAAAAGTGTGAAGAGGGCTGCCCCCTTTCTCATCGTGAGTCATAAAGTGCAGCTCAAGTTCATCTTCACCTCCAACATGCTGACTTCCTAAAGTACAATGACCTAACTGCTTTTTATTTTAAGTCACACCTTTACAACTAGATGGCGCTCTTTTCATTTTACAGGCATGTTTATTTCTCTGCCGATTTGAATGCACCGATTGTATGATTGCTGCACATTTAACCTGACAGAGGTCAAGAGGTAGAGCTTGAGCTTGCACGAATGATAATGGAAGGACAACAAATCGATAATACAAAGGGGAACATAGTGGCGAGTGCTAAGTCCTCGCAGCGCTTTCACTTTTCATGGCGCGTCTTGGCTGAGCAGGAGCTGAAGGAATGCACGGCGAGGTAGCCTGCAGCACAACATGACAGTGCCCCATTCCCCTTAGTATCAAGGCCTCGTCCAAACACGTCCCCGTCTCTGACCAATTTGAAATGTGGATCTTCAGCGTCATATGGAAAGGAGAGAATGTATACAAAACAGGTCTTCTCAAAACAAAAAGAACGCCTCAAAAGGTCAACACTTGCAGTGGCTTGGCTCCACATAATCTCTCAGACGTTACCAAGATTATGGCTTTGCAAGGATGTGGGGGAACGACAGTGAGATTGATTCAGCGCTGTGGTTTTGATTGGAGAGAAAATATGTATACTTAACTCGCTTCACGCCAAGGAATGGCGATAAATTATACATTCTTTCGAAAAGAATTCTGGATAAAGTCCCAATCAGAATCCGCAGTGGACTCAAGTTAGCACCATGCTGTACTCCAGCAGCCATTTACATGCATACAATATGTATCCTACGGAATACAACAATGTAACTTCAAACAAAACAAAATAGATACCCTAAATATTACCAGTATAAAAATATCCGTATGAATACATTCGTGTGTTGCTATCACTCTTCAGGTTCAGCATATCATGCCTCTAAAGAAAAATACCAGTGGAAATCATATAATGGAATGTTCAACATTTGAATGTAAGTATTAAGTTAGTTTGACTTTTTAGCCAGTGCATGTTAAATATATTATACGTACAAAAATGGAACATCTCATTATTTCATGACAATTGCTAGTTGTTTTTTTTACATACACAATTGTGCCCCACTTTTGTTGTATTTTTCAAAATCAAAACATCTTTAAGACATTTGTTTTGAAATGTAACATTGTTAAATGAGTTTGAAATCATCATATTAAAGTGTTTTTAGTTCCATAGTTTGGCATATGTTGTTTAAAATAGGGATGGGCAAGTACTGATAGCATCAGTATCAGGCTCATTTTGAGGTTTTACAATCAGGAACCAAAATTAGAAGAATATTAATTAATTGCCATTAATTTCATGCAATTTTGAGGAAAAATGATATATTCTGATATAGGGATATTTCTTTCTCACACAACAAACTGCAAGCTGATCAGGTGAACTATAAATAAATGACCTCTAACAATGTAAATGTTCAATTAGAATTTTCCATGTGACATTTTAGTTGGTTGTCAAATGAATCAGTCAGGTAAAATTTGGTTTCATGTACATTTCTGATTCAGTTTGAAGCTGTTCAAGATGAATGAAAATTACATTATTATTATTATTATTATTATTATTATTATTATTATTATTATTATTATTATTATTATTATTGTTGGGGGGTTTTTTGTCCAATGATTTAGCATTTTGGGGCCCTCATGCACCTCGTAAAAATGTGTTGCTTTAGCAAGTTATTAGCTTTTATTCACCACACCACAGATGTAAACATTTAAAAGACACTTGTGTGGTTAGCACAATCTGTAGCAATCTGTAGCAGTGAAACTATAGTGTGCATATATTTTTAAATACCTTTCTGTGTTAAAAGAGGACTGTATGACTATTTAAATTTCATTTTGATGATGATTGTATTAATTAAACACAGAGCGTTCAACATTGTGGGACATTTGTTGTGTTTGTTTTCATGCAGACATTTGGATGAAAACATCAATATCAGCGCTGAGAGCTGGCTTGGCTTGGCAAAAATGAAAAGGGAGCATGCTGAGCTTGTCTCTGCGGGTTAGCAGACATAGAATGACAACAGATACAAACCACAACATGTTGGCTTGGAGTGCAGTTTCTCAGGGGAATATGTGATGATCATGTACAAGTAACAATTCGTTTATATCAAAACAGAAATAATTACATCAAAAGTAGGTCATGTAACTCATCTTACAGGCTCACATTTAACCCTCTAGGACAGGTGTGAAGTGGAATGCTCATATGTGCATTTTTGTATACAAACACTCCATTTTTCCACTCGCACACACCCACAGAATAAACCCACATAATAAACACAATCAGGAAAATAAATGTGCTCAAGACAGATGTTGCCATTGTATACCCGATTAGCACGATAACTGTCCCAAGATAAATGAACGGACATATTAGGTGTGCAAGCCTGCTGTCTGGAACAGTAGCAGCCAGTTGTGGAAAGTGGACACAAGTCAGTCCACATCTTTAAAAAAAGAAGTCAAGTCAAAACATTTCTTTACAATACTATTACTTTACACAACATTTTGAATAAAAATGTGTTTGTGGAATATGAATTATGCAGCAAATTTCACCTGTTTTTATCCCTTACAGGGGGCGGCCATTTTGCCACTTGCTGTCAACTGATAATGACATCACAGTTGCTCAGGCTAAGGTAATGACCAATCACGGTAACTCTGCTTTCTTCCTTAACTGCGAGGCAATCTGCAGCTCAGTTTCCCTTGCTTTATTTTTACCAGAACAGCAACACATGTCCCATTTTCCTACATCAAGCATCCGATTCTGGTTCTTTTCATCGCAAAACAGTTAAAGAAAATGCAAAATACACTTGTAGAGTTAATCTTTTTCACTGAGCTGGAGTCCCATAAAATTTCCTGCCGTCTTCCATGATGTCAAGAGCGTGATTCTTCGGGCTCCACTTTTTTGTGTAACTTCAAGGGCATATTTTCCCACTGTATTTAATGCTTCCAAAAACAATCCCTGCAGCTCTAGAAGTGTTAAAGTGACGCACATGCAACATATTTGAACAAAAACCGCATATCATTCTTAAGGATCCACTTGAAGAACCACTCCCAGACTGTTTGTTCAAGCAAAGAGGGGTTCTTGCTGTGTTGACTATTATTCTACTGTCTGAAGGGTGGACTTTTTCACTTGGTAGTATCAAATGATCACCTATTCTGTTTTCCCTCAAGTGGATGTTGTGGTCAAAGCATCAATGAAGCACTGTGGAGGTGGAAGCGACCGACACGCAACCCTGAAGGGAGGCTGTCAGTCACTCACGAGGCATATGGACAAAAGTATAATGACACTTGGAAGGGAATATAACCAATACACATCAGACAATTTCGAATGTTTCAATTATTTTTAAAACCAAATGCCTGAATACAAATGACAGCACCCCCTAGAAAGATTAAAAATAAGTTAACTAAAGGGACATGTTCAACCAATGTGTGTCCTCTAATTAGCATCACAAGTGTCTTCAAACTTGTAATCAGTCAGTTGGCCTATTTTAATAAAGGGATGCTTGACTCATTGAGCCATTTTCAACAGTAAGATTTTGTCTGTAATTAATGTGATAACGTCATTATTTTTCATGAACAATTATTTTTAAAAGTTAATTTTGCCACCTGCTGTCGACAGAAGATATCATCTGTAGCTACTGAGGAAACGGTTAAGGACCAATCATGAGTCAGTTTGCTGACCAAAACAGGTGAACCGGGTCGTGATTGGTCGTTACCAATTTCCTCAGCACAGGTGGTGATGTCATCTTCAGTCTGACAGCAAATGGAAAAATGTGTTTTTAATTGTATTAAATTGTATATGAAAAATGTAATCAAATTATTTCTGGACAAACTTTAATTGCTTAAAATGGCTCAATAAGACAAGTATCCCTTTAAAAGGTGACAAGTAGAAATTGTGCTGTTCTGTTGGGCTCTGTCCAAATTCACAAGGCTGGATCCTCTGAAGGCCGAATTTGTCGGTTGTCGGCTGTATGACGTCACTCCCGGCTCGACTCGACAGCACGCACGTATAAATGGACTGTCAATGACGCTTGTCGGTAGCGCATTGACCGACAGTCCATTAGCATTGATCAATTCTTTGCAGGAATATTTGTGGCTATAAGCTACAGCTCCACCTGGACGTCTATGTGTTTACAGACGTGGTGGAAAACATCGTAAGCTCATTCATTTTCATTCATCTTGTCTGTCTTAAAGAGCATGTTGTGTGCTTTGCAGGATGCTCTCAGTGAAGAGAAAACAGGGGGAAAAACTGATGGCTAAAATCCCTGAAAGAAGTTTTTATGTCATGACTTAAAAAAAACGGCCCATTTGACAAGCAACAGTAGAGTGCGATAGCCTGCATTGTGGCACTAAATCAATAAGCGTAAATAAATGTTTGCATTTTGCACAGTGAGTAAACATCGGCAAAGAAGATGATGCAGCTGCTGGGCCACACGAACCACAGGTAACACCACGACTTTACCACAGGAAGGCCTGTGGGAATAACGTCACATTTGCCTGAAGTTTTAAGAGGGGAAAAAGTAGCGCTAAAATAAAGCTCTCTGACCACACACATTAACTACATCCCAGTAAACTATTCCACAACAGTTAACGAGCAAACAAGCACCTTCATCTGCAAACCGGTTGTTAAGCTTTTCGACTGGTCGTGAGGTCTCCACCAGAGGGGTGCATAACTTCACTTATCACCACTGTGATCTGTTCTAACTTCTAACACATACATGTATGTGCTTGAACACACACGACACACTCTTGACACTTGATGCTTCAACGTGATGGCCCACATTGCATTGCAGAAGATATTTATTTTCAGATTCACAGCATTCCACTCATCTGTGGCTACTTGTAAAATGGGTTGATTCCAGATGCAGAAAAACCACAGAGAAGAATTGTAGAGCAGCTTGGGACAATGCTGAAGCTCAGAGTCAATCAGTAATGTAATTTTAATGCTTAAAAAAAAAAAAATTAAATGTGTGGACACACAACTGGGGACATTTTAAAACCAGGTTATTGAAATGTCATCATTGTTATTCAGAATATAATTAAAAACTAACATGTCAATGTCTTAATTCAATTCATCAAAATAATCTTCTTACACAAAATAGCATTGATACATTTCTTCCAATTACTTTTGCATTTGTGTAGCGAACTTATTCAGCCATATATTTAATGCAAGTGAAACACTTCACTGGTGTTCTGTAATTGAGCGATTAAGAGCATTACATCAGTGTGCTGCCATCTTGTGGCAGGGAAAAAAAATCAGGATATTCTTGAGAATAAATAAAATAAAAGAACAATGCTGTGGCAGGTATTCTTCAAATAACATATTGAAAGTCATAGAAAATTGCATAAACAACATTTCCTTGTAAAACAGGAAATCCAAACTGTGCTTCAAGTCAAATAGTGCCTTTCAAAAATATTAGTCCCCTCGAATAGTTTGACCCACATCTCAGGCTTAAAATAAAGATTAAAAATATATATTTGTTTGCTTGTTTGTTTGTGGACTGACTGGTTAGCACGTCCCAGTTGTGACTGTTAGTTTGAATGGTTGTTCATCTGTGCAACCAGTTCAGGGTGTACCCCGCGCCTACTGCCCAAAACCAGCTGGGATAGGCTCCAGCACACCCGCGACCCTTGTAAGGAGTAAGCGGTTCAGAAAATGGATGGATGTTTGTGAAGAATCAACAGTAAGTGAGACACGATTGTGAAACGGAGCAAAACGTACCGTAGACACAAATAAAACTTGAAAGTTGGACTTACAAAAATATTCACATTCTTTCAAAACAGCTCCCAGCAGCTTATGTAGATGAGATGGAGAGCGTTTGTGAACAGCGGTTTTCAGATCTTTCGAAAGACCCTTAAGTGGATTCAGGTCTGGACTTAAGACTTGGCCAGCTCGATACTGCATTAAGGTCTTGCTGGAAGTTAAACAGCCATCCCAGTCTCAGGTCTTTTGTAGACTCCAAAAAAAGTTTACTCCCTAAATTTTTTTTGGGCTCCATCCATCTTCTGCATCGGTGCTGTCCTTGTTTGGGCTGAAATTTTGGAGGTACAGCCTGGTCTTGGTAGGGTTTGATACTCATCCCATTTCAATAGTTGTATATCAAAAGTACTGGTGATATCAGTACTTACATCGGGAACTACTCAAGAATTGAGCACTTGTTGGTGTGGGGAAAAAAAGTGGTATCAAACGGAAAGCAAAAGGTCAAAAAGTTCAAGAGTTTCTAATACTTTCGCAAGGTACTGTATACAGGAAGGGTTTACCAAAAAGATCTCAGTTGTTAGTATTGTCTTGTAACTATACAATTTTTTTTCATTACTATTTTGATATACAAATTAACCATTCAAAATGCAGTTGTGTCACCAAAGTCCTTGTTCCATTGGTTGTACATATGGAGAGTCGCTGGGCTCACGCTGGGCTTGATGCGCTTCAGGGAATCCTCAAAGTCCTTCAACTTGATGTTGCGCATCTGTGAATGAGCGGCGGACGTTTTAACTAGTAAGTAGAAGGAGCATCTTTGATTGCATGAACTAACCTGACTAGCTGCCATGTGCCGAACCTGGTCTGGTCCCAATTCTGTATGGCAGAAGATTTTCACATTAAATAATCTAGATAAACTATATGATAATGTAAAGGATTTAGGACACTAAAAGTAAATGATCATCATTTCAAATCAAGAGGCAAGATGTGAGCATTTATCGGTTGAAGGGTTCTTACCTCTAATTGGCCCAAGTGCAGCATCTTTAGCCAAGGATGTCAGATCACTTCCAGAATATCCCGCAGTTGCTCTAAAATACAGAAAAGGAAGCACATTTGTCATGAAAATGGGGAGTAAAATTGTAAATATGGATGTGCTGACTATAAGAAACTCACTTTGCTAGCCAGCTCAACTCATTGTTGCTCAGCGGACTCCCGTGCTTTGCTAGAAGATGTTGCATAAGCGTGGCTCTTGTCTGGTCAAATATAATATCAATATTTAAAGGGGAAGTAAAAAAATATTTACAGTAAAGTGTTTGTGTAATAAGAATTAAGCATCAAAATCAACCCGTTTTTACCCATCTCAGGGGGCAGCCATTTTTCCGCTTGCTGTCGACTGAAAATGACATCACATCACAGTTGCTCAAGGTTAAGGTAACGACCAATCACGGCTCAGCATGTAAACATCACATGACCAAACTCTGAAATCAGGTGAGACATGACTGTGATGTCATATTCAGTCGACAGCAAGCAGCAAAATGGCCGCCCCCTGAGCCAGATAATTTGGCTGCTGAATTCATATTCCACAAACGCAATATTAATCAGAATGCTATATCTAGACTAGTGAGGATGCATGGAACATATTATTGTCAAGTAAATTGTTTACTTCCAATTTTAATTTTAAGTTGACACACACACAAAAAGTTTTAGTAGGAACAACAAATACCTTCTCATCAGGCAATGCCACGTAGACTCTTTTTGCAAAGCGCCTATACGACATCAAACAACATTTTGATGTATTGAACAAAAATGAGAACAGTGATGGTTGTGCTGAACAAAGGGTGACAAATGAGGTACCTTAAAACGGCTTCATCTAACTCCTGAGGTCTGTTGGTGGCCCCCATAACAAGCACCCTGTCATCTCCTCCAGATTGCACCTGACCCACAAAAATCACACCAAAAGTGATAATACAAAATGACTGTGACATAAGCATAGAAAACAAAACAAAGTCCGCTCCTCTTACCCCATCAAATTCAATGAGGAACTCTGTTTTTAAACGGCGCGAGAACTCCTGTTCTCCTTCCCGCCTTTCACAAAGCAAACTGTCAACTTCATCTAAATGTGGACGCAAAAAAACAGAATATGGTTGTTCCAATGTAAACAAAGCAGTACAATTTGGGTGTGAGGTTCCATTCCAAGTGTGCAACACAAACCGATAAAGATGACAGAGGGCTGTAATTCCCTGGCAGCTGCAAACAATGCTCGGACAAGCTTCTCGCTCTCTCCCACCTGAAAGGACGTCACAATGGAATGATGACCATAACACTAAATATATTACAGAAAATTTTATCACATGAGCAAATTCCGTTTACATATTTAGACGTCAGACTGGCTGCGCTCATGTTGAAGAATGTGCTGTTTGACTCTGCTGCGACTGCTTTGGCCTGGGAAGAGGAAAGTAAAAACTGGTCAATTTTTCATAACAACAAATACAGACTGATGTATTGTGAAATCATTCACTCACCAGCATGGTTTTGCCATTTCCCGGTGGGCCAAATAGAAGCAAACCTCGTGCTGGAGCTCTCAAGCCAGTGAAGAGCTACACAGGGGAAAATTAAATCATGAATTGTGGCAAACTTATGGTGAACATGGCACATTTTTAGACTTTCACCTCCGGTCTTAAGGCAGGAAGAATGACAATCTCCTGGAGTGCTTGTTTAGCCAGATCCTGACCCGCAATATCATTAAATGTTACAGATGCACCGCTGAAATAAACACATGAAAACATGGATATACTCTCAAGAATCTTATTCTTTACCAAAAGAAAGTGCATCATTTCAACTTACTTGTCTACTATTTCATTCAAGATCATGTTTGCCAGTTTGCTGTCCACATTTTTGAAATTTTTCAACTCCCTCTTCTGGGGCTGCTTTGAAGGTCGACCCGCTTGTGGTGTTACCTTAGCCGCAATAAAAACATGTCATCCTCCATCATAACAAGACACGCAATTGTGAAGGTCAATTACCTTAAAATCAGGGGTTCTACTAGGTGGTCTTCCTGCTGTGGAGGGTCTGGGGGGTTTGGACACCCCTCGAACTGCAGGTTGACTTTTAGGTTTTGTTTGCTTCCGAGCATTATCCGAACCATTCTGGGGTTGAATTCTGCCTTTTGAAGCCAGTGTAGCCTCTGTACAAACAACAGTACTGATCATCAACATTATATTTTGTCATGCAAACTGCAAATGTTTAAACCACAATTCACTGTCTCTGACCTAAAAGTGCAAGTCTGTCTTTAGCCATGGTGAGGTTGGTGATCATTTTATCCTGGAGTCTCTTGGCCCTCTCATACTGCTCTCCTGTTGACAAGCACCCGTATTAGCATAAAAGCAAGCCAATACTGTCCTGTCCTGATTACTCGGCTCCTACCTTGTCCTGTGATTGTCACCGCGATGCCGCTTTCGAGCTCAACAATCCCCCTCTTGTACCACTGCAGAGCCTCCTCCTTGTCTCCTGCCGCCACACAAGAGTTGTTAGAAACTGCTGTTACAAGAACGCATCAAGTAAGCTAGTAACCCATGGGCACCGAAAACACACCTGTATCATCTTCGTCAATCCTCAGTGCTTTGGATATATACTCAAACGCTTGCTTATGATAATTTTTCACTACTTCGCTGCTATCTCTGCCTTTACTCGCGTTTGTTTTTACCGACATCGCTACCTTGTTGAAATGCTATGGTTCAGACTTTAGCATATTTTTGGCACAATGCGGTAAAGTTGGACTCAACCATCATAGCAAAGTCTGATCAATGCGACGTGAGGCTTTTAACATACAACGGCATTAATATTTTTAAAACAGTACAACTCATCTGAAAACTATTCCGAAAATTGAACAACGTAGTCTTAGTTATCAGCGGGCTACGCAACGATTTGGACGTAGTGTATTGATTTCCGAAAGCGATTCTTAACTTCCGCCTTCATGCATTCAAGCCCCGCCCTCTTGCTTCGGCCCAGCAGCAAGTGGAGAATTACTTCCGTGGCCATTTTCATAATAATAGCAACGTTTAATATGAGCATGGCTTATTAATATGACACTTCTTAATTCTTCGTTTTGGTTTTTATCATTGTGTTCTCTCTTTGCGTTCAAGGCACTCAGAACCAGCCAAATGTTAAATAAAAAATGTAAACATTAAAATGATTGATTTTTGTATTATTTTACATACAATCACAAAATGGAGTAACCTTGCTCTCGGATGGAGAGTCTAAATGAGTAAACGCCAATAATAATAATAACAATAATAATAATAACAATAATAATAATAATAATAATAATTGCCCTGCGATTGCAACCAGGCAACCAGTTCAGGGTGTACCCCACCTACTGCCCAAAGCCAGCTGGGATAGGCTCCAGCACCCCCACGACCCTTGTGAGGAACAAGTGGTTAATAAAATGGATGGGTGGATGGATAATAATAATTTGAATAATGCCTTAAACGGGACTGAAAGATGAAACCCCATTAAAATTTAAATCAAGACGATGGCTTGCATCACAAAGTCACTTATATTGTCACCTTAACAATCCAATTAAAATGTTTATTTGGTCATATCAGAGGTGAATACAGTAGTATCATGTGATAGATCCTGTGGTAGGCCTACCTGGAAGAGTAATAACAATCAACTTGGAGTAAAAATTTCCTTAATGTCATTTTCCTGTTTAATTTATCATACTCATGGTGGGCAGCATGGTGGACAATTTAGAGTCATCTTCTATCGCTCCTCATTCTCCAACCATGTCTTCTTTCACCATATCAGTAAATCTATTCTTCCTCTTTGCCTCCACTATCCCCATGGTTACAAGGCTAAGAGAAAAACAGATTAACTTCAATTTTGGAATCCGCATGCCAATTTTACATAAAGTCAGCCTCAACACATTTTTTTTTCCAACTTGTTCCCCACTGTTATCTTTGTAAATGCAGACTTTTTGTTAAAGTTCTTGTATTGCAATGTGCTAGGTTGTGTGCATGCATGCAAGTGTATTATGTTGTGGTTAGTGAGTGTGTGTGTGTGTGTGTGTGTGGGGGGGGGGGGGGGGGGGGTATGTAAACACAAATGCAATTTGCCAAATCTGACATTAGATGGATTTCCATTGATTTGCTAGAATTACTTCATGTATAGTACTGTAGTTGTTTTTTTTGTGACTTTGCACCCCCTCGTGGTGACTTTATAAGATACACATTATTTATACTGTACTGCATTTATACTGTTATAGGCACCACACTTTACAATGATGGTCGACTGTAGAGTAAATATAAAAGTTGTTTATATAACTACATTGCTCCATCTTCTGATCGAATCAGTGATTGATTATCCTTTTTTTTTTCTTTCAAACTCATTGATCAGTGATCGTCCCCCCCAAAAAATCCTGATCGTGTAAATCCTACTTTTTTACCATCACTCAAAGTGTAAACGTCGTTAGTTGGCAACCTAATTAACCTGCCATGCATGTCTTTTGGAATGTGAGAGGAGACCGGAGTACCCGGAGAAGACCCACGCAGGCACGGGGAGAACATGCAAACTCCACCCAGGAAGGCCAGAGCCTGGACTCGAACCCGAGTCCTCAGAACTGAGAGGCGGACGTGCTAACCAGTCAATCACCGTACCGCCCCCACAAAAAGCACATATAACACAAACTAATTCAAATAATTTTGAATTACAGTATTCAAAACAATTTTATAATTCAAAATACTCACACCGACACCACACTTACACCTTTAATTAATTAATTAATTAATTAATTAATTTATTAACAATTTCAATATTGTCCAATGAAACAAAATGTGTTTGGTGTGAAAGGAAAGACAAAACCAATGAAAACATTCAAGGCCAACTTTGATTTTGACACACCGTGACAACGTGCTCTTTTAAAAAGGTAAATAAAGATATGAGTAAAAAAATGAAACAATAATAATAATAATAATAATGATAATAATAATAATAATAATAATAATAATAATAATAATAATAATAATAATAATAATAATGATAACGGTTCTCAGGATGTATACGTCACGTTCGAGGCTCCGCCTGTTTTTCCCCACGAGCTCTTTAATTTTCCCTTAATGTGCCTGAACCAATCACAGTTGTTGAAAGTCGTCACTAGGACCGCTTCGGCGACGCCCCTTGGCTCACTTGCTAATCAATCAAACCAACATTTTCCTCATTTTTTGACCGTGACAACTATCTGAAAGTCTAGTTTTCTTTCTGGTTGCGTCCGCTGAGTTGCATTTTTTTGTATTTTGTAGTTTAAGCCGCTTGTCAGAACGTAGGTTCTCCCTGTAATTGCCTCAAAACTAACCGGTCAACAACAAGCAGCTGACGGAACGCTTTAGCCTGCAAGCCTATTAGCCTGCTAGCCGACTGTTTCCCTAGTCCCAACTGTTCTTTGTCTCTTCTCTACGGACAAGTTAGCCACAGCCGGCAATCGGCAGTCGTGTTTGCTGACACTGGCTCACAATCAGATTTTAACCGACTGACAAGATTTAACTACACCAAAATAGGCGGCTTTGGAACCAAGATGTCCAACCGAGTGGTGTGCAGAGAAGCAAGTCACGCCGGGAGCTGGTACTCCGCTTCGGGTAATTGTCAACACAGCACCGGCCGTGTTAGCACACCGTGTGATAGCTGCCTTTTGTCTTTTGCCCCATGCAGCGTGTTTTTGGCTTAGCTAGCATTCCGTTTTGTTCCGTCGTTATTATCCAGTGACAGCAACCCCCCCAAAAAATCGTTTCAAGAGCTTCAGACAACGCGAGCTGATGGAGATAATAAAGCTAACAGTTAGCAATTGCTTGTCTTGATCGGTCCTTGTCATTCAGCAATTTATACTGTCGCGTTCGTGTTTAAAAAACAAACAAACAAACAAACATGTATACAGCTCGATATTTCCAACAGTCAAAGAAAGGGAAACAAGCATTTGCCTGTATGACAGATCTTGCATAGCCTAGCAAGAAATAACATCATGGTGGCAGCTCTCTTTGAAGATGCCAATGATGTTGCCTCGTTTGACTATGTGTGGCACTGGAATGCTTTCGTTATCCCGTTAAATAGTCCCTGCTGAGCAACAAACAACTAGGTAGGGCAACAGCATCCACGTTCACCCCTTCCCCCCATTTCAGCAGCCATTCGTTTGCCTGTTATCCCTAAGCCTCCCTGTCTGCATTGTAATGATAGCAAGTTTGTTTGCCCGACAGGTCGTGTCCATTGCTCGATAAAACGTGCATCATTACCATACTCACAATTAATGCACCCACAGCATGTTTTAACTTCAATCTATATGTATATAAGGCTCACATCATCAAATAATATTTCCTTTGTATACCCTGGTTACAATTTAGGCACACCTACATTTGAAATTATAATGAAAAAGGAGCCTTACTCACACTTTTCCCAAATTTTTCATTAATTTAGCTACATGGGGTGGCTCAGTATTAGAAACACTTTCTCAGTCTCCTGCAGTGTAGTTACATACCACTGCAAAGTTTAATCACTAGGTGTGTGTATATTTCCACTCCAGTAAAGACGATTCGATGTACTAGTCATATAACACTCTACAACAATAAACCTTTAAAATAAATAATACTTTGATACTGTCAATCAAAGCTGAACATTTTAAAGCCATTTTTCAAAGTAGCCCTTGAATTTGATCACATTGGTGATTCCGATAATGGCTGGATGGATAATGGTTGGCTTGCAGCACGATGCATTAGTGGTCAGCACGTCTGCCTCACAGTTCTAATGTTCCGGGTTTGAATCTGTGCTGTGGCATTTTGTATAGAGTTAGCAAGTTTTGTTCTCTTGCGTGGGTTTTTTTCCCCCAGGTGCTCAGACTTCCTCCCACATTCCAAAAACATGCATGTTGTAAATGTGAGCGTGAATGGTTGTCTATTATGTGTCATGTGATTGACTGGCGACCGGTCCTGGACCCCACCTTTTTCCTAAAGTCAACTACAATATGCTCCAGCTCACCCACAACTCTAATGTGGTCTCTAATGGAGCAAATGGATGGATAGATTGTGAAGGTATAAAATACAGTATTAGTCATCAAGCATTTGATTGGCATTTACATAAGCTTTGAGCTTCAGAGGGAGTCCATTTTTCACAGTGAAATGATTGCTTATCAGTAGTTTTTGTCTGTATTTGAATGCACTGTGGAAATAAACAAACAAGCAAACAGGAGGTAACCTTCATGAACAAAGGTCCATCTTCCAAGATTAACATCTCTATTGAAATAAATGATTTGATAGATGTATAGTTGTTCAGTGTTCTCTCATTTATCGCGGGTGTTATGTTTCAAAAACTACCCGCGTTAATGGAAAATTGCGTTATTTTTTTTAATTCCCATTAATTATATATGTTTTTTCGTTTTGGTATGTTTTTTACTTTATTATAAATGCTTTTACGTCCATCATATATGTTCCTTGTTCATTTACATAATTTTTTTTCCATTAAAAGTATGTTGTTTTTTATTTACTATACAGCACAGTATATACATTTTTTTTCATTTATTATATATTTTTTGTTTTGGTATATATTTTTAGTTTATTATGAATGGTTTTTCATTCATTCATTGTTTTTTAATTTCTTTTTTTATTTACAGTAATTTCTTCACATTAAAAGTATATATATTTTTTAATTTACTTATATATAGCACAGTATATATTTTCTATCTCCGGAATGCAATGTCGTGGAGTTGCAAAAAAAAAAAAAAAAGCACACTGAAAAATCCACGAAACACTAGGCAACGAAAGATGAACCCGCGATAAACGAGGGAACACTGTATACAATATATTTGAAAGTATTTAGCTGAAGTAATATTCAAATAAATGCACCATCTCATCTTTTGTTGATTGCACTTGTAATTGTCTATTTTCAGGAGCCCAGCTGAATGCACAACTTGAAGGCTGGCTGTCCCAAGCACAGTCTACAATCATGCCCGCCAGAGCCATCATAGCTCCGTAATCACATTGAAAAATTGAAGGGAAATGTTATCTGGGCCTCGAAGACATCTCATTTGTGTATTCCATATATATTTTTTTGTTGTTTACAGGCATGCAGGGTATACCTACTGTGGTGCTTGTGCCGCGCATGCCTACAAGCAGGTTGACCCTTCTGTTACGTAAGTCTCATATGTTCTTGACTCAAACAGTGCATTTCTAATGGTTGGCAGCTGTGTAATAAGTCTTTACAAGTGCTATTGCAAATGAACTGCTTTGGCAACAGACAACAGAAACGTTTGAGGTTCTGGTACTGTGGAGTGACATGATGTCCGTTACTCTTTAGTCGTAGGGTCTTCATCCTGGGACCCTCTCACCATGTGCCCCTTTCCCGCTGTGCCCTATCATCAGCAGACGTCTATAGAACACCTTTATATGACCTGAGAATCGACCAGAAGGGTATTTTTTCTTTGTTTCTTTTTTCAAATGTCGTTACATGTTCCTCCAATGTGTGGAATTAGAACATAGGTAAACAACCTTTGTGTGAATGTATATTTAAGCATTTTTGACTTAAAAAAAAAAACAAAAAAAACTGAGATGGCCACTCAAATGTGCACTATATATATATTTTTGATTTCCAGTTTATGGTGACCTCTGGAAAACAGGGTTGTTTGAAAGGATGAGCATGCAGACGGACGAAGATGAGCACAGTATTGAAATGCACTTGCCTTATACTGCTAAAGCCATGGAAAGGTAAATCGTGTTTCATGACATAATTATTACACTACATTCCATTTAATATTTGTATTTTTTGTTGGTCATCTTTTGTTTGTCACTTGTGTAGTTGTCTACTTGCATTTTGGTATCTGTGCATGTGGGTCGTTGCATGTATTCAGTTAAAGCGATACAAGACTTAAAACTAATTAGCTATTCTGTGAATTGGTTAATTTCAAGTCTTCTCTGAAAAAAAATGTCAATTTATGTTGAGCGATTATGATTTTATAGCACTTTTTATGAATATTTTTGTGTTAAGTACTGTATAGGCCATTTTGGACAGTCATGTGATCATCGTGACGTGCGTAAAATACACATTGAATGACATGGCTGCCAGTAACATCAAAGAACTCAGGAGGAATTATCGCATCTCACGGCGGACATCAAAGGTCGAATTGCGCCTCTTACTCTGTTAGGCTAAGCTACATGTTGTGTGCCAAGCACGCTTTAGCCCACATTAGGAGAGGCCCCACCCCCACCTGGAATGACATGAAACCTGCCGTGCTAAAGAATTGACTCCGATCAGAATTGGCCTATTATTTGGGATTGAAGACGGTCTTTTTCTTGCCAATTACGTCAGCAAACTCCCATTGAAATGAGCGAAGGCGACTTTCGTTTACGCACGGGATACGTCGTCACGATCACGGAACCAGGATAATGGCGTTCATCATGGTATGTTCTTATTTTAACACTTAATCGGTTTAAAAGAGTAAGATACCAGATATTTGCACTTTTATTCTTTTTACATAATGCCTGATCCAATACTGGAAAATGAGTTATATGTCTTGTATCATTTTAATGGAAACAATGCATTATGTCAGCATTTTTTACCGTATGTGCTGTAAACGTGAATCACATTGGCACAATCGTTCCCTCACATCACTGCACCTTGACTAATCCCAATTCTTGTCAGCCACAAAGATGAGTTCAGCATCGTCCCCGTGCTTGTGGGCGCTCTGAGTGAGTCCAAGGAACAAGAGTACGGGAAGCTGCTAAGCAAGTACCTGGCAGACCCTTCCAACCTTTTCATTATCTCATCCGACTTCTGCCACTGGGGTCAGTTTCCTTCTATTCCCATACCATTTGAGTTATTTTTAAAAAGGTTGACTTTATCCCTTTTTCTTTAGGTCAGCGGTTCCGATACACGTACTACGATGAATCTCAAGGAGAAATCTACAGGTCAATTGAGCATCTTGATAAAATGGTAAACACTGTCAGCTTTTTGGGCGTGTTAAAAAATTGCACAAGTTAATGTTTTCCAGAATAGAATACATGTATGTCATAACAACCCAGGCCAGTATTGATCATGTTTACATCCAAGATGACTGTGTGTTATCTGCTTGTTTTTAAAGGGAATGGGCATTATAGAACAGTTGGATCCCATGTCTTTCACCAACTACTTGAAAAAGTACCATAATACCATCTGTGGCCGTCACCCGATTGGAGTGCTGCTAAATGTGAGTAGCAAATACAAAATTTAACATGCTTATATTAGGCAATGAGTTTTTGTTTGTTTTTCATTTGAGTTTAGTTGCATTTTAGATACTACCTGTATTGCTTATTTTAGCTGCTAGCTTGCTTGTGTTCATCAGAGTTGTTCTACAGTCAACTCTAAAGTGACACAGGTCTAAAAATAGGTCATCTATAACGGTACTATAATTTTAATAACAATGTTCAGTGGTGTGGACTACTTACTGCATCGCATACTGAGAGGGGTGGGTCAAAGATAAATACTCTTCCACAAACATAGTACTAACATTACTGGCTATTTATGTCCAAGACCATGCAACATCATCACATGCTTTGATGCAGATGCTTTCATTTTTAGTAAGTATTCAAATTTTTACCATTTTCAACAGAAATGATGAATCTTAACTCTTAGACCACCAAAAACGTTTAATAATGATGAATAAAATCACGATGTATGTCGCCATAAATGTTAAATGATGTCAACTACTTTTTTTTTTTCTTTTTTTTTAAATCAATGGGAAGTGCAACGTCTGAGTGCACTGCTGCCTGGTCAATGGGTTGTGGAATCAAAAGCACTCACTAACCATGGCCAGCAGATTGCAGCATTCTCTTTTCATTGAGTTGCCGGTGTATGAAATTACAATGAAACATGAGGGAATCTGATGAAATATGATGAAATAGAACGTTTTCAAGGATGACGTAAATAATCAAAGCCTTTGTCATATTAAAGTTTTTTTTTTTTGATAACGCGTGGCAGTAAAAGTGTTAAAATGAATTTTTATACCCAAATTTGAACAAACTCCCTGGTCTTCTTTGAGAAGTCAGAAATTAAATATCATTAAGCAGTTTTTTTTTGTTTTTTGTTTTTTGTTTTTTTTTAAAGTTCAGGAATGTAATCGAAGAACTAACTAAATATCTTAATCACTACTTTTTTAAAGTAAAGTTTGCCATTTACTATGATGTTGCTGTACAATGTTTTCAATTTATTTTTAAAAACTTGACTTTTGTTTTTGTTTTTTTGTGTAGAATCAACACCAAGTGACACCCAATTGTGAAGTGGAATGAAATTTATATATTCCAAACTTTTATTTATTAAAAAAATAAATAAACTGAGAAGTAAGATGTGTGAAATTATTCACCTCCTTTTCTCTCAGTACAGTGACTCCAGCTCTTCCCTGATGATTTCTGAATGACCAATGTTGACCTAAATGACTGATGATGATAAAGTCCACTTTCAATGTGGACAAATCTGATTTTGCGTTTGTGTTTGGAGTTTGCATATCATTCTTTTTCTTACATGGGCTTGCTTTCAGTACGCCGATTTTCCTTCTACGTTCCAAAAACAAACGCGAGGTTAAAAAAATGTTGGAATAGTGAATGACTGGAGACCAATCCAATCATGAGGAGGCAATCTTTTATTTAGCGCACGTTTGTGTACAAGTGATTTTTGTGTGTTTTGTGTTTCAGGCTGTAGCGGAGCTGAGGAAGAATGGTATAGACATGAACTTCAGTTTTCTGAACTACGCTCAGTCGAGCGAGTGCAGAAACTGGCAGGACAGCTCCGTGAGTTACGCTGCGGGGGCGCTCATCGTTCATTGAGGTCGACGATTGCAGGGGTCGCTGCGCAGCCCTGCCATTTATTATCTATTGCCATAACCTGACCTATACGCCACCCCTCCCCACACTTTAGCCCCTCCCACCCCCCCAACCAACGCCTTCTATTTGCAGGAAGGCCCGAGCCACGTCACCCTCCCAGCTCTGTCTTTTTTTCCACTCTCCTCCCGGTTCGCTGACCGTCTCAAAACTTTAGGTGGAATATTTCAGTTGAAAGTGTTTGAGACGATAGGTCGGTGGAAAAGTTTAGAACGAGCGGTTAGGGTTGAACATTATCATGGTTTGACGTTACATGGGGGATCTTACTTGGGCTCTTGCAAGGGCCATAGTCATTCCATGTCCTTTGACCTCATAATGGTTTTTGAGTTGTGATAAGCAACCTACTTCGGACACTTGGTGGTTTGTGCTCATGTCATCTTCCTCAAAAAAAGGAATGAAAAATCTGCGGATCATCATGGAAATAAAAAATTAGTAACATGTTGCAGGGTGGAAGTTTAAAGAGGTGTTTTCTGGCTGCATCAAACGTAACAAACTACCGACACCAATTTCATAGCTAACTAACTCGACATAGTAAGCTGGCGTTTCTAACAAAAAGGGCTGCATTCACTAACCCCCTGCTTTACAAAACCAAAAACAGTTATAACTCACGTTACTAAAACATATTTTAATCACATTTTTAAAATCTTATTTATCCCTTAGCTAAATTTTCATAGTTGTGCTATTTACTTGAGTGACTACTGTGTGGATTTAGACACAAGCAGTGTTGTCGTAGATGCTTTTTAGTCATCATAATTTACCCCGTAAACTATTGGTGCAACCAAGTTCCAATAATGTTGCAACTTGTACTTTTCTTCTCATTCAAATTCCGCATTACCCCAAATTAACCAAAACCTCACATTGCTCACACTTGTATTGTGATAAAGAGGAGTTCCCCCTCCATCATTTATTTACTGCAGGACCTTGTAGCACATCACCAGCATTTGTTGTCATGTTTTGATGCAAAAATTCAAATCTGGAGTCATCATTGAATTGAATGTTTAGGTGTGACCACAGAATAGCATTAGGAATATTTGAATTGAATCATGGGTGGCTTGAAAGCTTTTTTTTCACCGATCTGCAGAAAGCTGTGAATGCTTTGCTGTAGTTGGAATTGAACAGTTTGACCTTTACATCTGCTAAGCAAAATGAAAAGCTGCCTGCCAGCAGTTACCCTAAACCGAACTTCCTTGGCAATATATTTCAGGCAGCAGCACGGTTTCCATCATCCCGCCATTTGAGGATTATTATTTTTGAATGTTTCTCCTCTGAATGTTTCCACTCTTAAGATGCTTGAAATAAATGAGTATTTTAGTTTTCTTTTGAAAATTAATCTTAACTTCTCACTTAACACAATAACAAGCTTCCTGATTTGATGATGATTTGGCTATGGTTGAATTCTTGTCAACTGGACATTTTTTGAATAATTGTAATTTGCTGTGTACACATTTTGAAAACATTGTTGACTCCTTGCATTATGGCAAGTCACATTTGCAATTAATGACCCATTTTTATGGGCACATTTTCATTTGTTTTAAAAATTACTTTTGGCTGTACTCATTTATTTTAAGCACTGATGTAGTCCTCTTGACGTTTGTTGTCCTCAACAGCAGTTTGGAGAAAATAATGTAAAGTGAGCACAGACTGAAAGTTGGATCACCAGTCACTCGGCCAGGGGTTGATTTCAAACCAGTAAAGCATGACAACACACTGTGTTATTGTGCCTTTTTATCAATGTTGCACAAACACATTCAAAGTATATTCTCACAAATAGTCTTATTTCAAAAGTGTAACACTCAACCAGTTTTTCCCCTTGTGTCCTGCCCCACCCTACCCCTGCCTTCTCTGACCTGGTGCCCATAGTGTGCGTGACCTTTCCCCCATCTGTTGGTCTCAAATCTTGTAGTGAGACAAAGCCTGAACCTCAACACTGTTCTTTTGCTTTTCAATGATACTTATTTGTATTTTACTTTATTTTATTAATTTTTTTGTATTTTATTTTTCATGCTGAGAACACGGCAATCTACACACATCATTTTCCGAAAATATACTACTCCCGAAACGGAGTTTTTTGATCTCAGGTTCCACTGGCAAAGCATCGCAAGAGATTCTTTTGATGAGGCAAAGGATTTATGTTACAAAGCAAGTAAAATGTACTTAAAAATGTATTCTGTTGTCTTGTGTTTCCTTATAGTTCCACTTATTCTACTCCAAATCACACGCACAAACTTGTTATGAGAGACACACCATTTTCATTACAGGGCCCAGAAGGTATGAAGACAAAATCTGTGGGAAGAATGTTCTCTCTGCGATTGGCTGGCAACCAGTCCAGGGTGTACCCCGCCTACTGCCCAAAGACAGCTGAGATAGGCTCCAGCACCACCCGCGACCGTTGTGAGGAATAAGCGGTCAAGAAGATGGATGGATTGATGGATGGAAGAATGTTTTCTCTGTTTGATCATTTTTATCGCTTTTCCAGTCGCCTGTTTCTACCAATAGTCACTTTTTGACCACAATTGTCTTCTGCATGATTTGCAATGCCAAGTTGAACAATTACAGTCCAGCGCAACTAGTATACTTCGTCAACGCTACTGAACGCAACAAATTTTATTTCAGGTCGCTACTGCCACCAGTTGACGAAAAATGAAACTGCACACACCCTTTGCAGGTTTGGGGAGTTTTTTTTTGTTGTTTTTTTTTGTGCGTGGGTGTGTGGACACAATACAAACGATCAAAATTTCAAATTACAATTTCAACAACGATAGACACAAACCAAAAGCATTACAGTTAACTCGGCTACCTTTAAAAAAAAAAAAAGTTTACTGAACATATAGAAGAATACAAATACTAGCCAATTCAATTTACATATACCACATAAAATTAAAATTATAAACTGGAGCGGGGAAAAAAAACCATTCAGGTAGCTCCAAGATTTATTTTTATTTATTTTTTCCTGCATGGATCTTAACAAGTGACATTTCTTGTTCTTCAAAAATTTAAGAGGAAAAAAAACAAATTTAAGAGATTTAAAATAATTGTCAATTTCAATCTCAAATAATTTGAATAAAGGTTTCAAGTTCAGAAAGTTACATTTATTGATATAAAATGTTCCCAATAAAACATACAAATTAAGCAAAGTTGACCATTTAACTTCGCACATCCTTCGTCACATACACAATGCGCACTCACATCTCACATCCGCAGATAGGAGAGCGGGAAATTCAAACCCGAATCCAGTCTGAAAACTATTGGCCAGATGCAGGAGTGAGCATTGTGAACAACAAAGGTGTTAATCTACTAATAGGATTGTTTGGTCATAAATGGTCAATAAAAAGGCTGTTTATAAACATATTTTTGGCCAAATTATTACACAGAACAGCTTTAATTTGCATGGTGATGGGGAATACAAGAGATGTTGAATTCAAGGTGTAGAGAGCCAGATTCGATGGGAAGGCTACTCTCTCTCTCTCTCTCTCTCTCTCTCTCTCTCTCTCTCTCTCTCTCTCTCTCTCTCTCTCTCTCTCTCTCTCTCTCTCTCTCTCTCTCTCTCTCTCTCTCTCTCTCTCTCTCTCTCTCTCTCTCTCTCTCTCTCTCTCTCTCTCTCTCTCTCTCTCTCACTTTGTACACCAGTAAACCCTATACCTATGTTTTAAATTTAAATTTGAAAAAAAAAAAACATTTTATTTTTCAATAAAGCAAGTTTCGGTAAATACACATAGGAAACTGGTGGGGTGAAGTACAACAAGGTGAAGAATACTGTTGTTGTGTGAAAAGTTGCATTTTTGTTGCACAAAGACATTCACGCAAATCCTGACTGCCAGGTTATAAAACATTGTATAATAACGCATAATGTCAGGGGCTAATGGCCTCGAGATAACAGGTGGAAATCTCGACACTTTGTGGGCAGAGGCAGTCACATAAAAAGCGACAGAATCCAGAAGAGCAGCTCATCTGACAAGACGCTTGTTGGATGTCTCCATTACGCTGTAAATAGTTTGTGTATGATCATGTTACTATTTGCTTAACAAATTGGACTAATTCTCAGCATGATCTGTGACTCCTTACTTGATCTTGTCAACAAAAGATCTGGGAAAACGACACCACAGAAGTGAGTACACCTCTAGCGACACCTGTCCATGTTAATCAAACGTGCAAATGCACCTGTCTGATTATTAATCAAGTTGCCTGCTTGACTGGACATCAAATTAACAGTTCTCGTCTGTGATACACAACTGTGTATGATTTGTGAAATTAAGCAGTATTTTGGGGTCCAATTCTCTGCCAAGTAGGGCGTAAGCTATTATTAGAAGACCCAGCTGAGCTACAGTAGATCGAAGGCAAAAAGCAACAGTGTCGTTTTCCAAGATGAGTTCCACTTCACAGACCTTGCCGGGGTCTATCAAAAAAAAGTTTGGTCCTTGTGGCCTGTGTCATATCAAGAGATTATCTTAATAAAACAGATACATGACTGTTATTGAGGTTTATGAAGTGGGACGCCAGCCTGTCGCTGGTAGAGAATGTTGTGCTGCACAGGGTCTACATGGCTGTCATCCCAGAAGGTATCCTGTTCTCAAACTGGCTCAGAAAAGAAAGCCCCAAAACAGTTTGCTGAAAACAAGCAGTCCAACAGCACTAATTACTGGAATCATGCCCTGCGGTCTGTGTCAGCAAGAGAAAAACATTTTTGAGCTCACTGGTGTACAGCTACAAAGCTGGTCCTCAAATCGAGAAAAACGGGTTACCTCTGTGTGGAGTCGTTTCGCGCAGGTGTGTTTTTATTAAATGTTATGCAACACAACCAAACCACGTTTCATTGATGTTTGCCGTAGAATGACTTTGCCCATCTGCCAAAGGCCATTTCAATATTGGCATTTATTAACAATCTTTCACTTTTAATGAGTCAACAATTTTTTTTCTGCCGTCACCTTACCATGGTGGAGCGGTCTTTGCGTCCCAATGATGCTAGGAGCTAAGTTGTCTGGGACTTTATGCACCCTGGCAGGATCACCAATGACAAACAGGTCTTAGGTGAGGGACCAGACATGCCAACATGGCTCAAAACCCCCAATGTTGCATACAAATATTGAATTAGGGAGACCGGGGCTAGTTGTATCACTTTTTATACTTTTATCTATTTCTTGGAATCAATACATCATACCTCAACAAAATGTATACCAGATGGGCATATATTTGTATTCATGTCATTTTCATACTTTGCGTCAGTGCAGTTATAAGTCATCAAATAAGAGGAAGTGAACATGTTTTGAAAGTGCTATATAAATAAAGATGACTTGACTTGTTTATCGTTGATCTTGAAAAGTGACCATAGTCATAGAGCAAACTAAACTTTAACATAAAATATTAAGAAATAGATTAAGATGTCATAAAAGTATTACATAAAATACTGTATCCTGATGTTGTTGATGGTAGAATTTTTTTCCATAAACTTATGTCATCAAAGAGGAGGGGAAAGAAAAGAATAGTCAATTAAATCACATTTGTATAAGCACACAGAACTCACAATTGACACTCCTTTCTTTGCTTTTGAGATATTCCAAAGTGGCTGTTTGACATTCCTGAGGACTTCACAAGAGGAAAAGATGAAACCGACAGACGGGATGTACTGCAATAAGGATTTACTGAACTATCTCAGCTTCGGCATAGTCTTGGCGGGACTATTGCAGCTGTACCACCACAAGAAAACCCAAACCAGCTATGGGCGCCACAGGAAACATACTCCTCACACCAGGTTGGTGCCAGCTCGTCTGGCTTGGTTCTTCCAGGAGTTGCCAGCTATTCTGATCCCATTACTCCTGATGCTCACTTCGGACAAACCCTACAGTGTGGGAAAGATGCTACTGCTTGGAACCTTTTGCCTGCACTATTTTCACAGGTAAAGTAGTCGTGAAGAGATCTGTCTGCAGATAGCAGTAGGCTACAACAGAGACAGCCATGACTTTTATTTATTGGCAAGAATGCGTGCAAAACAAGGAATGCTTGTATACCGGTGCATGAAGGAATTTGAACAAACATGCTAAATAATAGTGACTGACAGATACTGTGGGGAGCAATTGCTGAAATAGTAAATTCCATTATGTAATGAAGGAAACCAAATGCAAGCATTATTATGTTCCTTTATGATGCCACCCTTCAACTTGAGGAATGAAAGCCTTATGGCTTTATTACATGCACATATATCACAGCAAAAGTCCAATCTTTAATTTGATATAAATTACTGAAGAACCAGGTGTTAATTCTTTTTTGTATAGTTTGTAATTGCTTCCACCCTTTCTCCATTCACAACAATGTTCTAAAAATGTTCTTTACAATATTTTCTATGCCGCCCCACGAGTCCAAACAGCATTTGGATTAATATTGCATTTGTGGAATATGAGTTAAGCAGAAAATTCCATCTGTTGTTGTTGCTGTTTTATTTTTTATTTTTTTTTATTTTTTATTTTTTTAAATCAATCTCAGGGGGTGGCTATTTTGCCACTTGCTGTCCTGAAAATTACATCACAGCGCCCCTGTTTTCTGGAGCTGAGCTGTGATTGGTTGTTACCTGAGCAACTGTGATGTCATTTTTAATCGACAGCAGTTGGCAAAATGGCCGCCCCATAAAGATTGATAAAAACAGGTGGGTTTTGCTGCTTAACTCATATTCCACAAAAGCAATTTTAATCAGAATGCCGTTTTTAGACTAGTGGGGGCCAAAACAACACATTATTGTAAAGAAATTTTTTGGATTGACGTCTTCTTTAATTAGACATATTATTATTGTACATTGTGACAAGACAGATCCCACTTAAAAAGAAGATAAGTGATATAGGCCTACTGTAATAACGCTTACAATAAGTAACATGCATATTTGGTTTGAAATAATCTTGCAAAGTTGATGTTGAAAGATGTTGATCTTACTTTGTGAACTTTTTGACCCCAGAACCTTCATCTATTCACTTCTGATCAGAGGACAACCTTACCCACTGAATGTGATGATGGGAGCAGTTATGTTCACCTCTGCAAACGGATTCTTGCAGGGATATTACCTGTTGCATTGTGCTCAGCTGGACGAGTGGAAAACTGGCTTTTGCTTCAAAATTGGTGGATGTCAAACACATAGATAGACAACATTTTGTTGCGTTAATATTTTCAATGAATTTGTGATGATTTATTTTAGGTTTATTACTATTTTACACTGGAATGGCAATCAATACACACAGTGATTATGTTCTACGCAGCTTGAGGGAAAAGGGGGAAGTGATTTACAAGGTCCCGAAAGGTAAGACACATTTTCTATCGTGGTTAACTCAAATGGTATTCGCTACGTAAGAAACGATCTGTTGTTGTTGTTTTATTTATTTTTTCTGCAGGAGGCCTTTTTGAGTATGTATCTGCTCCAAATTACTTTGGAGAGATTATTGAGTGGTTTGGCTACGCCATAGCCACTCGGGGTCTCCCCTCACTCTCGTTTTTTGTGTTTACGACATGCTTCATTGGACCAAGAGCCTTTTACCATCACAGGTGACTATTATTACTACAAGCTTATCAGTACCACATACTAAGTAACTGACAGACTGTTTCATTTGCTGTTTTTTTTTTTTTTTTTTTTTAAATATAGGTTTTACAAAGGTAAATTCCAGAACTACCCCAAGTCTCGAAAGGCTCTGCTTCCATTTTTACTTTGATTCTGATATGAAGACAATGGAGAGAGAGAGAGCGACAAAATTATAATAAACAATGAATTTTGCAACTATATTTTATTCATGCTCAAAAGTACTTTACACAATTTTCACCCATATTCAGTCGCTGTGATCAATTATATGACAAAACACAAAGTTATTCTTACAAAAACTGGCTATGTTTAGTAAAATTTACAAATTGTATATATATATATATATATATATATATATATATATATATATATAAATAAATCTTCTGATATTTTGCTGTTGAAATGGAGGTAGGAAGGGGTAGGAACATAAAAGTTTATATTTCTTCCTACTCCTTTTCGAACATGTAGGCTATGTCTAACTTACTGTACTACCAAGGATGGGTTGATTAATTTATATCTCTTGTTGCTTCATAAGATGTCACGTTTTGTTTCTTGTTTGCTTCAATAGCTTTTTTTTTCTTCTTCTTCTCATTCTTTGCTTTTTGCAAGTTTTTGGCTTCACAATTATTATTATTATTAGGGCTGGGAATCTTTGACTGTCTTACGATTCGTTTCGATTACGATTTTTGGGTCTACGATTCGATTCAGAATCGATTTTCGATTCGAATGATTTTCGATTCAAAATGATTTGATTGACAAATGATTTCTGCTTCAATTTACAGTTATGCACAACATTGTCATGATCTACTCCAGTCTGCTTTGCAAGACAAAATGACAAATAGAGACATTCAACTGTCTTTTTTTGTTTTGTTTAAACATTTATTAATTTTTTATTGTAAGTGCCTTTTTCCACAAAAACAGCATGTGGGCTACAACTGCCTTTTCCCCTTCTTCTTCATTTCTAATTTAAATAAATTTGATTTTTGGATATTAATATCGATTCGATTCGATTAATAACTGAGAATCTCGATTATTTTATTAATTGATTTTTTGGAACAACCCTAATTATTATTATTATTATTATTTCAAATTATTATTTTTTTTATGCATGTTCAAAATAAAAATTCAAATCAAATCAATCAAAAATATTTCCACATAAACTTGTATCTGGCCCATCCATCCATTTTGAGTTAGTTGATATCTTGTATTGTATATCGTATATCAAGAACAACATTTACAGTTTCTATAGCAACCTGCAAAGCATTAAGTTTTGCTGTGAAGGAGTCAAGCACTTTTGCATGCACAGTGACATCTCTAGTCACGGATGCAGGTGAGAACACGGGATATTTAGTGTTCAAGTGACACCACTTCTTAGCCTGGCTACTCTCCATCAGTCCACATCCACACCTGCTCACACAACTCTCCATGTCATCTTGCATCGCATCTTTTGGAAGAGTCCAGTGGTGGGCGCAAGTCAGATCGATGAGAGAATCCCCGCCGTCGTGCTGTAGTGCGGCGGCCACTGACTCAAGAGAGCTGCAGAAAGCCTCCACACCGAGAAGATACTCCGTTTGCAGGCAGCCTAACCGTGCTGCACTTGAAGAGGTGTCACACTAAGATGAAAATGAAACAATTAAGTGGAGGGAATAGTGATAGCAAATAAGACTAAATAACAATTGTGCATACTTGGTGTCTGATGTAGGCAGCTAGGTGGGTTTCGGTGCACCCGCCCCCAAGTAAAGCAAACGGTTCCCTCAGGGTAAGTCGTAAGACGTGTTCTGTCTTCTGGCATGCAACCTATCATGACCACACAGACAACAATAAAAAAAAAAAAAAACAGTACTCCATATATCTACCTTTAATGCATCTTCTGCCTAATCATACCTTCAATTCACTTAACATCGTCTCATTCCTGTGGCAGAGGACTGTGGTACAAATTACAGTCTCCTCAGCAGGATACAAATGCAGCATAGTCTTGGATCCAAACTGTCTTGAGGTGACATTCCCCACTTTTCCATAGGCCTTGTGAGGGATTGTAGTGTGTAATGTTGCCACAGGCTGAGCCCCTATAGAGTTAGACAATACAAAAACTGTGATGAGTGAAGTCACATAGATTCAGTACAGGTTACACATCTAATTGAGGGCTGTAAATTAAGACAAGACTTAGAAGTTGTAGCTACCTGTGAGTTGAGCAAGAGGTTGCATGAGATTAATCCCCACTCTCTCCACGACTATGATGCCATGACTCCTCAGGTATTGCTGCAGAACTGGATGGACGACCTTCTGGCAAACAAATAACTTCACCTCATCTTTCAATGCCTGTTTGCCAATCTCGAGGAGGTGAGCTCGGATCTGAGACTCCATGTCAGCGCCGTACTGGGTCTCAATCGGTCCATCTCCTATTTCAGAAAGATCCCCAGCAAGGGATGTACTAAACAATACCACACACAGGGGATTGCAGGGGTGATTGCTCACCTCCAAGCCCTCAAAACCATCTGGCATATCAACTAATAATCCTGGAAACACCACAGATTCCATTACAGGAAGACCCTCAATCGGCACGATTAGTGTGGTGCCCAGGGTTACTATACCAGTGTCCTTAGACGGTATAGTCAGTAAAAAGGCTTGCACTGCGAACTTGCTGATGTGAAGTGCTTCATCCTTTGTTAGCATACTGGCTGGTTTGCTGTATAGAATACTGCCAGCCAGCTTGATTAAGTTATGGGTACTGCAAAAGTCGAGCTTTACTTTACAATCACATTCCTCTTGGTGAAGATAATAAGTGCACAGATCCAACAGGTGCTTATTTATCCTAATAGCCTCGTTGTGTCTTAGACCAGACTGCTTGACTTTTTCAATAAGAGTCACGCAAAGAATAGCTGCAAACAACCCGCAGTCACTAAAACGAGAAACGTGACTGCGAATGGAGGCTAAAATTAGATTTAGAAGCGGTATCGATGAATTAATAGCTGGAAATAGCACTGATGACGTTGAGGTGGTCACAACTTGCCCTCCGATGTTGTTGTGAATGTGCTTCAGTCTCCCCGATGGACCAAAACAAGATCTGAGAAGCTGACCCAAAAGATGAAGCTTGTTCAAAATGTCACTGTTTTCCAGCGGTAGATCGGTGCAAACCGCTGGTGATTTCTTAACGAGTCGAGACATGTCAATTCCCGAAATGATCACTTGAACATAAACTTACTGAGATAGCAAGCGTAGTCTGCTCAGTTTAAAAACAGCGTTGCAAGCTACAGCATTGCCTGATCACAATTAAAATTACATTGAAAAAACGTGAATTCAGTCAATTCAACAAGTCAAATAATATAGTACTATTTTTGTATTACATTTAATGCAATACATATAATGTGATTACACTAGAACAAACTTTAATCAGCAATTTCTTTATTCAAATGTAATACAGGCGTCTATACGGAATACTTGTTTCCATGGCAGTGGCCAAGCGTTGGGTCCTGCTGGTCCTACTGGTTCAGCGGTCGCATAAATTAAAATGTTTCGAATTTGCGACAGTTACAATAATTTCCTGGGTGAAGTTATAGCTATATCAAATACATAAAAAAAGGTTGAGATGCGCAGTTTTCAATGTTTTAAAAGCGCGTGCGTTTACACTGTTTTTCGTCGCAAGATTGCGCGTCGTGAATGTGACGTCAAATAACTGCACAGAAATTCAAACTATTAGCGGTAAGAAATGTATCGTCACATTTTGCTGTAGTTGCATGCCTTTACAACTGAATAATTTACGCATGGTGTTCCTTATAATAGATATGGAGAAGAATACAGTTGTTTACATGATGCACGTTTAATAGTAAAATTCTTAGTTTAATCCTGCACTGTATGTTTTCAGGCGAAAACTACTGTAAGGGTACTTCTATAACTGCAATGGCACCGCTCAAATTTGCTATTAAGGTAAGTGGAAAGACAATAATATAAATAGAGCTACAGGATATTATGCATCTATTGCACTTGTAGTTATTATAAGTACAGTACATCGTCTTTTGTTTGTTTGTTGTTTTAAGTAGTAGGTAAATGCTGTTTGCACAATTCGAATAAAACAAAACAATGAGCCATATTTGAAGTATGAAATCTGTAGTTTAACACTACGCTGTTCCAGATATGATCATTTATGTCGTTTTTTATTTGTTTTTACATCGACTTTCAGAAATATTTTAATCTGAATAAAGTCTAATGTGGCTGTATCAAATAATCAGGATCGTTTTCAGGCTTCTGCAGAGCTTGCTGATTAGCTCATCATTTGATTCAGGTGTGTTAGAGGAAGGAAACATGGGAATGCATGCGATCACTGCCAGATTATGCCTCCTACTGTTTCCAAAAAGAAGCACATCTTACTATAATTTTTTTTTTTTTTTTTTTTTTTTTTAGCACAAAATGTGTTGCGTAACTGGGGAAACTATTTATCTGAAAATATATGTATGGTTACTTTGGTTAGTAAGATTCTCTTGATAATAATGTCTTATAGTAACAGCCTTTTGCCACTAGAGGGAAGTAGTACGACACGTTGAACTCTCCTGTCACCCAGACTACTATTTTGGGTTCTGGTCAACCTTGGTGCAAATGTCAAACAGGATTGCCTCCCTCTGGGTCTTTGTTAGTGAGAATGTCAATTCATACAAGGCAGGAAACTCCTTCTAAAAAAATCAGAGTCGTTCATCCTCAGTCTGATTCTCTGTCAGCAATAATGCACCTCAGATGTTTTTGTTAAGTGCAGGCAAAGCTGCTGATCTCTCTTTTGTTGATGTTTCATTTATTGAGAGTTTTGAACAAGGGCTTGAGACATTTTGCACTGATCTCCACATCCTCCACCATTTCATGTGTGCACTGCTGACCAGATATTGCATTCACTCCCCTTTATTGTTTCATATGCATGCCTGCATACAGGCCACCTCAGCACCCCCCACCACCACTTGGTTGTGGGAGAGTAAAAGGCTTGAGGTTCACGGCGGGTTCCTTCCTACTGGGCACATAATGATACAGTTGTGCTATTCTGCCTGAGAAAATGCTCAGAGGCTCAACCACACTCAACCAACTAACCACAAACAAGCATGTAAGAAGAGATCAGGCTAAACAATAGCATTCAAGGCACTGCAACTGGCTGCCCTTTCACAAAACCAACACCAGTGTCACCGTGGGTTTAATGAATGGATCAACTTCTCGGACGACATTGTCCATGGAAACATTATATTTAGGAATGCGTGTAAGTCTGTTAGCCCGTTGCAGTTTACGAGCATAGTGAAAGCGTCATGTTCACAGTGCCATGTTTACTAGGCTGTTCACTAGTAAGTTTTATGATCCTTTTTTTTTTTTTCAAAGGAACTCCCTCCCTTGTCTGCAAAACTGAAGGTGGTGCGCTTTCTTATAGGCGTAGACCATGTAGTCACCCGCCACTTCATAGACCTCCCGAAAAGGGCCCGCAGGCAACACTGATCCAGTGAAGTGCCGGCTGCCAGGACATTACCACTCTAGAACCTCACAATCTGCCTTTTATTAGCAAAATGCACCGCCGACATCTAAACATCTAATGTAGAAAGTGGCGGCAGAAACCCAGTTGTTTTTAGTAGAAAAGGTTTGAGGCACCGCAGAACATTTTCATGTCAGAGGTTTATGCACTGTTTAGTGTTGTTGTCACTCTGTAGAGGAGCTCATGTGGGACCACACATCATGTCTCTGTACACTATCAGAGCAAACATTTTGACATTTTCCAACATAGTGGATCCGTCTTAAGGAGCCTAATGAGGTGGCGTTGGCCCAAAAAAAAGGAAAAAGAAAAATCTGGCACTGCTTATAGTAGGTACTAGCATGACCATATTTTTATTTCCAAAAATGAGGCCACTCACGCCGGCTTCAAGATGCTTAAATGATACTAATCAAAGTTTATTCAGAGATGCCATAGGTTAACTATTTTAATGTTTACCACCTCTGTATTGGTGGAAAATACAGCAAAAAACAAACAAACCCATAATTCTCTTTTAAAGTCTTACTTGACAAATGAAATTAATAACTAATGGATCAGTCCAAGCCCTCAGGTTTGGCAGCGCAGTTCTGAGCCGCCGACATAGCTCAGGACCTTATTTGAAAGCTAAGAAAGTGAGTTACGTAAAAATGTTGACCTACTTTTTCTTATATATTTGTTGAAATTAATATATAACAATAAATACAATTTATTCTTTCCCTACACACTTGTGCTCGATTTAGGAGCAGTCGGCGGTCTACCAGCTGCATTAACACAATGAACTCCGCTCCCATTTGTCGCGCAATGTAAACCAGACATTTTCATGAATTCATAAAAGAGCCTCGATTGGACAGGATGTAAAAAAAAAAAAATAAAATAAAAGTGGACATGTCCGGACAAAAGAGGATGTTTGGTCACCTTACTTTATAGTGTCCGTAATTTACTTTCCATAAAGGAACCAAACATCTTCCAGCCAGCAATTTGTATCCAACAATTTCTGCAGGCAGGCTGGGTTTTGTTTGCTGTACGTTTCCTGGAAATATTCCTGTTCGTTCTTGCCGTTTGAATTCCACTCCTGGGTTGTGTCTCTTTTTTTTTTTTTTTTTTTTTTTTTTTTTTTTTTTTTTTTTTTTTATGATCAAAAAAAGAGGACTCAGGTGTGCTACCATTCACCTGCATGAAGGGCGCTTTGCACACAAATCACACGCACACACATGTGCCTCAATATTAATGCATTCTTGAGCTTCACTATTCAGTATCTGGCAGCTTGAAAAATTGGAGTGGAGGGCTTTGTTTATTTTTTTCATGGGGAAACCCAGGTGACTCACAGAGAGAGTTTAGAATGAGTCAAATAAAGCCCCAAGAAAAGATGCCACACCCACCGATCTAGTGCACTCCCCCGGATTGTTCGCAGACTACAGAAAGAGAGAGCATGTCCGAAAAAGGGAGAGATGCAAGTCTTACCGAATGACTCCACATGCTGCCCCTTCTCATCTAATGTAAACATCTGTGGCTGGTTAGTGTTAGCCTCTGAGCTAAGTGCAGTGTGAGAAGGTCTGGCTCTTATATGCCGCGATAGCAAAGGCAAAGGGCAGCGAGGTGAAGCCGCTCATAGTATTCGGGCCCCGTGCCCATCTCGGAGCACGAGGAATGGACAGCCAGGTCTGGAAGGGAGATAAGGAAAAGGTAGAGAGTGTTTTTGGAACTGAAAGTGATATAGACCAGACCAGGGCCCTGTAGAACAGAAGGGAACCATCAGTGGGTTCGTGACAGGAATTGTTTATTTACGGGCTGAAAATAAAATGGAGTTGTTTTGATTCTTGTTTTGCCTGCGGTGGACAGTGGTGAGCTTATGTTTGAGATATTTCTGTTGTCTGTTTTCTGTTTTTATACAGGCCATGGTTACAAGATTGGCAGCAGGGAGAATTAGGATAGAAATTTTTCACTTTGCCTGCAGGAAGACTCACTCCTATTCATGCACATTGTGTCACCACACAAAAGATGGCACAACAAAGGATTTGGTATAAGGGGCTTTTTTTTTTTGTCGCTTCTCATTCAGCCTATAGATTATGTCCATAATGCTAAAAAGGTCTGTGCAAGACAGAGAACAAAGCAGTGCCGACTCTCTTTAGTATGCATGAAAAGAGTAACTTCCTCCAGAACTTGGACCATTATCAATGCTTTCTTTCAAACCAGTGAAAAAGTCTCAGAAAATTACCTTTAAATTGTGAAATACAAAAAAATAGTTAGTGGACTTGCTTAATAATTATGTCAGGTTAATTAAACGCTCTCAGACTCTAATAGTTTAAAAGAAATGTGCAGTAATAATTTTTGTTGGCTCCTTTTAAAGCTCAGGCATTCAACTGAAATATCTTGACCTCTTTCCCGTCCTTGTGTGCCTTTACTTAAGTCGCATGCTGCTTGTGGATATCTCACTAAAAAGGGGGTCACAAGTGGAGGTCATAGTTCATGGCAGAGTTCACCACGTAGATCCACTGGTCACTCTTGGTGCAAGGAAATGGCAAATTTAAGACCACATGATGGAAATGTTATGGAAGTTGAACACTTTTTGTAAAATTAGATTCTGTCACTTGCGTTCCCTCTTCATTCTATCACACAAACTGCTACACTCACTCCTCACCCATGTCCTTTTGTTAAATCTCAATGCGCTCCTTTAACGTTGTCACTGAAAGGGGAATTCTGCGCCTCCACAGAAACGCTTTGCCTGGTAAATTAATAGTTTTCTCATTAGTGTGATTGCATTAGTTGACAGTCCAGTCTTCTCCCGGTCTCTGAGAAGAAATCACATGCTGTTTTTGAGTGAAGGGTAGACTGATGCTTATCATGAATGCCTTATTTCCATCAGGCCTTGTCTGCGCCTCTAATGCGATAAAAAAAAAAAAAAAAGTTAGTCTAACGTTTGCTAGATATCTGGCTGTTTGCCCAAGTAAAAGATTCAATCAGAAGCTTAGGAATAACTTCAGGGGATTCACCCAGTTATGCCTCTCCAAAGACCTTTTCATGAAACCTCACTGCTCCCCCTAAGATATTGATCAAATTAACCTTGTTTTCTTCTTTCGAGCTCATATTGGCTTGTTTAAATTGAAGCCATGTAGGTAGGATATACAGACAGCACCTAGTGTCAGTGAGTCAACCAACACAGATGTCAGGGTTGGCAATGGGTCATGAAAACCTCTTTGGCCAATGTGGCTAAACAGTATAAACATCTCCTAGCCACATTTGAGTGTAGTTAGCCACAACATCGCGTTTCCTCCTATAGCTGGTCCAGCTATGCTATACTTTAGCATTCAATTCAATGCTATAACAGTCTCCTATGTACACATATTTATTTGTATCTACTTTGTTTCTGAGAAGGTTTGAAATGTTAAAGGTTAGATACCCAAACCAGCTGAGCTAATGTCAAATTCAGCTCAAAAAGTCACTGTGGCCCCCCTTGTCTTTCTGTCAGTTTTGATGGACAAGGCCTGACCCTCTGTTGCTCAGTTTTCCCACACACTCGTAATTGTTGGAGGCAGTCAGCTGAGACGGCCAGTCAACCATGGACTGCTAAGAGACAAAGAGCACTGGGTGGAAAGAATACTGATATGCAGAGAAGAGCTGACACTATTAGGCAGCATGCAGACATTTTAAACAGTTGATTTGAATGCATCTCTGAGATTGGCTGACGACCATTCTTTCGTCCAAGTCCTCTTGGTTATGTTCCAACTCCCAGCGATCCTGAACAGATTAAGGGGTATACAAAATGTATGGGTGAAAATCCATCGTTATGCCATGTGAGTCAGAATGTGTCATAGCATAGCCTACATCGTCAGCAAGGAATGTTTGTATAGCACATCCCTTCTCGCTATATCTGCCGTATCTACATGGGGAGTGCACATGCGTAAAATGCTAGCTATGTACGTGGCTCACTCAAGCGGAAGCTGGAAGTAGCTATGGGAATGCTGTATGTGACTGGCTAACGCCGTCCTAGCAACGGGAATTTTTGTCCGCTAATGCTGTGCTAGCCAAAAACAAATGGAAGTTTGCAAACTTGGACGATAGACCACCTTCTATTATTATCTTAGTTAGCGCTAGCGAATATAAGGCTAGTAGCTATTTAGATGAATTTAAAGTGAGACCGAAGAGAAAAAAAACATTGTCTGTTCTGCCTTTGTACAGCGTGGGGCATTAGGTTGTAAAGTAAGTTATTTTAAACTAAAAAGAAATTAACCCTTCCAATGTCTTAATATGCTAGACCAATGCAAAAGTACATTGAGTTACCTTTTTGAGTTATTGGTCATTACATATTGCTTGTTGCAAAACCTTGCTCAAATAAAGATCTTTGACCCTAAATTTCCCCAAATCTGTGGACAAATAGATGTGATGGGCTGGCTGGTCACAATCATCATTCCTGCACCTGCGTTGTGAGCCACATTTTGTGCTGACTGCCTGACTTGCCAGTCGAGTAGTCGATGAGTAATCTATTACTATGCTGCTCTGACCAGTTTATAATATGATGTATGAATGATATCGAGACCATAAATTATTGGCACCTTGAAGAACCAGTAGCAACATTTTGTCTTGGCAGTGAATTGAGTTTAACCAGGCAAATTTGGGGTTTGTCCAAAATGTGGACCATCCCCTTTTAATTTCTGCACTTACGTCATTCTGTGTCCAAGACCTTGGGAACATCCCAAGACTGGGTTGTTGAGTTCAGCCCAGGGGATTGGCTTGGCTCAAAACAAAGATTTGAGTGTGCCATTTTATTCACTGTACAGAGCAGTTTCTTGTTGTATTTAACAAGCCTGAAATCATTTTTTTTCTGTAAATTGTTGTGTTTCGTCTATATTTTTCCCCCAGTTCACTGATTTTTCATACAGCATGGTTAAAGAGCAGTCGGCTACTTGTTGCTTCTCTGTTGTAGGTGGTCTCAGTCCTCAGCTTGCTTGTCCAGAGAGAAGCAAGATTCACACGAGACCCATCGTCAGTTGCTGTTTGCAGCGACCATACAGGGGTCATGATAAAAACAAAAACATTTCGTATTATTTAGACCAGTGGTGTCCAAACTTTTTCATTTGAGGGCCACATACAGAAAATCAGAAGGACGCAAGGGCCACATAATGTTATGAAGAGAAATTGTGTTTAGTCCTAAAAATTGTAGAAATTATTTATTTGTGCTTTTGCATACTGTATTTAGAAAAATGCCACATTATATAAACCAATTTATTTGTAATATGGCAGTAGGGTTATTATAGTTTTGGAATTTTTCATTTTAGTTAGTTTTTATTAATTTTCAGGGTGGTTCTATTCCGGTTTATATCAAAATAAATCTACTAAAAATCACATCATCCCCAAAGGCTCACACATTAAATTAATTACCAAAGACTAAAACGAAGGACATGTTTGCGATAATTATAGTTAGTTTAAGTTAGTCTTGTGAACATAAAATGTAGTTTCAAATACTTTTAATTTTTTAAAGCATTTTCGTTTTTTATTTTATTTCTGAAACAATATTGTTTTTTTGAATTTTAGTTTTAGTTTTTTCATTAGTTTTAGTTAACTAAAATAACCTTTAATCGCACCTGTTTTTCGATACCCTCCCTTCTTACTTTGACCATCTCCAAACATTTTTGTTTATTTTATTTTATTTGAACTGAGTCAAATGCCTCGAGTCCAGGCTCCGGCCTTCCTGGGTGGAGTTTACATGTTCTCCCCGTGCCTTCGTGGGTCTTCTCCGGGTACTCCGGTCTCCTCCCACATTCCAAAGACATGCATGGCAGGTTAATTGGCCGCTCCGAATTGTCCCTAGGTGTGCTTGTGAGCGTGGATGGTTGTTTGTCTCGGTGTGCCCTGCAATTGGCTGGCAACCAGTCCAGGGTGTCCCCTGCCTACTGCTCAGAGCCAGCTGAGATAGGCGCCGCCACCCCCCGCGACCCTTGTGAGGAATAAGCGGTCAAGAAAATGGATGGATGGATGAGTCAAATGCCATTTTTAGCATATGTCGCGGGCCACTGAAAAATGGACAGCGGGCCGCATATGGCCCCCAGGCCATAGTTTGGACACCACTGATTTAGCAGTTTACTAGTTCTAGGCAGAACTAAGGGGTTATTAAAAAAATAAAAAAATAAAAAACACGCTGATTTATAGCGCATTTCCTAGTACTGTACACAACATAACTTAATAAGCTTCACATAAAATAATTAAAAAGAGTTACAGAGTTAAAGAGCTGTAAAAGCAAAGTAAAGAATAAAAAAATAGCTTAATAAAAGTCCTGATAAAGAGTGTACAATGTAAGTACTATTCATGATTTTGGAAAAAATGATTTTTAAAATACTTGGACTTTAATCATAGGTATGAGAAAAGAGCATAGTTTTTACCTGCATTTAAAAGCATTTGTACTTTATTGGGATGTTTTGAATCTTTATTTCATTCATACTATATTCACTGAAAATAAAGAATAGGAGCAAATCGGTGGACCACGTTATAGACAAGTACAGAGAAAAAAAACTTTTTAAGGGTGATTTTGGGAGGAGAAAGGGTGCACGTTATTCATGAGATTTTACGGTACTTAGCGTAAAATCTGGTCCTGTTTAACAGAACACAAAGCTGACATACTCGCAGGAAGTCATGACCTTGTTTTTTTTTTTTTTTGAAAGGCAACAGGTGGGTGGATGTACAAGTTTCTTTTACCTTCTACCATGGTAAATGGTACTTGATTTATATAGCACTTTTCCACCTTACAAGGCTCTCAAAGTGCTTTACATTCAACCATTCATTCACCTACTGATGACACAGCATCAGGAGCAACTGGTGGTTTAGTATATCCTCAAGGATAATTCGACATGGTCACAGTTGACATGGGATCGAACCCACAACCTCAGGGTTGAGACTCTCCCACTCTACCAGTGAGCCACCCCGCCCTCTAACCTCTAATGAAAGAGCATTTAATTGCTTTACATTTCACTTTATGTTGCTGCCATAGCCTGATGAGAAAAGATATATTTTATTAGTAAATTATTTTTGCACGTACTAAGTGGCACGCAAGTGTTGGTAGGTACGAAATTGGATTAGCGTTGTAACATTTTATGCTGCGAGAGAGAAAACATAAGGCTACGCTACAGACAACACCATAATTTATGTTTCGAAATTGGATAAGAGATCTCCAGACAGAGAAAGAAGAATGAAGGGACTGCTATGAAAGGCCCCGGGGTGATGTTCGAGTACATAGGGGGTCGTTGGTGGCTTGTTTCGCTGTCAGTCACTCACACTCTGATTTCCTTTGTTGTCTCGGAGCTCAATGGCCTACAGCAACCTGTGGCTGTCCTTCCTCTTTGTGTTACAGTGTGGGAACTTTGCCGTACTGGTGGATCTCCACGTCCTGCCCCTGGGCAGCCAGGAGGACGCCAGCTGGTTTACTCCAAGCCACATTGAGGTAGGGACACAATAAGAAGGGTGTGCGTGTGAATGAATGTGTAGCTTCCGTACTGCTTTGGGCCTTTAAAAGAAAAGGGTGGCGTGGAATTTGAAATGACTTTAGTCTTTGTGTCTATTCTTCTTTTTGGCGGGACTATTGTTCCTCACCCATCTTCTTGTAGGCCTACACACTGGATGTCCATGGCACAAGTGCAATCACAACGTGCATAATTCAATATTTTGCTCAATCGAATGAAATGCCCTTGTTTTGTAGGAAGTTACAACTCTGATTCGTGATGCAGTGGATCAACGCGTTAAGCAGTACGCAGAGTCCTTTCAAAAAGGAAGACAGCCAAAAACCAAAAAGGAGCTCGCACCTGCTTCAGCTTTTATTGCAAAAGGTAATCATTTTTTGACTCACATTACAATGGTCACATGTTTGTCATTGTGTTTTTTATTGCAGTGGTTCCTAACCGTTTTTGTAATATGGACTGGTTTCACATATAGAAAAACCAAATACAAAACAAAAACCAACAACTGATTGACAACTTATTACTCTGTGTACGTATTGTAATTAGTGAAGGCCCTGTGCTTGTTTCTCCTTAACAAGCTGCTCCCATCGTGGGGATTTATTTTTTGTTCTCTTTAAAAAAAATACATAAACAAAATAAAACTCCAAATGCTTGAACTTTCAAGCCAGTGTAATGGAAAAATCTTTGACACGTCAGAATCGGTGACCCCAGAGGGCAATGTCGCCCAAGGCATGTGTTTGAGACTTCAACAGCTTAAGAATAGGATATTTCCGCTAACAGTGTAAACATGGTTTCGTCAGAAATTGTGACCCCAGGGGGCAATATTGTATGACCTGTTATTAAGTCTGCTGTAAGCATACAGTGCTTGCTGTCTAAAATGTTTACTTTTTGCATAGTTTCCCAACTTTAATCTTTAAAATCATAAAACAACACACGTAACCCAAGTAAACACAAAATACACTAAATCAAACTGTATCACAGCTCAGATGTTTGGGGATGGCAGTAGATTATTTGTCAGGACCTGGGCTTTGGAACCTGAGGGTCATGGCTAAAGTCTCTTGGCAGACAAAACAATCATAACTCGATGTTGGCAAGATGCTAAACTACCTCCTGACTATTGTTTAGTTCGGTTTGATCAGGGCTTAGTGCCTCTAGAACACCCCCAAACCTTTTTTGGAATGGAAGAGCTATTTTGACAGTGTCGGTTTCCAAATGTTTGTAAATGTTGATGTTAGACCAACTTCATGGCAAAGATTTGGATGAGGTTCCACTGTTAATCATTAGGGAAATTTTGCTTTAAAATTAGAACATCTTGGAAGTCAACCAGTGTGACAGAATGGGTTATGTTTTACTTTGGAGGTTCCGCTGTATGCAAAACTATATTACGTCCATTAATTAAGCAACAGTTTGCTGATTAAATTGTACTTGCATGCACCAATGGTTGCACTTGCCACAACCATTCATCCAAACACAACCACAACCACATCCAAGGGACAGTACTAGTGAGTTGAAGAGTTACAGTGTATCCTTCCCCAGGGTAAGGTGTGAACAGACGCACTGTCTAAGGTTACTGAAACTCATATTCTTCATGACAGACCGAAGAGAGACAGGCATCTCTAATGAAGATCACAGGCAGAGGTGCTGCAAACAAACAGGCACAAACATACACTTTCTGTTGTGTGAACAAGGGGACTACCAATGTGTCAGCAGTGAAATATGCATGTAAAAAGGATTAAGCTTCTTGTAGTTATGCCAGAAAGTATGTAAGCAGTGAAACATGGTTACATACAAACACTTTCTGCACGTTCACATGACTATGTAGTTCCTGTGCTCTTATCCCATTAAAGGTCTTAAGTGAGTGTAATGACATTTTTGGCACTTTGTGAAGGAGGTGGCTGCACAGTAAAGGTGGAGACTGTGAGAAGGGAGCAAGCAGGCAGGAGCCATAAAAAGGGGACAACAGACTAGGCTTAGCCAACCTAACCCCAGGGTAGGTATTAAGTATTCGGGTCGTCAATTCTGCAAACAGGTGAAATGCTAGCCTGCAAATCCTCTCACAGAATTCCTTCCAGGTTGTTTGTTACAAGGCACGGAAGCTGGTTGCTTGCATATACTGTATATTTTCAGCCCTTTTTATTTTAGAATTACATACTAGACACTAGAAAACATGCATATACATTGTGTGAACATGAAAGTGTATCAGGTGGTATTACATTGCCTGTGCCAGTGATAAGCCTAAGGAGGTTGGTATTAAGGGGGATTGTTGTTCTTGTAGCATTTGAGCTAATGTATAAGGGCATTGTAACAACTTCAGCTGTTGGCTCTTCAAATAAGCCATCAACAGCTTTTAACATTTCAAGGACCTCTAGTGCAAGTGTTTCTGAGTCTTGATATCTGGAAGTAGATGGCATGCGAAAAGAAAACCAGCTGCAGGAAATCAGTTTGTCCATAAAAAAGAAAATATTTCAAGCTTTGAATTAAAGATTTGACTACATTTTTCTGTGGATCTTTATTGGATGGAACAATATTCTTCTAGAAGAAGGGCCTTAGGCTTTGATAATTGTGTTGAATATACGGTCCAAAACAGTGATCCTAATGAGTGGTGTGTATGACAAAACATTAGTTTTATACTCATTGGAACAATAAGTGGCCACCATATATCATACAGTTGAAATGTTTTCTTTTCTTGGATTGGACTCTGTGGCAGTATGCAGCTTAATTGTGACAGATAAGAGCCTGTCCATATTCAGAGAACATTACCCCTCGTTTTTTTTTATTATTATTATTTTTTTACTCGGGCTACTTGACTCCATGATTAGCTCATAGTGATGTGATTTATTGCTGTTTTTAGAGGGATGAACAGAGGGAACTTTTCCCACCAAACAGCTTGGCTCTGTCCAAGCAGAATGAACAAGCAAGACTTTTAGAAGGCTAGAAAAACTTGATCCTGGGAGAGGCTGGCGATCTCTTTGATGCACTACAGTGGACACAAGTGTTTCTTTAAATAATTGCATTTTAAAAATGAATGGAAAATAGGGTCTTTGTAATACGAGCATAACAGTTCCGTTATCTGATATGATACTTTATAAAAGGAAGGAAGCTTGTGATTATTAACTGTGACGGGAAGCGTTTCATTGCTATCCCCATGTGGATGCCCGACTGCCACATCCATTTACCAGAGCTGGGCAAAACCGATTGATGGATTCCCACCTTTTGGCAAGTGGTTGCATATTTTCGATGAGTGCTTCATAACACGAAACCTCATAAATATACATGGACAGTCTGAACTGACCCGGATCGACGGACATATACCTGTTCAGTTGGTGCTCAGTCCGTGTATTCTTTCGAAGTTTTGCTTCATAAAGCACTTGCCGAAAATGCAGACGGGTTGATGTAACAACAGTTTTTCCCAGCTCTGCCATTTACAAATCCTAATAAAGCTAATACCAGGTGTTCCTTGTTAAGACCCATTCTCAAATCCAACTACCAACCGTAAAACTGGGTGTCTAAGGTAATTCCTCTGTACATGTAACCTCGTGTTTGAAAAGTGTCCCTATTAGTGTTGGAGTGCTTGTGACAATGGCTCTTGGTGGTACTTACAGTGGAGTTCATTTCAGCCCATGGCAGAGCTGGGTACTTCTTCCTCTTCCTGCACAGGTGTCAGGGCTTAGAAGGGAGGGAACACCTGCCAGTCTCTTTCCCCATGGTCACTACAGGCTGCAAAGGCATTTTCCCAGGCTCCCCAGATGAATGGTCACTAATAGCCGTGGGAGAGGGCTTTGCTAGTGCTGCACAGTGTACCACTGACTCCTCTTGGCAGCTCTGTGAAGGGGGCTTAAGGCAGCCTGATCATAGTCATTGTAGGAAAAGCACAAGTGCTGCTGGATTTCTTTACTCTTGGAAAATATGTTACAAGTGACCATTTCGCCCGCATTAATAGGCAGAGGATGTGCTGTTATTCTTTGTGAATTAAAAAAGAATACTTTGCGTTTCAGGGCCATAAGATCTCATTTGTATCTCTTAAACAAATTGTTCAATTAGCCACATTCTTTCTTGGTTGGAGGTCTGTTTTGTCGAGAATAACGACTCAGCTTTTCCGACTGTTTTCTTTGTTTCTCCCTCAGCCACCAAGACTATAACTATTTATGTGAGTGGCTGCAATGTTTGGGACTTGTCTGTAAATAGAGAGGCATGCCAGTGGCAGATTTACCTGCCCTGCTCTATGTTCTGGGCGCATGGCAGTCCGGGATTAAGTCAAGGGTGAAACAGAGACCTGTGACGGGAACAAAGGAATTCCAAGGCCCAGGCTCAAAATGGATCTTGATCAGCGTAGGCGCTGCAGCGAGCAGTCCCTTTTTCCTGCTCACCCTCCTGTCTCTGGCCCCTGCTGGGCAACCTCCTTCCTCCCAGGACTATGTGGTGTTGATGTGGCTCTTAAAAGCCTTTCTAATAGGATAGTCTGACTCCACTGTTGACCACTTCCCAATGAATATTCTGATGCATCATTTACTTATCATTTACTTTTTTTTTTTTTTCTCCACTTAACACTTTTTGGGCGTCCTCCTGGTCAGTGTTATATTTCCAAGTTCCTCTCATATCCTTACTTGAAGTTTTCTCACTTTTTCTTCTTGACCTCATCCTCGGGGTCAGCTGCAGTTTCTTAGCACATAACCACAATCCCTGCCGTAGCTGTCACACTACACTCCTTTCCCCATATAATTAGGGCCTGAGCCTTAGCACGATCACATTCATGTGACCGCTCACCACAAACTATCCGGGAGTACTGCACACACTTTCTTGAACTAAAGTTAAGTGTTTTCTTGTTTTCTTTTTCTGTCTGTTACTTTAGGTGTGGAAAAAAATCCCTTTGTCATGTGCTCTCTGTAGCCTTGTCACTTTGCTTGTGGACAGGTGTCACTTCAGGGCAGTGTGCTTAATTTGCCCTGTTGTTCTACAGTAAGGAAATGCAATGCAGCATTGAAGCTGATCATGGTGCACTATAACACTTTTAACCAAATATTGAACAGTTTTTTAATTAATCTTGTAAACCTTGTAATGCCATGTGTGTCATGGTTCATATATATGGACTGAATCAGTGAATCCTAAGATTACTTAGTTTGCCAGAAATTAATCAAGTTGGCCAGTGTTTCACTCTGGAACCAGCAAGAAGACAGATTCTGACCCAATGTGACCTACATACCTCTGAATTTTCAACTGCAACACACTATATAACTATAACAAAATGAATCCTCTTTTCTTATCTCGACAATATAGAATCTTACGGAAAATACTCTCCACTACTTTGGTCACATGCTGCATTATGGGCTGTCCTGAGCTACCATGCTGGGGCGTATTTTGTAACTGTGTCGAAGGGTCACCCAAATGTTAAATTGAGCACTCATGCGCAAATATTGATTCAGGTGGCCGTTGTGCAGGATGATAAGGCAGAGTGCTCTGCTACAACACAGTTACACACAGAGGGTGATGTCCTTCCAGGAAAGCCCCCACTTACATGTGGGTAACTTCCTCATGTTCTCTCATCCTTCCCTCCGTCATTTCTCACTTGCTGTAAGCTCCAAGTCTCCACCCACACTTGAGGACAGAGGGAGGGGGCCCACTTCAAAGCTGATATGTCAAAAGAGCAGGATTCTTAGGTGCTGATGCCTGACTGTCTTGCTGATTCAACTCCTGTTCATAAAGGACTCCACATGATTTTGTTTTCCCAACATGTCATGACTGAGGGTGTAACAAAACAGATTTGAATCGTCAAATCGGTTTTGATGTAAAACATGGGATTGCATCGGTGCACAAAATATATGAATCCATCTCAGTATATCTTAAATCGGTAAAAAAAAGAAAAAAAAAGTAAGTAAGTAAAAATGTATATAAATCGGGTTGATGTTGTTGCTCATTTGATATTTATTTGAATTGAATTAACATGAATAGTTTGGGATTTTGAGAGCTTACACGTTTTCTATTGCTAAACATGACAATAGCTACAAATGCCTTTTGTTGTCTTTGAAGGTATTGTATAAAATGATTTTCTACTTTCAACAAGGAACTTATTGCATCCGATCATACATTCTCGTTCGGAGCTGAACCTTATTGAATCCAATTGCAATCCCAATGGATCAAATCAAATGGAATCGGTTTCACTTTAAAATGTACCATTCGATACATATCAATCATCTTTAAAGGGACAGCAAAATGCGAAAACAACTTTTTGGAGCTTTTAGCCATGTTAAAATGCTATTTCCTCATCAAAAATCATCACCAAAGTGCTGTTTTCCTCCATTTGCTCCTCTATTCTAGGTCATTCTGCTCTCCAAGCACCAGCCCCTCCCAACCTGAGAAAACAAGCCGTTGTCACTTTGTGACATCATTAGGTGCGGTCCTACCCCCGCACCTCCTCTGTGTACTAAACGCACTCCCACTTTATCTGAGACCTCCATGGGATCGTGACAAAAGTAGCCTTTGTCAGTAAACATTCTGTTGAAATGAATTCAATCTGTCCCCTTTCATTTCTTTTACTTTAAAAAGTGAAATGAATTATCCACCTTTTGCAATGCCAAAGTGCAATGACAATTGGACATTTGCACTGCTCAACCTAGCTGAACGAATAGTGTGGTGGTAAGTGCGCTCACCACGTGTGCAGCAGGTACTCGGTTCGAGACCCGCTCAGGTATGGTTTTTTTTTCTCCACCTTCTTTCCTTTCTCTTCTTCCCTCTCCTCCTCCACAATTTCTTGCGGCAAGGAGCCATTTTCAGAGGAGTGGTCAAATGCAGACATCCAGCAGCAGGCTAAAGCCGTATCGCCGGGGGCTCGGCAATCACACGGGGAGAGGCGGGGTTATACTGAACTGGGCGTTTTACTTCCGCGTTAAAAAAAACAAAACAGTAAAACACCTAATATTTCATTATAAAAAAAATTACATCGCCATGGTGTCAAAGGTAACAATCATTATATGCCTATAGTTAACTGTGGAAGGGCTTAATATACCGTGATGTAATCCCTTTAAATGGAAGGTTGCACATTACCAGTCATGGCATTTTCATGCATTCTGGAAGTTTTCATTAAATGTCAGTTTTATTTACTTTTCCTACATCTAAAGCCTGCATTTATGCGGAATGTAATGGTTTTTTTCACCCGTAGGAAAAATCTTACTGATTTGTTTTAGTTCCAAATTCCAATTCTACCTGAGCATTGGTTCAAATGTGTTATTCACAGCATGTGGTTGCGTCCTTGCAAGTGATAATCTTTCCTTCTATCCCTCAACATTGCTACTATCACTATACTTTGCCAAGTTTCAGAAGAGCACATTGGCTCTTCTAAGTCATCATTTTAGAAACCCAGTTCGTCAGTTTACATGGCTAATAGAAAGGGTGTCAGCCCGATTTCACTCAACAGCCATGTCAAGTTTACATGAGGTTAGGGAAACTCATACGGCCAGCACAAAGGCCATTATACTACCTATGGCAGTTTCTGCCTAGCACCCACGTTGCTGTTACCGTCATCTCAGCGCTCATGGGCGTGTTGATCTTAAAATAAGGTTTGGTCCAGACACATTGATGGTGCAATTGTATCTTGCAGCACTTCAAAAATATTTATGCCATTGACCCCCCCAATTTGCCAACAGTCACTAGCACAAGTGAAGGACAAATCCTGCTATTTAAAGTCTGCTTTATGCAGCTCATAAGGCATAGCCACAGTCAGTAGGTGTGTCAAAAACCACTACTTAACCCATATGGAAGACAAACAGGCAAGTAAAAAGAATCTGTCTATTAGGATACGACTGAAACAATTGAAGTCCGATCTTGTTCCTTGCTTTTGACAGAGTCTGTCTTACAGTATGTCCGTTTCATTTTATTGCCCTCATCAGTCTGTTTGCCTTTTGGTTTGTTGACTTTTCTTTCCTCTCATTGTTTTTCAAGGAAGTGGTGAAAGCTGGAGGGATGTGTGCTTGTTTGTGTATGTGTGTGCCTCAAGTACAGATTTTAAGCTTTGGCACCAGTGGACTTTCTGTATTTGTCCTGTGATATATTACACCATGGCAGTAGACTCTCCAGACAAGTGGTTCCGACATTATCTACCACATTACTAAAAACATGGCGTGAGGACTTGTTTACGGTTTGATTAACCCAGCATAATATTGTTGTGTACAGGGTTTCAAAACAGTTAAACAGCTCTATCGTTTCTTGAATCAAGTACAAATGGAAAAGTCCATGTTCTACATTTTTGTGTTCTTCACCACTGTGGGCTACAGTTGCCACAGAATGGGACCTCACATTGTCAAGAGGAGGCACCAGAAAATGTTTGTGGGAGAGAAACATGAATGTAAGCTTAGCATGAGAGAACCCGGGCAGAGGGCCAAGAGCAACTCTGTGATGTGCGGAGCGTTATGAAGTTGGAGGAACAGCTGATGTCTCGGGCCGCGCTGTTTCACTGGTTCCCAACTCTGTGTCCAGACGTCCCCGTTAAACTTGTCCTGGGAATTGGCAAACTCAACCCACCAGGGAACACGATGAGAATAGTTGTAGAACTAAACATAAAACTAATGGATTAAATTAAAGCTTCTTAAAACACAGAAAGTCATGAATGTGCAAGGAAACTTGAGCTGGAATGGTCGCTGTTGCCTTTATGGGCAGGGAAAACGACACAGAAATATAAATCTGCATTCCAGCTGAATAGACATCCAGAATGGTTAATAGGCGTCTGCTGATTTACTATCTTATACCCCCCCCCCACTTTTTTTTTTTTTTAAAGCATTCCATTTAAAAGTTTGAGTTGATGATCAACATGTCGCTGGTGTCGGCTGGAATTCTTGGATCCTAAAACACCAAACATTGTTTGTTGCGCTATTAGCATAGCATCGTCAACACGAGTAAGCCACTTTCAACGCTTTAGATTGGTCATTAATTTGTAAAAATCACAGAGCCATGTGGGGATTCATCACTAGTATGAATTTGTGTGGGTCTCAAATATTACGGTAACAAAGAAAATACCATTGACATTGACAATCACGTGGACATCTTTGGCATCTATATTACATGTAAGTTCATGTCATTAATTTTATTTAACCACTGCTGTGAAAATAAATACGGTATACATTTGCCATTCCCTTATTTTATTGTAGCCCTCACCTTGAAATCCCATCTGGGTTTTAGACACAGTAGTATTGCTTACACACCAACCCATAATGCAATTTGGCAGGATAATGAATGCAAGACAGAGAAAGGATAAAGCACAGCTCGGTTCTTACAGAAATATTTTTATCATTTCAGTTTGGTTTCCCATCCATTTTCAGTTCAAGTGCTTTTCCCCTGTCATCACTTCACACAAACACACATACAGCATTACTTACAGACTTTTTCCTGTCATGTCTGCAAAGATTATTTTGGGAATCCAACTTAATTGAGCATAGAAGTATTATTCTGTCTCGAGGGGGTAATATTGTACGTTCATAAGTTGTCATTGTTGAAAATTCCATGGCATTTTTAAGTAACTACTCTGTGTCATGCCAAATACTTAAGAATTAAAAGAAAGCTAAAAGCCGCCATTTATTACTAGGCAGTGGACTTAACTGTAACACCTGTGGCAGTTTTGTGGCTTGCTTTCTGGATAATTGCACATCATTATCTTTAAAAAAAAATAAAAAATCACAAGACAACTTTTTTTTTCTTTCTTTTTGAAGACGATAATTAGAGGTTTTGTGCTGAACTTCAGATCAGATAGCAGAGAAATGGAAATAGTCAAACATGTATCTTCACGCTTTTCTGTCCTGCTGTGTGGTAAACGGGTTTAATGCTACAATTGCTACACCACAACGGACATTTTTTAACTGTAGATCACCTTTTTGTTTTATTTTTTTTTTAAATTTTTTTAAACGTGATTTCAGTGCCGTCATCAATTATACGCGGATTTTCACTATTCATGGGCCTAGTCGGTCCATTTCTCCCACAAATAGCGGTGGTTGACTGTACTAGTATAAATATACAAACAAGAACAAAGAAGTTAAAGTCACTTAACTTTTAAGTACTTTGGCTTTTCCATGAGATGAGCTGTCTTACTTAGCTATTTAGAAATGTTGACTGGTTTACAAAGAAGGACTGTATGGTGTGTGTGTGGGTGTGTGTGTGTGTGTGTGGGGTGTGTGTGTGTGTGTGTGTTTGTTTGTTGCTTTTAGTCAACAAATTCCTACCAGATTAGGCAACAGGCCACTGTGTCTATCCAGCGCATTTTGCATACCATGAGGAACATTCCATGAAAAATAGAGCTGAGGCCCTGGAGAAGGTTTCTCAAGTCGGGATGTTCGATGCAGCTTTTTTTTTTTTTTCCCCCCCAGACCGACATCATTACGCGTATTAAAGTCTTGAGAATGTACTGATATCGATAGAAGTAACCAATGCCACAAATACCTTTTGATACATAAAATGCCAATTAAATCAATGACAGCCAGAATAGTCACTTTGCAATGGAGGGATAAATTCCAAAATACTAGGGATGTAACGATATCCAAACATCACGATACGATATTATCACGATATGAAGGTCACGATATGATAATTATCACAATATTTTGGCATTATTTAAAAAAGATCACAATATTGTAAAAAAGAGCTCATACAAAAAAAGTGCGATATTTTGCTTTTGTACATAACAGCAATGCATGTAAACCACCTACAATCTCTATTAAGAATATTGAGGCACTTACTTGCTAATGCAAGCACACATTGATCACTTCACAAGAAAATTAGGTTGCCATTCATCTGACAATTAGCATAGATTTTAAACATAGAAGGCCAAAGCATCCCTAATGAAAATCAAATTGCACTGATAAACTAGCCACTAGAGGGTATAGAACTGCACAAATGGAAATCAACGTGACTTTTTAAACAGATGTGTTCCTTTTAAATATTGTGAACATGACGATGACGATATTGTGGCAGTTTTAATATCACAATATCATGATATTGCCCTTATCGTGACATCCCTACAAAATATGCGACAAAACAACTCTGAATTTAGGATTCATTTGTAATAAATTAACAAAAGTGCAAAGGAAAACAAGAATCACTCCTACTGTTGAGGTCAGTTTATGAGAGAACAAAAGATAGGGTGTAATAATATTGGAAAAGTACCATCTTGGAAAAAACCTAGAAATAGAAGTTATGAAGTCCACCACATGCAGCGACTTTGCCTAACCAGTAATTTACACAATAACAGAAGCAGTTTTATGCCGTTATCAAATTGAGTGTTAGATTTGCATCACTGGACAAAATCCATGAGCAGCCACAATGCCGCTATCGCTGTGTTATTTCTGCAAGTCTCTCAAAGGAGAAAATGATTTATTAAGACATCCCTTAGTCTGTGATTGGTTGAGGAGTGTTGGTCCAAAACTTGTTCTGGTTGCTGAGTTTCATTGGATGAAGCATTCATCCATTCATTCATGTGCTGTATATTCAGTCTGTCAGTGAAACAGTTCTCTCGAGTCAACCGCAGATAATGTACTGTATCTTAAGTGTCTCAAATTTTCCATACATACTCCTTCTGTTCTATCAAATCCTCTGAGTTATGTTTAATTTTATCCTTGTTTTTCCTTGTAGGTAAAAATTTCAACCTAGTCGCCAATTTTCTGAAGCGCCACTTCAACCTTCGCTGTATTGTCAAGCAGCACTATGGTGGTATGTAAACTTTATGTTTTACAATCAATTTCAACTGAATCTGAAAAGGATATTTCAATGACTCATGTTCAGCCAAATTTCCCACAGAAAGACCAAGTCATTTGGATTCTATATGTTGATGTTTCTCCCCCTCACTTTAATGTCCTGTCTCTACCTACCTGCTCTGGGTGTTGTTGGGAACCAGCCGACATTAAGTGGTTCCTGCCAGAGGCCTGAGAGTGAGAGAAATTGCCTCTGAGTGCAGTGGAAATGTAGCTCCATGGCCCATGTAGTGTCTGTGACCCTTAGCCACCTTTTCATGGGACCAACGCGGTTCTCTTCCTGTCAGTGAAGTTAAAATCTGATCCCTCGGGGAGGGGATGTTGAGACAGTACTGACCTGCTGCAGACGGAGATGATGACTTTCTCAGCAGGTCTGTTACTCATCAAATTAGCCCGTATTCTTGAGGTCATAGGTCGTCTAATTGGGCTCACAATGATTTACCGGTACATTGTTTTCTGGCAATTTAACATTTTAATCGACCATCGTACGTACAGGTTGTTTAGCCAATTATAGTGGTTATATGCAAAAAGAGAAGTATAATATATTTTTTTACATTTAAAAAAAAATCAAAAAAAATCTGGCATCTTTTTAACTCAATGGGACAAAATGTAGATTGCTCTTCTCAAATAACCCCATCTGAAATGAATAAAATAAATAATAATAACAATAAAAGTGGGTTATTTTAAACTCAAAGCAATAAATCTAATGCATTTGTGGCAACACAATTGTGTTTTTAAATGATGGTAAGTAATACTCTCGGGAGCTAATAATTCACGCTCATAAAACTTTGTAGCTATAGACGTACACTGTCATTTGACATTTATTCCGAGGGAAAGTAACTGGTATGGGTTTGTCCCTCCCACCGCATTTCCTTTTGTGTGACATTGATTCATGATTAAAGCTGAGACCACAATATTTACTATTGTGATCTGTGTTACTTCTTTGCTTGCCTGCAGAATTGCATGTGTTTCCTGAGCGCTACGTCGTGTGTGTAAGCCTTCCAGAGGATGCCGCAGTGCACTATACAAAACCAAGCTCAACCGCAGTGAGTGTTGTTTATACTATATTTCCTCTTCCAGGCGCCTGGCAGAAGATTGTGCAAAAAAAAAAAAACGTTGCTCAGCATTGCTCTCACTTTATACAGTATATGGTGGTCTTGACAGGAAGTAAGTTTGACAGAGAATTGGAGTCAGACTTAAAGAAATAAATATTTTGTGAGTCGCGACAATCAATTAAGAAAGTAATAATAAAAGAAAAGCAAGACTGCAACTAATAGAAAACAGTTCTGCTAAGAAGAGAGTCTGCATACAAAGCTACAGCTATCTTCATAATACATGTACATGGAAAAGGAGAAATGTCATTTAAAATATTTTTTTTCTTTATTTTTCTTTTAAATAGTCACAAATGCATACACAAGAGAACACTATGATCAAATGGTATCATAGTTTGAACGGTTGAAGGTTTAGCGCCTTGCTCAAGGGCACCACAGTTGGGCTTTGATGATGCAGAGAGATATCTTGGCAGAACCAAATTCCCTATTTTGATCCACAGCGGCTTCCAAACATATGATTATGATCTCTAAGCCAAGAAGAAGAAAATAAAAACAAAGAAAAACCCATAATTGTTGCGGAAATAACTTGAAATTAGTCTGGGTACAAAAATCATGGCCCCCGTGACCTAATATTCTTGCACAGACTGTTGAAACAAACACTGCAATCAAATCATTTCTGTAACATGAGACATCTGCACCAGTTGAATGTATTTTGCACCATGCCTTGAAGAGTGCTTTCTCTAGACTGCTTTTTCAGTGCTTTCCACAAAGGGAGATGGAATAGGATTGAGGTAAGAGCCCAACAAAGGCCACTTCAGGATAGTACAATGGTTTTTTCCCCTTTGGGTTCTTCTTGGGTGTTTTTAGTTCGATGTTTTTTTATCTTTCTTTACATTTTATTAGGGGCCAGACTCACTCCTAAAATTCAATTAGGCTAATTGCGGTTTAATCAGCAGACACATTGTTACCACACTGTTCTACTTATAGAACCGGGAGTTGGTCTTTTAATTTTCAAATTAGTAGAATATACCGTTGCATTGTGGCTAACAGTCCAATCTGGGTTGGTTATTGCACACTTCGGTGTTGTAAAATAGTAGTAAATAAATGCTGTAGTCCTTGTGGAAAACATCCTGAATGCTGGATGAGTTAGCCTGCATGCTACTTGGTACAATAAGCTAGCTGCTGAGACCATGAACGACAGAGCAAGCCGTGTATTTGGCCCCAATGAGATTGACACAGGGGTGAGGGTTATATTTTATATATTTATTCTAGGAGTGTGAATTGCCTAGTACCTGACGATTCGATTCGTATCACGATTCACAGGTCACGATTCGATTCAATACCGATTAATCCCGATACGAATTTATAAGTCGATTGTTGCGATTTTTTTTCATTCAAATTTAGAAAATACTAATCAGTAAGCTTGTAGAGTGTAAGATTTATATGAAAATGTATTATTTATTTATCTGAAATTTCAGTCTTATAGAGGTTGTAATCTGTTTCATGTTTGAACAGCATTAAAATAAAATATTAAGGCTTAATGTTCCGTTCATATAACATTCTGCCATGCGCAAGGTGTGAATCCTAACCCGAAGTCAGACGTTTTGCTGAATATTTTTCCATTAAAAATGGAAGTTTAAAAATCGATTCACACACACAAAAAAAAAAAAAAAAAAATCGATTCAGCCGCCTATTGAATCGATTCGAGAATTGCGCGATGTAGTATCGCGATATATTGCCGAATCGATTTTTTTTAACACCCCTAATTTATTCCATCCATCCATTTTCTAGACCACTTATTCCAGCCTATGTCAGCTGGCTTTGGGCAGTAGGTGGGGTACACCCTGAACTGGATGCCAGCCAATCGCAGGGCACACAGAGACGAACAACCATCCACACTCGCACGCACACCTAGGGACAATTCGGAGCGCCCAATTAACCTGCCATGCATGGCTTTGGAATGTGGAATGTGGGAGGAGACCGGAGTACCCGGAGAAGAACCACGCAGGCAGAATTGGGAGGCGGACATGCTAACCAGTCATCCACCGTGCCGCCCAGATATTTATTTATTTATTTATTTATTTATTTATTTTACAATCATCAGACATGTAGCTATGATACAAGCCAGACCACGTGTCGTTTTATAATCGGGGCTTTAACATAGAGTCAGGACGCCTGTTCAACACTGCGCCACTCAGAGTGAAGGCTCTATATGTATATAGATATCTATTCTGACAGCCACTTCCCTGGAATGCACGTTTGGCTTCCTTTTTCTAAATGATCGCATAGTATTTCAAAATGTCTTGTCATGTACACTGTTGGCAAAATCACCGGAGAAGATTGGCAGGTTGCCATGAAATGATTCAAAGCATTGTCAAATGAATATCAGGTATGTGTGTATAGTGAAGCATAACTTTTATTTTTAATACAGTCACTCAAGTTTCAGTTAAGTTTATTTAGTAACCATTGTGGGTTTTTCTTTTTTTAACGCAATAGTACCAGCAATTTATCCTGCATATAAGTCATTTAATATACACAGGAAATGAAATGTCATAATGCATAGCAGGAGACATGGTACTTATAAGAGTCAAGTGCATTTTGAATCAATACTTATTGTTGTTGGGTTATGAAGAAAAATGTGGCACATGTAGTTGACTAAAGCGAGATATGTGGTTTGGTTACGGTATTTTCGTGTCAGAGTGCACGCAGCGTATGTCATGTTGCACTCTTGCCAATATCCCCGTCCCCCTCAAGTTCTTTCTTGTCCATTCATGTGACGGGCAACAATCCTTGGGCTAGTTGCTCATTTGATCCCAAACTCCCCTGTGTACTCTGAGAATTGCTGGTGTAGCTTCTCACCTTGGCACTCACATCAAGGATGGACATCTCTCCCATTACATTCCATGACCAACAGCCTGCTGCTCTCTATGAGCTTTTTTCTCTGTTGTTTCCCTTTGAAATGTCTCTGCACTCTCCGCTGTTTGGCCTTCAATGAAAGCGGCGATTGTAATATTTTTAGTGGAGCACAGTCATCAGTGAAAAGTTCAGCGCAACCAATTTTTCCAGTTCACGGAGGCCTTGCTGTCTATGGCGTTCCCCTCCCCAGGATGTGGTTCTTGAGCTCATACATTACATACAGTTGGATTGGAGAGCATGAGTTTTGTGGTGGACCTCGCACTTGGTTGACAAAAACAATGATGTGTTTACGTCACATTCTGTTTTTCATTTGTCTTTTCCATGTTAACGTTAAATATTTAAAGAAAACGATTTAGGGACATTTAGAGTTTGATGTAAGGCTTGATTGTCTTTCGGTCTTTTTGTGGTCTATTTCTGAGTAAAACAAGACACGTTGGCATTTATGCTGTAAAGAATTGTTCTCGTTAAAAATACAGCAATCTGCTGGCAGCTGAGGTTGCCAGAAATATTGTGTAAAAATTCACTGTCGACAGTGTTAACAGTTTTAATGTCAATCAAATGCACAGTTGTGGACTGTTGTAACAAAAACAGTAATCTACTGGTAGCTGGAGTTGCCATGATTCAGTAACAGTATGGTATTTTGCTATCACAATAATTTACAGTTTTGGTCTGTAATAATGCAATATAAACACGTACCATTTTAAAAAAAAAAAGTAAAATTGCAATATCCAAAAGTTAACTGATTCAGTTAGGTCATTCTACAAAGTGCAACAAAATGTTCTATGTTTCAGCATGACATTACAATATAATAGTATAGTTTTGTGAAGAAATATGAAATGTACCAAATTGTACCATTTTTCAATTGTACCATAGGAGGTTCCGGCTCGACGCCAATTATATGAATCTTACTTGACATCTGATTCTTAATCCATGTGTTTGAATGTGATGTCGGTCTGACCTTCCTTTACAGCGAGAACAGCTTCAAATCCTCTGGAAATGCTTTCCACAAGGTTTAGGGCTGTGTTTATTGGAATTTTTGACCATTCTTCCACAAGTGCATTTGTGAGGTCACACACTGATAGACGAGAAGATCTGGCTCTCACTCGCCGCTCTAAATCATCCCCAAGGTGTTTTATCAGCTTAAGGTCAGGACTTCAAGTTCATCCATGCCAAACACTTTCCATATCGGTATGGACATTGCTTTGTGCACTGGTGCCCAGTCATGTTGGAAGAGGGTGGGCCTCGAATTGTCCGCAATATTTGCCCCTCAATGCCAGTGAAAGGAACGCTGAGGGCTTCAGCATATCAAATAGTCAATTGTATGCTCCCACCTTTGTGGGAAAGGTTTGTGGATGGCCCCTTCTTTTGTTCCAACATGACTGTGCAGCATTGCACAAAACAAACTTGACTGGCCGCCACAGAATAATATCCTCAACTTATTAGAACAGCCTCATAAAATGCATTTCTGGATGAATGGTTAAAAAAAATAAAAAGTAAAAAATACCATAATCACACTCCTAAACCTTGTGGAAAGCCGTCCTGAATGGTTGGACTGACATATTAAACTATGGATTAAGAATGGAATGTCACTTAAATCCATGTGCAAGTCTAGGCATGTAAACATATACTTTTGGCAATATTTGAGTATTTCTTTAATACATTGTTGACCATAACGTAACAACATAACACTTCAAGTTTCAACTTTATTTTAATCACTTGCTGGCATCCAACGGAATCCTTGTACCTCCAGAATCCTCACTTGTGATATTTTGTCCAATAGCATGCCGCTGATAAACCAAACCCAGGTTTTCCTGAAAGACTGTTGTTACCTTTAGATGAATTGAAGTGTGCCGACTCATCTTGCGTAGTTGGAAAAGGTGGTAAACATACAGACCTGGAGAAATTAAAACGAGCTTTTTTGACTATTCATGGTGAAAGCAAGTTTTGTTAGCTAAAGAAGCTAAATTGTGCTACTTAGCGTCTCTTAAAGATGTGCACATATTCAGTACGCTAATACAAACAAATCCAAAATAACACTTTATACTTTTTACCATGTTCCTAAGCCCAATTCACACTGGCTGTGGAACGAACGCGGTGCGTTCTCCGTACGGCCGCCGCAAGGATAGAACCGCATTCAAGTCTACGTGTCAATTCACACCTGCTTTGGTGCGGTGCGTCTGCAGTGCGGAACGACTGCGGCGATGCGGAAGGTTTCCGCAAGCGCTCAATTTCTTCCGGACGCCGCATGCGGAATTCCGTGAAGCTGAAGAAATTATATGAGCCGGACAGGAAATCGGGCATCTCGCAGCAAGGTAAATCCGGTATATTTAAAAATAAAACAGTTTTCGAACTCGTTTTTATTTTTTGGGGAGAGAAGCTAGCTAGCTACATAGCATGATACGAGTCGGACATTTAAGAGAAAAAATGAGCTCAGAATAAATTAAACATGACAAAATGACACTATTTAAACACAAAATGTACTTACCCAGCCATCGTAGAAGTCCCAGAAATAATGTCCAAAAAGCATATCGATGTAACAACTGACAAGCGGGGCTATTGTTTACAAATGGGACTCTATATACACGGTTGTTATTGGGTGAACTCAGCCCTCCAGCGTAAACCCCACGTAATCTTGTGGTCTGTCGGGAGCAGAATTCCGGACACGCAACGCATGCGGTGTGAATTGCAGTCCTTGCGGAAGCCATACAGGAAACGCATCGCGTCCTTTCCGCGGTCAGTGTGAATTGGGCTTTAGTGAAGTAAAACTGTTACTCACAGCCTCACTTAGCATTATTAGCATTGTCAGCCTGGAAGTCAAGAAGCAAAATCCACCAATTTTTATTCGTCTAAGGGGGTGGCCATTTTGCCACAATGTCTACTAAATATGACATCATTGTTGCTCAAAGCTCAAGTAACAACCAATCACAGCTCACCTGTTTTTTGAGTTTGGTCATGTGATGTTAGCAAGCTGAGCCGTGATTGGTCATTACCTGAGTCCTGAGCAACTGTGATGTCATTTTCAGTCAACAGCAAGTGGCAAAATGGCCGCCCCCTGAGATGGAAAAAAATGGTCATAGAACATATTGTAAAGAAAATTTTAATGGCTGACAACGTTGAATTCTAGTTAGTCAATGGCCAGAGATGTTAGAATTGTGTCGATTTAAATTTTGACAGCTATTTCACCAGTTACAATAACATCTTTGTATTGAGTCCATTTTGTTGGATCTGACTAAAAAGCGCAACAAAAGTGCAAGTGCAGCTATTTGTATCCATGAGGCACAAACTAGAGTAAGAGAGTTTCCCTTGACCTTTCTCCACTCAAATCCTGTTTCAAGAGTTGCTCCTATGGTGAGTCAGCAGCAGCAGTGGGTAGGGCAGCATGGGAAGGAAGAGCAAGTGTTTCGGATTGTGGCCGTTGTTTTCTAGTCTGGCGCAGAGTGGGCAGCGGAGGTGAGTGGCGTGCTGGGCTGCAGAAGTTTGGATCAAAGGCAGAGCAGATGTGTTTCCAGTCCCCCCCCCTCCACACACTCACACACACATGCATCTTCTGCGCTCTGGATGGGCCTTTGTGTTTACTCATCATCTCAGCACGCCTCAGTTGTTCCCATCTCACAACAGTCAACGCTGCAACTTTCCCAAGGGACCGGAGCATGCGATCTTCTCCACCTGGGCCAAGCGCAGGCCCAGATGACACGTGCCTCTGTCCCGTTTTCTTGTCATATTGCGGCTGCCTTGATTGTTTTGCACAACATGAGCGCATACTGGTGGGCTTACGTTAATCCTTACAATATGGGTGTATCCACAAACCTCTTTGTTGAAGGGATAAAAAACTGTCTTCAATTTCCACCAAGTCCATGCCCATGCACGTCGGTTGATTTTGCACAGGGGAGATGTGGTGAGCTTAGACAAACAGGCCATTCTTCTTCTCTAGGGTGAGGGACGGAGTCAGCGGGCTCGTTTCTCTGCAGGAGATTTTTTCTGCTCCAGCAGTGAAAGCGTTTTTTCATTATCATCATTATTCGTGGTGCCAATTTAAGCCTTTTGTATACTTGCCATGATAATTCTGCTCTCAGGCATTTGAATGAAAAGCCGTAATTTCATTTTCAAAACTCCAGTTGAGTTAAGGATTAAAACATTTCAACATGTGCGTGTGTGCGTTTGACAGGATCCTGTTTTTTTTTCGTCTTGTCAGCTTTACACGTGTAATCTTCATCAGATATCGGTTAGATTTCCTTTGAATGCACAAGCCTCAGGGTGTCAAGAGACTCACTATAAGCAATAGAACTGACATTTCATGGCTGTAAATGTTATGGCATTGTACAAACGTATTATTATTATTATTCATGCACAAACTGATCATCTTTTGCCATTCATCCACTTCACTAGTTGCTTCCTGGAAACTTCTGGTGATGAAGCATCATCGGCCATCCGTTTTCCCTCTCCGACTTTGTGCGTCTGTCCTCCTCGATATATATATCCAACAGCTTTCCCTTCCCTTCCTTCTTCCACTCTTTTGAAGTTGCGCAGGCATCAAAACGTTCTCTGAGAACCTCCTATCGTTTTCGTGTTGACTTTTCTTTCAAGTTTATTTTCAAACGGCCGTTTATTCATAGTAAACGGACGAAAGCGCACATCAAGGCTTGATAATGCACCCGCAACTTCCTCAGAATTGTTGTTGTTGTGTTGGCTGGGCATGTGTTTGTATTTGGGTCATTTTCCCCAATCCAAAGGCAGTCGTCCACCCGAGGATAAGAAAAGGAGCGTCAAAAGACTGACCTTGTGCCTACACGACTCAGTCAGTAAACCAAAGGCAATCTTTGGAACACTTCCTGTGTGAGCTTTCTTGTGTTTTGGGCCAAGATGAAGAGTAATTTCACTTTTTCTTTTAATTCCGTGTTATCTTGTCTCTTTTGTTTCTTGGTGTCTCAGTCGTCACGTCACGCCCTTGTCATCCTCTACAGCCAGTCCGTCTCCCAGCAAATAATAAGAAATCACTTGAAGTCTTTTTAGGGCACAGGCTCCATGCTCCTGTCAGCATATTGCTTTCTCCACTCTATGTAACTGTCACAAATAATTTTTCCTATGATGTGTTTGGAGACTGTTGCCAAGCCCGAGCTCACCACATTGGCTTTTCTCATATTGGACTAATCAGTTTACCAACCACTTTAGAGGGTAGCAATGATCTGAAAAACAATGTTTTAACCATAGAATGCCTTTTTTTTTTTCTTTTTCTTTTTGAGGATACAGTATTGTCAACAAATAATTGGATTGTCATTGATTATATTGTGCATCCACAATCATATATCATTGTAGCGTACATTTTAATTATCTATGGTTCCTGCAAAACCTTTTTTTTTTTTGCCCTCATTTTTGCCCCCAAAATGCTTCAATTCTAACTTTAGTATTCACGTGAGACCATTCTAAATTTAAAACAATCACAAACCCTCCAACCCAAATTCATAATTAGCAATTCAATTGGTTAATTATTGTGATGTATTTTCAGTCATATCTTTCGTTTCACATGTAGTAGCTTTTTAACCAATTGTATATTCAGGTGTTCATCACTGTTGTTTTTCTTCTCGCATGCTTTACAATCCACGAGATAGTCATTATCATTTTCACGACAGGTAATCAAACATGTTCAACATTTAAAGGGGAAGTCAACCTTAAACATTTCTTGACAATAATGTGTTCCATGAAGGCCCACTAGTCTAAATGCAGTATTTTTGTTAATATTGCGTAATATTGTGTATTGGAATATTAGTTATGCGGCAAAATCCAAATGTTTTTAGCCATCTCAGGGGGCGGCCATTTTGCCATTAGCTGTTGACTGAAGATCAACAACCAATCACAGCTCACCTGTTTTCTGAAGGTGAGCAGTGGTTGGTTGTCACCTGAGCCCTGAGGAACTGTGATATAATTTTTATTCGACAGCAAGCGGCAAAATGGCCGCCTTTTAATAATGATTAACAAATGCTGGATTTTGCTGCATAACTCATATTCCACTAACACAATATTAAACAAAATACCGTATTTAGGCGAGTGGGGCTTTGTCGAATATATTATTGTCAATAATATTTTTGTGGGGGTGAGTTCACAATTAAAGAAATACCAATAATTTGACTTTGTCATAAATATTTAATGGCCAACATTTCAATGCGTCTTCATCTAAGTTTGCTCAATGTGGCTGTCAAAGTATTTGAAATGTTGGAGAACTAATGTAATGTACTCCTTCAAATACCATATTTTCTTGATCTAATTGTGTTCTGATTTTATTTTTATTTTTTTTAATACAATCTGTTGAATGCTGCTGCCAGAAGATGACAGCTGTCTGCAGCGGAGCCAAAACTTTCCGAGGGATGCCAGGGATAATATTTTTTTGTTTACACGGATTCTGTTTGTCCTCTCTAGACCGAGCTGAGCGAACAAAGCCGATCTGAATATTTTTCCAGAGAGGGCGAAATCCAAGAGTCTTTCAACTGCGCCGCAAAAATAAAGAAGACTGTGCTTCAAAAGATGTAAGCATGATCTCATTCAGAACTTTCCGACCCCTCCAGTTAGACAGGATGCTCAAGTATCTGCTTGTCTTGTTCAGAGCCCAAAAATCTCATGTCCAGCAAGAGCACCGAGATCCCATTGTGGGGGAGCAGCAAATTGCGCAACCAGTCTGCATTGAAAGCGGCAAATGTGATGTAAGTGACCCTCACAACTTCGAGCAACAGGTACCATGCTCCAATTCTGGCCTGCGGAAAACTGATCATTGTTCTCCAAACAACACAAAGCCAAACTTGGCCTCAGTAAGTTTTTGCCGGCGCGAAATCAGTCCAGGAAGTAGGCGGAGCAAGAGGACTAAACCCAGCGATTCCGAAGACCCTCGCCCACTGAAGGCCAAGCGGACAGGAGCGGACCGACCTCCGGCCGCAACGCAAACTGGCTCCAGTGAGCGCCTCACGCAAATATCCCAACACGACCCTCTTCCTCCAGACGCGGGGTCCAAGGCTTTCCCGCTCCCCGACGACACGAAAACCACAGTGGAAGTGGAGCTGCTTACTCCAGGGAAACGGGACCAGAGGCTCCCCCTCGCAAGCAATAACACAGCGCAGACGAAGCAAAACAGGCCGGCCGCAAGTCGGAGGGGCCTATCTGTCAAGATTGCATCCTCGGGCGCCTCTATTAGTTCCAGATCCGCAGGCGGGGAGGAGGGAAGTGAAAATGTGCCCAGAATCTCCAGATTACGACGACTCAAGAGGTCCTGAAGGGGACAGGGGAGCAGCAGTAAAAAAAAAAAAAATGCCCGACGCCATCCAGATCGAAACGAAATCGTGTCGTCCTCCCGCCCTCGCATTTGTACACACACACATATGGCCTTTTACTACGATGACTATTCTTTTCACACAAAGCCACACATGCAGATCCAATACACAGCACATAATTGATACATGAGCGTTTTGAGTTATGTTTTTGTCAAATACTTGAAACGGATTTCGCCTCCACCCATAAGTAGCGGTGGTCAAGAGAGGCTTGCAAATGAAAGTCAAAAACCCTTAATTGGAGTTTAGACTCGGGTTTTGTGTTGAAGATTGGGGATTTCAGACAGGCAGGAGCCATGCAGTAAGTACGTCATGGCTTTTAGGCTGAAATGCTGGCTCCCATGTGTCTGTAAACTGTCCACTTTCCCTGCTCAAGCTCTGCTCTGATTGATTGCGCTTCCCAGATTTATTTCATCTGTTTGTTTTTTTATTCTTAGAGCATTTTCATTCATGTAGAATTTCCATTCATACTCATTTCTGTACTTACGTGACGTACTGTATCTCCACCAGACGTTTCCCCGCTGCTGCGTCATGTGATTTCATTTTGGTGTTTGCGGCGCAGAAACGCACAGCAAAGACACATGATCGAAAGATTAGCGCTTTTATTTGGCTTTGGCACGCTAGCACCATCAAGAGATCACGATTACGGAAGCCGCCATTGTGGTGTAAACATTTTTGACTGGCAAATATGTATTTAATATCGTATTTACAAATACAAAAATACTTGTAAATACATTTTTGCTTGTTTGTTTGAACGTACATGTAGGCTAAATGCTAAAAACTTAGCAATCTTCCCCCAGGGTATATTGACTTGCGTATGCGCAGGTTACAAAATGCTATTTTTATTTTTCAGCATTTTGGCCTACGGTGTACCAATACATTCAAAAATGAAGTAAGTAAACATGTTTGACTGGCAAATACATTCGAAAGTACTTGCAAATACATTTGAATGTACAAGTAGACTAAATGCTAAATTTTTTTTTGCATTTTTCCCATAATGCCACGGGACGGGTTATTAAAAATGGCGTTTTTTTTGTTTTTCACATTTGACCTACATTATACTATGTTTAAAAACTAAGTAAACATTTTTTCATTGGCAAATTAGTCTGAACGTATTTGCAAAAACGTACTTGTAAATACATTTGAATGTACTTGTAGGCTAAATGCTCAAAACATTTTTCCCATAATGCAACTGGGCATGCGCAAGTCAATACACTGTGGCTTTATTTTGGGGGGTAAGTTTGTTGTATTTACCCTCCAAGCACGTTGGAACATACTTGCAAATACATGCTAACGCAAGTATGTTTGAACGTATTTAATTCGCTTTCAAAATGTTGACTCCACATTGGCAGTTCCAGGCTTCCGTACACGATCGGTGCCAGCTGAGCGTCTGTCAAGAGCCACACGTCCCCAGAGTGCAGCGTAACGACAGTCTAATAGGCATTCCTAATCCAATTCAAAACTTATGATGCTGTACTTGATGACATGTCACCCGAAAATATACTCTTTTAATAAACCTTGGCTTTACTGGACAGAAATTTTATGATCTCCCAGGGGAAAACAACAAAAAAACAGTGCATCTTTGACAGGCACATAAATTGCCCGGTTGTCATTGGAAAACAACCACGATGATATATGATCGAGATCTGTTCAATGTCCCGCTCGCGCGTTCCAGAAGCCTGACGCTGAGCGCATTGACAGTGAAAGTCCGTCCAACACTAACCATCAAGATCAGTGGTGGCTTCCTCAGAAGGAGCTGATGTAATTGGAGCTGAATAACACACAGAGGCCAAATCGTAGGAAGAAAAAGCAAGTATGGTGTTTTGGAGAAACTCACCCAAGTGTTTGAAGCTTTGAGATGTTTTAAGTTGTTCTCAAGAGGTGGTTAAGATCTCTCACATTGGCTTTAATCCTGCACAGAATCTGCAGAAGTGTAAGAAAAGCTTCTCAAGCCTGCAATGCTGACAGGTTCTATTAAATCAAGTACAGACAACATTAATTATATTTATAACTCATTTATGTTGGATGCCTTACAACAACTATGTAGAACAAAATAAGACCATAATCAGTTTGTCTGGTTTGTCCATTTATACTGTAGGTTGGTTTCTTAACTACTTACATTAATAAAGTGCAGTTTACATGTTTAACAGACTGATCTTAATCCGTTTGCTCAGATTCAAGAGGCTTGAGTCTTGATCTGGTGGTCTTCCCGACCTGGTTCTGTGACTGCGTGTTGTCTTGCTGTAGAGAACAATTCTGAGTAAGGGAACGTTGTCAAAAGAAGGAAGCTTCATTTTCCTCCTGGACAATTTTGTACATGCTCGATTCAAGACAGTTTTGTACAGCACTACTGAAAATCCCCCTCCAGGTCAGAGGTTGTCCAACAAATTTCACAGTACATGTGAGACATTGCGGTTTGTGCAATGGAATGGAATTCAACAGACGCCAGGATGGAATGTCTGCCATATATGTCGATATGCTGATTTAGAAAACTTTGGAGTGGTTGCTTAATTTTTTTTCCCAGCGCTGTAAATGCATTCAAAATCCCAGAGAGACTCACGCTCATCACAAACTATCCAGAACAAAGACATATTTAATTCTCTTTTCATACAAAATATTTAATAAATACAACTTTCAAAAAAAAATATTGCCAGATCAACACATTGTTCTCAAGTTCAAACACGTTAACAAATGGACAATAACGGTGCCATGATCTCAAAAGGGTTAACAAATGAGATAAACATGTTTGTCTTGGAAGAGCCTCATTTGAAAGAAGTGTGCACAGAAACGATGCAAACTGACTTTTTGTCATGGGAGGCCGTTTATTTCATGTGGTTCTACAGTGTTCCCATCCCCAATCTACTCTTCAAGTACTCGCAGTCTAGCTTATGATATCATGCTGACTAATGCGGATGGGAATCCTCGCTTGTCGTCATGTGACCTGCCTCGTCACGTCGATGGATCTCGACAGCCTTTGAAATGCGAGCGTGAAATTGTGTTGTTTTTGTTCCCTTAATGATTTATCGTCTGATGGCAAGCAATATGTCTGCCACCATGTCCGTCCCTCACAGCAAGCAGCTTTTCTTTATCCGCACTTGCCTTCAGTCAATGTCCTGGCAACAAATGAATGAAATGTCAAATATGTAAAAAATAAAGTCTTAGGCCAAAAATGTGCCCAAAGTTTGTCTCTGAAATTCTGACATTTGGCTTTATAGAACACATCGGAGGAAAACGGTCATTGAAAGAAATGGTAAGCTTCCACAGCTATCAAAACCTTCAAACTAGACAGAACATATAAATAAAAAGGAATGATATCTTTAAGGCTCTTGATTATTAAATTAATAAATCAAATATACACAATGATTAATAAAAAAAAAAAATGTACATATCTACACGTTCTAAATCAACACATAAATTCTTCATATTGGCAGCAATTGCTGACATTAAACCCACCCCGTCCCCCTCTCCGCCTCCCACCAAAATAAAAATAAATAATAAAGTTGATATCTCATTTTCCTCATTTGACAGTGGCCACGTCTAAAGCTGAAAAAGGCACTTTCTCCAAAAAAAACAACAAAAAAAAACGGTACGAGAAAGAATTCAAAGAACACAAACTAAAATGATTAGCTCTAGTGCTGAACACAACAGGGTCGTTTTAGTCATTGTACAACAATTACAACAGGAGCCCATTCCATGTGTCCACTAAATTAAAAAGAAAGAAGAAAGGGGCGGGGCGGGCCAGGCTGGGGGGAGGGACTGAAATGTAGTGGAGTAAACTTAACCTTCTACAGTGAAATGTATACCAGTGCCTTGTGTTTCCAGCCAACCAAAGCAACCGTCACTGCCAGTGTAAGCCAGCTTGTCAAAACTTAAATTAACACGGGCGACAAAGGAAAATACTGCGGGGGTCACGACTGACATGGCGTGCCGAAAGCTCCCCTGGTTCACCCACCGCCTGGGTGCGAACAAGACGTTTTAAGGCTCGGTTGCACAGCAACGCAGCTGTCCGCTATACTATGTAGTCCATTCTGTTTATGCTGTTTGCCGTCTCCAAGTCTCTGTTGTCTTGTTTATTAGTCCAATTTGGGTGTTTGGACGTGGAGTTGGGGCTGGAGATCTTCTCGTCCCGCTCCACCAGCGTGTACGCCGGCTGCTTGGCGAAGCGGCCCTTCTGGAGGTGCCTCTCCTTGTCGTCCTCGTCCCCCTCGGGGTGATTTGTCCTTATGTTGGCGATGATGGAGTTCTTGTTTTCGTAGTCTTTTATGGCCACCGAGAGGCCCACGTGCTTCTCGATGGGGTTCTTGATCTGGTTCAGCTGCTCGCGCACGTTGTTGGTGGTGTTGTCGTCCGTGCCGGCGGCCGCCGCGCTTCCGCCGCCTCCGCCGGGGTTGCTCTGTTTCCGCCGGCGACGCATGCACCACAGCAGGAGTGAGATGAGCAGTAGGACCCAGAGGACGATGAAGACGGAGCTGAGGAGGGGCACCAAGTAGTCTGGAGGCACAAGAAATGTAACGGTCAGCTCGTGTTAATTTTTTTAATTTAGTCTCAGTTTTAGGGACAGTTTGAATCACGGTTGTTTGTTTTTTTCCATAGTTAGTCAACCTCATCCGTTTTATGTAGTCCATTTTTTGTAAATTTTATTCATCTAGTTTTAGTCAACAAAAACCGTCAACATTTTATTCTAGTTTTAATCAGAACAATCATTTAACCCTGGTAAAAAAAAATTGTCAGCAGATTATGTGGAATATTCTAGAACTAAATTTCATGTACATTTTTTTATTTTTAAATGAAAAACAACTTGACACACAATTACAGTATATCAACAAGTGGCTAGCCTACAATGGCTCCATGCTATAAGATAGTAAATTAGCCATAATAAATTAGCAGTCAGATTAGCATTATGTTTGGAACGGTATAGCCATTGGATTAATGTAATGTTATAGCTATAATTTAGCTTTCTTTTTTTTTTTTATTAAACCTTTCACGGTGAATCCACCACCTGTATGTCCCATGTGTTTGTGCATGTTGCACTCGCTAGCTGCAGATTTGAAAGGGCCGTGTGACAAAAATCAGATAATATTCATCTCGTTTTTGTTCATGAACTCAAAATTCTGTAGATTTTAGACCAGTTTTTACTAAGTTAAGTACATTTTCGTCTCGTGTCAGTAGATTAGAAATGCATATTGATTTAGTCCAAGTTATTGTTTATTAATGAAGGTTTTAGTCTCATCTAGTCTAGTTTTAGTTGTGTTGACAAAATTATTTTTGTTCAGTTTTGGTTGACGAAATGAGCACCACAATCAGCCAAAAGTGAAAAAGGATAACGGGGCTTTTTAGCGTATTACTGCTCCCGCCAGCGCAACCTGACCTCGGAGCCGTGAGCGGGGGAGGGGATTGTTTGAGCTGTCAGCCGGTTGACGAATGGCCGACATGTGGGAGTCTTACGAGGCCGGCCAACGCAACGACGCCGCAAAGCCGAGCGGCTCTGCTCTTTCCAGCCATAGTTTGGACTGCGTTCTTTTCAAACTCAATTACACCTGACATGACGTAGCAGGAATGTGCTGCCCCATTTTATTTTCAACGCACAAGTGTGTGTGCACGCCTGACAAAAAAACCTCAAGGGGATGCGTGTGTTTTTGCCGGTGGTTCGTACCCGTTTTGCTGGGGCTCGGCACCCGCACCTCCACGATGGAGGCGATGATGGTGTTGTTCCCGTTGCGTTTGCTAACCAGGTCGATGATCCGCTCCGTGATCTCTTTTATGGGGCTCCCGTCCAAACGGTGGTCGTCTGTTGACTACACACCGAGAAGAAAAACAGAATTCAGGTTTCACTTCTGTGCCCGGTGCGTCTGATTGCATCATTCTTATCAAACTGACGGCAATCAAATACGACAAACACAGGGGTCTGCAATCTACAGCTCTAGAGCCACATGTGGCTCTTTAGTCTCTCTCCTGTGAATCGCTGACAAAAAACAAAAAAAAACTTACATACATATACATATATATTTTTTTTTAGATAAAATATTCTTTATATGAATTAATGATTTAGAATAAAAATGAAGAATTAAATATAAAAAAAATGTAAGTTCATTTTTTAAGTTATTCCATTTTTTTTTAAGATGAAAAAGTTTGAAACAATTACCTAAAAATGTCCAAAAAAGCAACCATAGAATGTCCACAAAAGAGGAAAAGCAGAAAATTACCAGAAAATTGCCCAAAAAATGTCAGACGCTTGAATAAAAACAGGCAAGAAAACATTCAAAAAGTAAGCATAAAATGTCCCTAAACGAAAGAAGACAGAAAATGACCATTAAAAAAATGTCTTTGGAATTGCCAAATAAATAAATAAATAAACAAACAAACATCATAAAGAAAGAAAGAAAGAAAAAAAAGAAAAAGTCAGAAAATTGATTTAAAAAAAAAGGTAAAAAAAAAAGATTGGGAAAAAAACAACAACTATAAAATGTACAAAAACAAAAGAAGAAATCCAAGTTGCCAGAAAATGTCCACAAAATTGCTATAAATAAATTAATCCGAAAATTGCCATAAAATGTCCACAGAATTGCCAAACATGTAAGAAATTAGATAGCAAAAAAAAAAACAGTTAAAAAAAAAAAATCCATAAAACAAGAAAGGCCGAAAATGACCATATTATATGTCCGCAAAATTAGAAAAATAGACAGAAAAGTCTGAAAATGTTTGAAGAATTATGAAAAACTCCAAAAATGGAAGCGAAAAGGTAGAAGCAAATGTAATGTGCATGTATTGGATGCTGCTGTCATATTTTTCTGTTGTGATGCAGCTCGAATTAGGGCCCTCAATACATTAGACCAGTATTTCTCAATTCTGGTCCTCAGGTCCCCCTAGCCAGCCTGTTTTCCATGTCTCCCAATTGCAACGCAGGTGAGGATCGTTATCAGGCTTCTCCAGAGCTGGCTGATTAGCCGTCATTGGCATCAGCTGCATTGGGAAATGGGAGACATGGAAAACAGGCTGGCCTGAGGACCGGAATTGAGAAACACTGCATTAGACCAAGACTAACACACTGTTTCCTTCATCACAATTTTCAAATGTTTTGCATGTCCCCACACATTTTTGCTTAATTATTAGGCCGAAAACGGCTTTTTTGACAGCAACGGTTGCTGACCCCCCCCCACGACTAACAGCTCCAACTATGGCGACAAGTGGGAGGAGCTACTCACGATGCAGACATGGATCTCGTTGCTGGCCGAGAATGACGGGTCACAGGTTATGGACACGGAATGCTCCAAGGAGAAATTCTTCACCACGTACAAGCGCCTCAGCTGGTTACAAACATTCTCCACCGTCAAGCTCTGCACGCCCTGGCGGACAGAATCAGGGAAATGTTCATGCAAATAGAAAGCAGAGGGACAACCAGGAAGTGGCGGCGGGAAAGGGAAGAGCTCGGCACGTGTTTTGGGAGTATTTTGTACAGGATAGCTGCTTGAGACTGGAGACCACAAATGTGTGTGCTAGCTTCTATCTGCTGTCATATTTGTGAGTGATGATCCCATGTGGCCAAAGTCGCCAATGGTCCCTTTCTCTTTAGTCCATGTGATCCTGAAACTAATCTCAGTGAGTGGGAGGTTTGTGTGGATTGGCGCCAGTCCCAAAATCCAATTCAGAGCTTACAAAAACAAATGATTCCAAGCTCCAGAAACAAAAGTGGACTGAATCGGATCTTAACTCACCCTAGTCAAGATGTCCTTGTTGAAGGTGAAGGTGATGTTGGCGCAGCTATTGTCCTGGTAACTGGAGCTGGGGTGACATTTGGGGGTCGGCGGGAGCGGGTTGGAGCGCCAGCATTCCCCCAGTCCGATGCAGGGCTTGACGAAGCAGTGGCCCTCCCTGATGGGGAGGCAGCTCTGGCCCGAAGGACACCCGCCTCGAAGCGGGGCGCCAAGATGGCAAGTCATTGGGCCGCACCACATCTGGAGAAAAGAGAAGGAAGATATAACAGCTATGACATTAGGTACACTTCGAAATTATGTTATTTTTATTTTTTTATTTTTTTTTTTAAATCTTTTTCTGTGCTTCCCAGACAGGTGTTCTCAAAATGACTTTCACCCCAGGATACATTTCCTCTAGAGGAGAAATGGCACCATTCTTTCATTTACTGCTTGGATGTGAATGAGATCGGCACTTCATGCCCCGATTGTTATCAAATGACTCATCCTGCAGTGCGAGTGCGGGAGATGTGAAACTGGCACAAGACCAGTGCCATTGTGTTTCCTTTCAAAACAAACGACATCATCGCCCTCGAGAATGTGACACCGCAGAACCGAGCCGCTCCACATGACTGAATATTAGTGGCCCGACCTAAGATCTTTTTCTGCCGCCTCACACCCACTCGGAGTCCGCTTCTAATCCTGTCATTGGTCACGCACACGTCCTCCCAACAGACAACATTAACACTGGGTGACGCGCGCGCGCTTCACATACCTTCGTGCATACGACTTTCCCGTTGGAACAGTGGCAAGTGTTGCAGTCTTCATCCCATTTGACCCCATCAGAGATCACGTGGCCGTTAACTGAACAGGCTTTTCTCGTCACTGCCATGAAACAAAACAATCAAAATGTGGCAGGTAGTAAATACAGCACCCATTCTGATGATGGGTCGAGAAAGTACCTTCTTGACAGTACGTCCCACTTCTGTCTGGCGGGCACAGGCATCGGTAGCCATTAATTTCATCGACGCAGGTGGAGCCAAAGGAGCACGGCGAGGATTGGCACTCGTTGATATCTGTAGCGAGCCAAGAACAAAAGGCTCAATAAAGACACCCAGACAGAATGCAAACAGTGGGGATAATCAGTCTGCAAACAACTCGAATTCTCTGGCCAAGTTCACAGAAGTTATGCGGCATTTAACTCATTTGCTCCCAAAAACGTATAAATATGTTCTATTTTAAATATTACCAGTGTCCCAAAGATGTATTTATGTGTTTTTGTTTTTTTATGCTAGAGCATATAGAATGCTTTGATGCAGCCTCCGAACTGCAGAAAACGTTTGAAACAATTAGTTACAAAAACGGCCAGCAGGTGGCAGCAGAGTATAAGAGATCAACCAGGGCCATGTTGCAACGAGCTCTTTTTGACAGTACTTTCAACAGGTTTGTGAATAATGAAACTTAGCCATATTGTAATGCTAATTGCTGCAAAATGGAAACGGATACAAATATACTTTTTTTTTCCCTGATAAAAGAAGAGACTCTAATCTTTCTTTTGGTAGGCTCTGTGTTTTTATAGCAATAGAACACAATATTTTGTGGGCCTTGCACAATCAGTCAAAATCCAGTAAAACAGCCGGGAGTGAAGGGGGTTGCTTCAGTCAAAACGGCTGCGAGTCAATGAGTTAAACCACACACACAATTATTAATTTAAGAAAAAACAAAACAAAACTTGCATGAAATAGTCTCAAATTCCCCTCCTTCCACCTTATTCAACTTGAAAAGCAGCATCACTCGCAAGTATGCAGGAGTCCCAGGCTGGACTTAACGGAACAAAGGGTTCGCAATGGGAAAGAATGTGGCCATCTGAAAGCCTTTAAGAGGGAAAACAATCTGTGTAATCAGTGTCAGAGAGCATGGCTGATTAGCTGTTGGCACACGAAGCCGCTTTCCCCCCGGGGACAGCAGCGAGGCCTGGCGGAGTGACACCGAAATGGCTCGGCCTGGCCCGCAGCCCAACGCCCGGATAATTGGCCGGCGAGACCTGCCGCTCGGAGCGGGCCCGTCAGCCGGCCGCCCGCGCTATACGTGACGGCTCAAACGCGGATCAGGGACGAGCGAGCGATACTGGCGAGGTGGTTGGATGCGGGGCTTAATACTCACTGATCCGACAGTCTGGACCTGCGAAGCCCGGGGCGCACTCGCAGCGGTACCAGTTGTCTCCGTCAACACAGGTTCCGCTGTTGTAGCTGGGAAAAAAAAAAAAAAAAAAGGAGGACAAAGGTTATTTTTATAGACAAAACTTGTTTGTACTAGACTGATTATCGACGCAGATATTCAGCATTTGAACAAATATTGGCATTTGCCTTTTTGAAGCATCATATGGTCAATAACGGATCAATTTAAAACTTTTAACTTCAGGAAAGTTTATTTAAATGTTCAATTAACTTTATAAGAAATGTCATTGACCCTGGGACAACTAAACCTTGTTTTTGTTTGGGTGGGAACAACCTAAAAAAAACTAGCTAAAATAATTAATGAATTGAAATTAATTTCAGATATTTTGAAATTTTGTAGAAAATGGGGATATGTTAATAACCCTGGGACATCCCTGATTTAACCCCCCCCCCAAAAATAAGAAGTTTTGTTTTGTTTTTATTTAAATTTTGATGCCAATATTTCAATATTTTCCATTTCTTGGGTCCTAATATTGATTATCGGTCTCCTTGACTACTAATAATTGGTATCGGCCCTAAAAAATAAAAATAAAAAAATAAAATCTAAATCTCTCTCTACTCTAGTCTGTATAATATTATAATATTAAACAAGTTATGACAAAGTTTTCTTACTTTCTATTATTCTATTATAGTTCAAGACCTAAAGTGCGGTTCCTCCTGAGACCTAAAATTAACATTATTACCCTAATATACGTCTATACTGACCAAATACAACACTGATAATGCTCAGTTTTCACTCACAGTCAGGGAGGTATTAATTAGGGATGTCAATAGTGAGTATTGTATCGGGCCGATACCCCCGGCCCTATTTCAAGGTCTCGATACTCGTGGCCATTTTACGATCAGGAATGAGAAGTTATAAGAACAGAAAATTGCCATGAATCTCATGCATTATATTGGAATATACAGGTCTTTCTTTTAAAATTTTCTGTCACTGGAATTTTTTTTGTATATACTAGTGGTATTTATGATGCTTCATGTGCTCCAAAAGTTGGTGGGCAACTTTTGAGGATATTGTCAAGTGAAATCTCAACGACTTACCACGGGTGTGGACTGCAGTCATTAGTGTCTGAAAGAGAAAGTAGAAAGTCATGAGCGTGTTGTTTCTTCTTCTTTTGCTCACGTCACGAGTGTTTGGTACACATAATGGCAACGAGCACGTCCGGGCTTGCGTGTGCGCCGGCTCCGGGCTCCCACGCCGCCCCAAGGTTCTATCTTATTAACCACACAGTGCGAGCGCACTCCTCCCTTCCACCGCCGTCACCACAACAACTCCACACACCCAGATTCACAACCGCACTCTCCCCCGCCCGCTTTTGTTTTGTTTTTTTTCCTTCCCCTCAAATGTCGGGGAATTTCTTTTTGGGAGTGCATGAGCTGAGGGGCAGGGCGGCCGGTGAAAGAGAGCAGGGCTGCAGAACAAGCAGACATGTCACTGTTTGGACAGGAATGCAACAAGGAGAGGGGGGGGGGGGGGAGGGAGGGGTGCGATTTGGACAAGGGGGAGAAACATCTGTCTCCACTTTCCTAAGGTTGAGCCCCTTTCTCTCCCTCCTCTTTCTCATCTCATGCAGCCATGTTTTTTTTTTTTTTTAAATCTATATATTTACATAAACACCAACAAAGACATCTCTCAGGGTTTGTTCATAAAATTGTTATGCTTGCAAACTTCACATCATCACAGTTTTTAATACATCAACTATGATTTATATGATTGGGACAATTCCCATTGAATTTCACTGACGCTTTAAATCGACATTTAATATCACAATTAAAATTCACTTCTATTGTTTTTCCATTTGAATGAATTTGATATTTAATTTGCTTGGTCAGAAGCCGGGCAAAGTGAGATTCATGCAGATTTGCACCAGATTCAATTCATTTCAGTTTAATATGGAAAAATGTCATTTCACTTATTAAGACACTTCAAAATTCTACACACCCCTTAAGAATATCATGAAATTGGAGTTTTTTCAAATGCATTAAAATGAGGGAAAAAAAAAAAAAAAAAAGATTACTCTTTATTAAGCAGTGATTGGTGGTTATTTCATATGTACTCGTATAGTGATTTAAAAAAGGGACATTGTTGTCATATTATGTTACTGATTCGGTCATCGTGTTCCAAAGTAAAAACAGATATTGCAAACGTCTTATTTTGATTAATCAGTCTTCTTTCATGAAGGACTACAGAAATCAGTGAACAATTACTGTTGATATGTTGAAATCAGAGGATTTGGACAATTATAAATTAACAAAACAGCAAAAATTTGCTGTTTTGAAGGTCCCAATCAGTAAAGTGTCTCCCAATTTAGAACCTTATAATATAACATTGTTGAAACAATCCCCAATTTGCATAGACCAATCTGTGTGCTATTGAGTCGAATAAAAAATAAATAAAAATAAAAAAAGACAAACAGTCCTCCTGGAAATTTTTGCTAGCATAAATATGAGTATAATAAGTCACGGACTTACTTTGGGTGCACGTGGGGCCCTCCCAGCCCTCCTTGCAGACGCAGGAGAACGACTCCCCCGTCACCACGCAGGTGCCTCCGTTCTCACAAGGGTTCGGAAGACAACTTGAGTTCTTAGCTGAGGGAAAAGAAAAAAAAAAATACGCCTGTAGTTATGTCTGGGAGTACTTGGATGCTTATCAGAAGAGCAATCTGCGCTCTTAAATTACGCAGGCTGCTCCATTCGGACTTGAACATCACAGCGCATTGTTATTGGTTTGGGCTATTTTGACCAGGGATCCTTTCCTAGGGGAAGTCTGCATTCCAAAACATTGAAGGGTATTGTTAGCGCAATGGGGGTATTTGAGCATCTGTCTGTCAGCACTTATGGGAGGACAAAATGGGAAGAGACAGAGAGAGTGCTGACAGAGTGAAGGGCTAAAATCTGCTTTAAGATCTGACTAGTGCACTGTGCAGTGGTTCTTAACCTTGTTGGAGGTACTGAACCCCTCCGGGGTTCGTTCGAAGCCACGTTACGAACCGCCGGACTTGTGTCTACCGCACAAGAGTCTTCACTGGACTGTTACGTCGACTCACCTATGTTGCAGGTTGTCCCCTCCCACCCTGGCGAGCAATTGCACTGGAAGGTGTTGCCCTCATCATGGCAGGTGCCTCCATTGTTGCAAGTGGCTTCATCGCACTGACTTTCGCCTGGAGACGTTTAAAAACATTTAGTTTACAGGTACATTATACCAATATAGCCATACAATGCATTGTAGACTGAGCACTTTCGTAGCACATATCACAAGCTTGCACAGGCAGACTACACGGGAAATTAAAACGGGAACTTACGGGAGTGGCACGTTTTCCCCTTCCAGCCATTCTTGCACTCGCAAAAGAAATCCGTCACCAGGTCCCGACACGTTCCGCCATTATGGCAGGGGTTGGTGCTGCAGTCGTCAATGTCTGGGGCCGCACGGGAGACGGCTGCAATTAATGCGCCGCGCCTCAAAAAGCGCCACTCTTTGATGTTGCAGTTATGTACTCACTCATCTCACAGTGGTCGCCCTCCCAGCCGTCAGCGCAGATGCACTGGTACACGCTGACTTTGTCGATGCAGGTGCCACCGTTGCGGCACGGGCTGCTCTCGCAGTCATTGATATCTTATAAACAAAAACAAAAAAAACACTCAGTTGGAATATTAGCTGACATGATAATAATTTCGTTGGCATTAGGAGGTCGTACTTTCATGACAGTAGGTTCCTCTGAAGCCTTCTTGACACTCGCAGCTGAACTGGCCGCCAGCTTGGCTGCGGCAGCGGCCGTGAGGGCCGCAAACATTGGACGAAATGTAGCGCTCCCCTCCCGGTGTACTGTTGGACGCCACCGCAACCGTGCAGCTGTCGATCACTGCATGAGGGATGGAAGCACCAACGTGAACATTTACAGATCAACACGGATTACAAATTGGAGTACAACATTGAAATTTTTGTTTTTGTTTTGCTGCGATTGGCTGGCAACCAGTGCAGGGTGTCCCACACCTACTGCCCAAAGCCAGCTGAGATACGCTCCAGCACCCCCTGCGACCCTTGTGAGGAATAAGCGGTCAAGAAAATGGATGGATGGAGGGTTTTTGTTTTGACATTTTTTTGATGGTTATGAATTAGGGGTGTCCTGTTACAACTTTGTCATGTCTTTTTTGCAGCATAGCCTACTCTCCGATACAATGTCAGCAGGCATGATACATATTTTGGTTTATTTATTTTGATGCTATTCAAAAAAAGAACAGTCATCACTAGTCAGCAACAGTAGGTATGAGGAAATATTTCTCATTCTTCTAGATTGATTGTTCTTCTCGAAGAGCAGGAGGGAAGTCTGGAATGTACTGCTAATATCCGATGTCTACATCCAAAATCTCTGATATTAGCATATATTCATCTATATTCAGCATATATTCAGATACGTTTGTGCTTTTTGGCTGATATCGGACCGAGGTCTGATATCAATATTGGATTGGGACACCGCATCATGAACTACAAATTCGTAGAACAAAAATTGTTACTGTTGGTATCAGTCTGAAAAAAAGTGGTATCGAACATCCCTGCTATTAATCTATACATTTCGGCCAATTGCAAGTCTCCAGCTTTGTGGTACCAACTGGAAAGCATTACACAAAAATGTATGATGGATTGATAATAGTATTAAAGGGATACTTCACTCATTGAGCCATTTTCAGCAGTGAAAAGTTAATATTTTGCCCCAAACTAATGCAATAACTTATTTTTCATGCACAATTAATAACTTTTAAAAACTATTTTTTTCCACTTGCTGTCAACTGATGATGACATCACCTGTGCTGAGGAAGTACGTACGTAATCTTGGCTCACCTATTTTCTGGGTTTGGTCAGTAAACTGAGCCATGATTGGTCGTTACCTACTTCCTCAGCACAGGTGATGTCATCTTCAGTCGACAGCAAGTAGAAAAATCAGCTTTTAAGGTAGTTATCACGTGAATTATAAACAAAATATGAACTTTTTACTGCTGAAAATGGCTCAATGAGTCAAGTATCCCTTTAATTACCAAGTCTCTTTTCTGATCCATTCTATCCGCACATCATGTTAAACGGAAACAAGCAAAAAAGAAAAAAAAGAAAAAAGAAAAAAAAAAAGAAAAAAGACCAATAAGTTGTTATGCTATCATAAACAATTTCACAGTAATCCGGCCACTCTGCCCTGAAATCCTTTCCTTTCCCCTTGTCCGATCAGGTTAGGCAAGTGGGCCGAACGCGCTCCCCTTGTAATCACTTGATTCTTGCCAAGAGCAGAAAGAATCTCACCGTCTGGTATCTGACTCCGTGGTTGGTCCCCTCACTCACATGCACGCACAATGTGCAGATTCATTGAGGAGGAAAAAGAAACGGTCGCCCACCAAGTCGTTCCCAGGAACACACACGCAGTACGACGCGCCTTTTGCCAGATTTTTCCGGCACTCCGAGGGGAATCGACGGAAAAGATTTGCGGGTGTGCTCACCTTGGCCAAGAAAATTGAGCACAGTAACTTAAAAAAAAAAAACAGGTATCACACTCATGGGAAGAATATAGCTAAAGTGCTCCAATCTTCATTTATCCAGCGTACATAAAAAAAAAAAAAAGAAAAAAAGAAAAAAAAAAAAAGTATCCTTTTACAGGAAATTCCTGAAAAAAACGCCTCTAACGAAAGCTTCCTGGACGTACCTTTACACGTGGTGGTGCGACAGTGATCCTTGAGGTGAGAGCAGTTTTTGCCCTCGTAGTCCTCCGGGCAGGCGCAGTAGTAGTCTGTGGCCCGGTTGAAGCAGGGGGCTCCATTCTGACACGGGTTGGGCGAGCAGTAATCGATATCCAGCTAGGGCAGGAAAAAACGTAGAATATAGAGTGAGAGGTGTAAACCTGATAGCTGACATACTTTCTGCTACACTAAACAGAGCAAAAAAGCCGCAGCATCCTCCCAACAGGCCGTGCCAGGAAACAACACACACACACAAAATACATGGAGGAAGGGGGAAAAACAAGCCAGAGACATAAGAGCCGTCCTCAGAGTCTGGGCTTCAGCACTGAGGAATGCATCCCACTTAAGCCAGGGGAAGCTTCAACAAAAGCATTCCCTTGCAAAAAAACACCGCAGGGCAGCCATGTGGGAGGGTGGGAAGACACCGTGAAGGCTTGGCGGGGACGGCGGCCGCCTTACCTGGCAGAGGTTCCCCGAAAATCTGGCCAGGCAGAGGCACTGGAAGCCGTTGACGTCGTCCTGACAGCGGCCGCCGTTCAGACACGGCGAGCTGGCGCACTCGTCCACGTCCCTCTCGCAGTGCTCGCCGGCGAAGCCGGGCGGACACGCGCAGTGGTAGCCGTTCACCAAGTCCTGTTCCAATCGACGATACGCACAGAAACATCTTTTAGTGCTTTAACAGGTTGAATTCATGACTTTCAAAAGATAAGGTATGGTTTTCTACAGGCCAGTTATGAAATTATCCGTACTGCTTTTCCTATATTATGGATAAAAAAAAAAAAAAAAAGTTATTGATATTTTTAACAACAAATTGAATTTCTAATCAGAAGTCACTGAAAAATATTATTACAATGACTAAAACTATTGTTCAATTTAATTAGAGAGATGGTAGGGTAAAAAAAATAAAATTACTATATAGGGTAACTAAACTATTAAAATTGCCACAACATTGTCATCGTAATGTTCTGATGTTAAAAGTAGAACATTTTCATAAAAAAATAACATGACTTTTCGCCCACTTTAGCCAAACAAAGCATTGTGAACTACATAGACCATGATACTTTGCGCAACCCATCAACTGTAATTCTAGAAAACCTGCTATTATGAAAAAAAAAAAAAAAAAAAAGGACAATATTGTGCTTATTTTTCAATATCCTGAGCTTTTTATTTATTTTTTATTATTATTTAAAAAAAGTATTTATACAGTATTGTGAGCCTTTTTATATCCCCAACCTCCCCCATCGTATTGTGATAATTATTGGACCACAACGTTCATATCGTGATATCATATTGTGACATTTGGATATCATTAAAGAAGAATTGCAATTCAGATTCTCTTCCAAAACGAAAATAATAAATCAATTAAGCTAGGGATTGGCGAGGCCCAATACCAGGTATTTGTATCGGGCCTGGCCTTATTTTAAAGTATTGCAAGTTGTGGCTTTGTCAGGAACTAGAAATTAGAATAGAAAATTGTTATTAATTTCATGCAATTTTAAGGAAAAAATATATATTGAGATGTGAGATTGCTGGGGACATTTTAAGGTATCAAAATACTAGTGGTATTGGTACTTGGTATCATTGACTACTTAAGAGTTGATACTCTTACTGCATCAGTCTGATAAAATGTTGCTAATTGCTAATTTAAACTATACTACATAAAAAAAATGTGTGGCTTACAGAGAAAAAATACTTCAAGTGTGAAAAAAGTTGTGAAACAATTTTTCAGGCAAACTAAGCATATTTTTGTTGATGGTTTTTGACACATACCTTGCAGATTCCGCCATTTTGGCACTGGTCCATGCAGTCGTTGATATCTATGTGGGGAAACACAACAACATTTGTGAAAAGGAGTTGATGGCAGTGTCGAATTGTTGGTGTGAGGAAGCGCAACGTGGCTCCACAGAGCACAAAGTGTTGAGCAATCCGGTTCTGTGGCCAAGCGAAACTAGTCCTGGGATTGTTTTCAAACTACAGATCTGGATCTGGTAGCAATACCGAGAACTTAGTTTGGACTGCAGGGAGTCGCCAGGGACTACTTTTGCTTTCTTATTAGAACAAAGTGGACGATTTATACAACCACTTTGGCAGGATCGGAACAAGATTTTATAAAAAAAAAAAAAAAAAAAAAAAAAAAAGGCCGGGCTGTCGGCGGGGTCCACAGCTGCCGATGACAGCTGTCAACTTACTGACGTCGCAGTTCTGCCCCGTCCAACCAGGGATGCATTCGCAGAAGTATCCGCCAATCAGGTTGCGGCACGAGTTGGCATTCACGCAGGGCTTGGCGTCGCATTCGTTGGCATCTAGTGGGGGGAGATGGAGGACGCTGGGTTGGTATTTACATGTGCAGTTGACAGCCAGTGAAGTCAAAGAGTTGAGGGGGAAGGCTCACCTATCAAACATGTCTTCCCTGTCCACTGCGAAGGACAAAGACACTTGTAGCCGTTGACCAGATCTTGGCAGGTCCCGCCGTGATTACACGGGTTTGGAGAGCAGTCGTCGATGTCTGCATGAGAGAAATCCAGTCAGGTTATATACACTAGTGGGGTCCAAACTGCACTCAGGGGCCTACATTTTATATTCTGGAGCGCTTTTCCACATAAGATACAAGTGAACTATTTACAAGTAAAACGGCAACATTTCTCTTCATGACAATGTGATGAATAATAGATTCATTCATTTTTAGAAACAAAAATGGTTTATTCAGCCTTCTTCTCGGTGTCAAATGTTCGAATTGTGAAAAATCAAACTCTTTGCCTTATCACCTTTTACAATATATTTTTTTGAAAGTAACTAATATATAAACAATATACAATTTTGCATGATTTGACTGATTTTGGCATGTTTATTAATAAAATAAACTCAAAAAGTGGCATTTTCAATCTTACACTTTTCTGTATGTGGCCTTTGGAGGAAAAAAAGTTTGGACATCCCTTCTGTACACTGTAGCAAAGTATATTCTTTGAACAAAAGTATTTGGACACACCAAGTAAATTTATCACAGGTCCTGCCTGAATCTTAATTCATTTGACAAAAATAATTTGGAAATGTGTGCCCAAATTTGTAAGGAACTACAGCAGAAACTGTTATGCAAGCCCTTACAAAATTCAACCCAAAAATGTTCTTTACAACATGTTGTATGTGCCAACACTCGTCTAAACAATGTATTCTGATTAATATTGTTTTTGTGGAATAAATGTATCAGTTTTATCCATCTCAGGGGGCGGCCATTTTGCCAGTTGCTGTCAACTGCAAATGACATCACAGTTGCTCAGTGCTCAACCAATCATGACTCACCTGTTTTCTAAGTTTGGTCATGTGACATTTGCAAACTTTGAGCCATTCATGGCACATTCACTGCCATAGACGGTTTTAGACGTCAAATATTAATTTTTTTCCTGGACTGGCAGTGAATGAGTTAGTAGTTACCTGAGCCCAAAGTAAATGTGTGTCCTTTTCAGTTGACAGCAAGTGGCAACATGGCCACCCAGAGATGGATAAAAATGGGTGGATTTCATAATACTGTGTTTAAGACTAGTGGGGATGCATAGAATATATTATTGTAAAGAAAGGTTTTGTGTTTACTTTCCTTTAAATTGTCTATCATGCATGTTTTGGGGATTAGGAGGAAGCCAGAGCAAACACCTCAAACCTCAACATGGACAGCCCATCACACGACACAAGAGCGGAAGAAATTTAAAATACAAATTGGGATTTTTTAAATTTATTAATTTGTAGTAGGGTGTGCCAAAGCTGCAAGTGAAAGTCTTACTCACTGAGAGTGCAGGAAGGGCCGCTCCAGCCTGGCACACAATGACATTCATAACCGTGACTGGTTTCTGAGCAGCTCCCTCCATTTGAACAGGGATTGGACAAACAGGCATGTTCCGCTAGAAAGCAAAAGGACAGGTTGCACAATCAAGAACAAGGACAACACACCCTTCTTACTCATTCCACCCCACCTCCAATTAAGGTTTTCTTTTCTCTAATTATATCTCTTTGAATGGGGCCGTTCAATTCAAAAGCAAACTATTCCATCCGCCCAAAACGGCTTGCCAGTGATTCCTGCGTCACACACACATACAACACCTACACTTATCATCTGAGTCCCGCCTCAAATCTCCCACTCATTACCCGCCCGACACGCAGAGCTGCCAGGAAATCATCTTTCATGCTAAGTTGACCTGACCACCGCACTGTGACTTCCCAATGACTGCCCGCCAATCTCTTCCTGAGTGGGGGCACCAGATGAGAGTTGTGTGGGAAAGTGTGTGGGGGGGGAAAAAAAAAAAAAACATGGAGGGGGAGCATGTGCCCCGAGTTACTTCATTATGAGCAAGTTTGGGATGAGCGAGTCACTAAATGAATGATTTACTCAGGGGATGATGTGGCAATCAAGTGAATGAGGAGGGAAGAGGACATCCTCTCTGCTCCAACATGTCGACGTCGACCCCCCCCCCTCTGCACACCTCCCGTCACGGAGGGCACGGTTTCCTGACATGTCTGCAGTTAAGCTGTCAGTACCCCGCGAGGCTCACATTTAATGAGCAAAGAACCATCATCTCCATGGTAAGTGTTTGCAGCAGCTCAACATTAGCATTACCGTCTGCTTCGTGACGATCGGCCCCTGGAGGATCACGCTGTGGATTAGCTGATTTTTTTTTCTTTCTCTGCAGACTCGGAATTACCTGATTGCAGGAGAAGTTCAGTTCTGACGCCAGAACAACCTCCTTACATCTCTTTACATGAGATCAAATCATTCATCAACTTCACTTGCGAGCGAATACTTTCACTGCCGTTGCTTGTTTGCCAGCAGGATTGCACAAAAACTTATTTCCAACAATACAATTCGTCAAAATAGGATCATTAGAGCTGGCACCGTTCGCACTTTCATTCCTCAGTTCCAAACGTGTCCTGACTAGTATGGACATGACAATAAACACAGCTTTAACAACATCACTTTATTCTTCCGCCAATATGAGCCTAATTACAAAAGTGTTAAAGACGAGTTAAAATGTCGCCAGTTTATTTTCTGGAGCTTGCCAACCAACCCTTTCACAAGGAGCACCGTACATGAGTCAAGCACAGTACAGCATGAGCAGGAATGTCAACTCAAGCAACATGAATAGAGAGGGATTTCAAGATTAAGACTTAAACTATCAAACAAGATCAGACAGACTCCAGCATTATTCCAGCATATTAAAACAATTATTAGACCTTTCATACTTTGAAATGTCATGTCAAACGCCACACCCGCACGTCCTTGCTTTCTTGTCAAGCAGTCAAAAATGATTACATAAAGGAAACACTCTGGGAGGTTTCTAATCCACCTTTTTGTGTAGAATTTAAGAACTCAAAAAACAGTGGGGCCTTGATTTATGCGTTTAATTGGTTCCGTGACCAAACTTGTAACGGTGTTTACTCTATGTCAAATCGTTTTCCCATTGAGATATCATTAAAGCAGGAGTCACGTCATTTTTTTTGTTTTTTTTAATACAAAAATATTGTATGCACCCATACATGGCGTTCTGATTAATATTGCATTTATGGAATATGAATTAAGTATCAAAATTCACCTGTTTTTATCCATTTTGTCGTTTGCTACCAACTGAAAATAACATCACAGTTACTCAGATAACAACCAATCATGGCTCACCTGTTTTCTGAGTTTGGTCATGTAATGTTTGCAACCTGAGATGTGATTGGTCGTTACCTGAGCCCTGAGCAACTGATGTCTTTTTCACTTGACAACAAGTGGCAAAATGGCCGCCCCCTGAGATGAATAAAAACGGGTGGATTTTGCTGCTTTATTCATATTCTAATAATGCAATATCAATCAGAATACTGTGGTGAGATAAATTGGGCTGCATAGAACATATTATTTAAACAAAATGGAGCGACTTTGCTACATGTTTTAATGAACAAAAACAACAAAATATGAGAGAATGTAACGAAAAACTGGTTTACCAGGTGTAATTACCCTAAATTGGAGATTGTTAAGTTTTGTGAACTGCAGCTCCTTGCGAGTGTTCTCATTTTATAATTGTTTTACTCTTGTTCAATAAGCAGCCCAAAGTGCAAGTGCGACCCCGCTCTCTCGTTTGACTTCACTCAAGCTGCAGCTCGTAACTCAAATTTGGCTTTCAACACAAAAAAAATAAATAAATGAATTTGATTTGTAACTCGAACATAAGCTGGAACACGTCTAGCGTTGTATAACAAACACTTCTGTGTGGCAATGCAATACTTCTCAAAGTGTCTATTAGAAAACTAACAAACCCCACTAAGCAATTTTGGGACGTTACACAACACTAAGCAGCGTTTTTCATTATGACTCCAGTCAGCAGTAATCCTTGTGGCACTCACCTCTCTCACAGTTGGCTCCGGAGTAGCCCTCAGCACATGAACACTGGTACTTGTCCGGTCCCGTGTTGATGCAAGTCCCTCCATTCATGCACGGCTGGTGAGTGCCGCAGTAATTCAGATCTGTGATATGAAGGGAGTTAACAAGGGATTTATTTAGCTTGCAAATTAAAAGGCTTCAAATTAAGGGTGCTGCAGCCCAAAATGTGAACCTTTGTCGCAAAGATGTCCGCCCCAGTTGGTGTCGCAGAGGCACTGCCAGGGCTCGACGCAGGTGCCATGCACACAGCCGGGGTGGAGGAAACACTTGTCGCAGTATTGGCCTTGCCAACCATACAAACACCTGCGGGAAACAAAAGACAAGCTGTCAGACTCCTATGCACACGCACACACAAAAACACCATGGATTAATCATTTGTTTAGTCCACATTGCTAAACAAGCAACAATAATCTGGATTTAACGCACAGCAAACAATGAGGCAGTATTCCCGTCTTGACTGCTGCATCTTAAAAGGCCACACATGCAACGTCAATGAAACGCTGCTTATGCAACAACTTGGGTCCAAACACTAAATTCCACTTTCAAAGACCTTCGCCGTGGCTAACATTAGCATCGCAACACACATCCTCCTGACCAACAGTGTGCTTGCGGCTTGGCAGGACAATCAGAGAGAAGCGTGGATCCCACCGGGCTCTTCATGCTGCTGGTTCCCATGAGTCAGGAGTTTGGCTTTTGCCTCAGGGCAGGGGAGGAGGCGGAAAACGCTCTTTCTTGATGACCTCTAACATGTCCAAGTCCCTAATTACACGGATAACGTTGCACTCATTCTTCCCAGGCTCCATCAGAAAACTTGACTGATAGGTGTGTTCACTTTAAAAGGTGGCTGAGGGACTGCAATGACAGCAAACTGAGTGTCCTCTCTGAGAGAGCCGCATGGCTATTAGCCCCCACAAATGGACTGTAAAAATAAACCTGTGGTTAAGTTAAACCTCACTCTGTGATTAAAGAGGCTATTCTTAAAAGTGTGCTAATCTTCTCTAAATGAGTAGTGGCGGAGGATTCCCCAGCAAGCTCCCAAATGATTTTCTTATTACGCATACTGGGAAATGCAGCAGTGCTTCCGAGGCACGCTCAACGTGGAAACACAGACCACTTTAACGTGTACAGGTTTGCTAACCCCAAGTTTACAGGTACAATCCATTTAGCGACGACACAAGATTCCCCACAGTATCAGCAGCATTGGCGGCTGCCCCCGCCCGGAGGCAGGTTTTATACAAGCTATGATGAGAAACACGAGCAAGTCAGATCCAAACACAGCCACACCTGTGCGGGAAAACAGTTCAACCTCTTGTTCAGCCAGTGGCCACACAAGCGCTTACAAGAAACCCGATTGAGTTCAAAAGCTTGGGGAAAAACAACAACGCTCGTGTGTTAAAAAAATAAAATAAAATAAAAAAAAATAAAAAACCTAACCAAGCCCACACTCCCTGCACTTGATTTGGAGCCAAAGCAGACAACGAAGAAAGCAACGTATGTCTGACTGCGAGGAGAGCAGAGGGGCTTCGTACAGGATGATTCACACAATGCCCGTGCGCCGATACCCATCTGTGCTTGGCTCTTCCTCTGGCTGTGTGAATAAACAGCATTAGGAAGCCATTAGCTGCACAAACAATACACTTTTAAAAAAGCCCGCCCCAAATGTTACACATGATTTGACTAATAACGTCAGCCTAATTAGGGTGGTGATGGGGGGGGTACATTTCCAACGAGGATTCTTAGCAGTTAGGCCTGTTTTTCTTCAAACAGGTTGCTCCCACAGAGGTTTACAAATAACCCAACATGTATTTGTTACAATTCATCATTACTTAACCAGAGGCAACGATGCAAGTTCACTTCTCGCACACTCTTGGTGTCCTTGAGCAAGGCACATGATTCCCCTACTGCATGAAAACAACACTTGCACAATCAAAAGCTTTACAAAAGTTAACTTAGGAGTTTATCAGCGATATTTGTACTATAATAGTACTTTTATGCTGCACCATATTGTTTCTAATACTTGCCTGGGCACGAAGGGAACAAATTAGTAATTAGCAAATAGTCATCTAGGCTTTCATCCATCAATCAAAAACTTTTTCATTATTTTGCCTTTGGCCTCTGACGATTGTAAGCACGACGGGAAGTTGAAAATTTGGACTCTGAACAGTCACTGGGGTTAGCTTAGCGCTAGCTAGCTGAGAGTATGACGACGGATCTTACAAGTTGGAGTAAACATCATTTTAGACTGTAAGGAACATCTTTCTGTATGTTGATGTCGGGCGGATATGTACACTCTGATTTGCTTTCCAAAAAAAAAGTGAATATGAGGCTTTGTAAAGCACTTTGGACAACATATGGTATAGATAAGCGGTGTCCAAACTATGGGCCAGGGGCCAATTGCAAAATTTGCAGTCCACCATCCATTTTCCAGTGGCCTGTGACATAAACTAAAAATGACATTTGACATGCAAAGATGCAAATAAACTTATTAAAATAACACACTTTCTTTACAAAACACTGATGAATCCAGATAATTCAAATTTACAAGCAACAATTATTTCTTGTACTTTCTGCTTTGTGTCAAGGTCCGAATTATGGACATTAATGATCTTTAAATAAGTGTTTGGAAAATGCTCTGCTCACTACAGTTTTCTTGTGTTTTGTGGAGATGCTGTTCAGTGCAGGGGTGGGATCTACTCTAGTTGGATAGAGGGCCATGGACCACCCCAAAATCCTGAAAAATCCTAAACTATTCGCCTTATCGCTTTTAACATAAAACTCGCAAATGTTACAGTTTTTCCAAAATAACTACAGCAAATATAAACAATATATCATAATTGCTCTTATTGATTGATTCCAGTGTGTTTATTAAATTCAAGTCAAAGAATTTCAAAGTAGCCTTTAAACTTTGGCGCTGTATAAATGCCCTCCATTTAGCATTATGATCCAATTGGTGATTTTTTTTTTTTTTTTTTTGGACTATGACATGTTTTTTTCTGCCAAAGTATAATTAGTAACCCATTCAAATGCATTTGGTGGTTAAATGGCAAACGAATATCCAAAGGCGCATGCACTAGAAAGAACACTACAAACGCCTCTCAGTGCAATGAACTACAACCTCAATAATAAGCAGATCAGTCAAGTGAGGTGATGGACATAAACACAGTTAACAAAACAAAACAAAACCAAATAAAAGACAATAATAAATGGAAGCTTGGATCACTTACGTGCATCCACCTGGTTCCTGACATGACCCATGTTCAGTGCTGCAGCCTTGTCGACATATTGCTAAAAGAGAGAGGAGAAAGTTCATGTTGGTTGCCTGGCAACTACTAAATGCAAACTTTACTTTAGAGCTTAGGTATATTATGTTTCGCACACAATCTCTGGGCACGAATACGCATGTATTCACCATGTGATTAGTCACATTTAGGACTCAAAAAATAAAGTAGAGAATTAGGACACGTTTATTCAGTCATGCTGATGACAACATTTGAATGGAAATAGAAAGGGGGGGGGGGGGGGGGGGTATAAATATCAACAAAGTCATCCATTCAGTAGCAATGACCCAGCAACCATGTATCAACATGAGTCACACTGCAGTCTGGCTGCTTTTTTCATACCACATAAATAATTAAGACATTCTCAAGCTTCTCTTTCAGGAGTTCAGTTATGCAGTGATGTCACTCATTAGTCCACATGGCTAATTCACAACTTCTTACCTGTGTTGCACTCCGGTCCCGACCAGCCTTCCAGGCAAGTCTTGTTCCCGTTGTAGTCGCAGGTGTAATGCCCAAAGAACTCATCCCTGGGTCGACAGAATTTGTTGCAGCCGAAGCCGTAGTAGTGCTCATCGCAGCTGACCCGGATCTGGTACTCAAAGTGAGCAACTGGGCCATTGTGAGTCAGCTTCTGCCAGTGCGGGCTGGGGTTGATCATGCCCGAGTGTGAAGATTTCTCGATCACCTTCCCATCTGCACCTTGAACACCACAACAAGTGAGAGCATCAGCACCAACTGCGAGCGTCTCGTTCCAAGGAATTCGCCATGTTTCGGTGCGAGTGCGCTTGGAATGTGCCAGGGCATCTCCAAAGCGCACAACGGGGAACTCGCAGCGGCTAACCGAAAATGCTTGAGGACGAATCGCAGAAGATAGCTGATTATATGTAATCAAAACAACTATGTGTACTGGTAAGGCGAGAGTAGTTACAGGAAATGCAAAAAAGAAAAGGCGGCTTTTAATGAGCACTTGAAACTGCTTTTTTTTGTGTGCCCTCACTCACGCTCCCTTAAAGTGTCCCAAGTCGGTTTCCAACTCAGGTTTACAGCTTCATGCTGCCCTTTGCATCTGCTCGGGCCAGGACAGAACCGCAGTCACCATAAATTATAGTGTGAAGACACCAACGCCACATTCAGTGCTGGGGCGAGAGCCAGCGTGCCCATCAGCACTTTTTTCCCAAGCTCACATACATTTTTCAAATTGTCTCAAATCAACTTTTTTTTCCCCTCAAAATGTTCTCTTACAAGTGTCTGACCATGTTTACAACATACACCGATACCACACACAGACTTTCGGTTCAAACATGAGGGGGTCATGGCTGTGACAAGAGGACAAGGACTAAGGTAGACCACTGAACTACACACACACACACGCACAGTCACACACAGAGTAAACAATCTAAACTGAGCCACTGGAGCTCAACACAGAGACTACACTGTTCAGCACGTACAGGACACGCACACACAACAATTCTTGTGAATCTTTCACCTGGGAGAGAATGAAAAATGTGTCAGAGAGGTTATTTACTGCACAGAGGGGGTTGACCAGAGGGTGATTCGCTGCTCTGTGTAGTATGATGCAATGTAGCTGAACCATAGTGGATAGGGTGGCTTGCTGTCATTTATTTACCATGTTAGTGGCGCGTACGCGATGGCGGTGGGGCGGTGTTTGAGTACTGGAATCACAGTGAACGGCAACATTTCGCAGGGGCCTGGAATCTAGTGCTTCAGCTATGTGGCACTTCTCTACTTAGCGGCGGCCTGCAGTGTTGGGGGTAGCACATCCCCGCTAAGTGTTGCCCCGCTCGAGGCAGGGCGTAAAATAGACAAGACAAATTTGCAGAGGCCGCACTCCAGCACAGGACATCACAGCATTCAGAAGATATTAACTTTTGAAAGCAAACAGGGCCTTATTTTTCCACGTACTTCATTGAAATCTATCTAAAGACTGGCAATGAAATAAGTACTTCGGACTAGGTCTGATGTAAGAAAAGTCACCTTCCCCAGCACTGAGTGTACATTCAAGGGGGCTCTTCACACCAGTGCCCTAATAGCTCTCTGGGAAGCGCCAAATACGGCAGAAAAGACCGAAACCTTGTTGACCTAATACAGAGAGAGTTGCACAAACAAGCAAGGGCTCAAAACTGCGGTCACCACTTGGGGTGAAACGAGTCCTTGAGTAATTTGAGTACCTTCCTTGGTTCAAAAACATTTGTAGAGTCATTTTTCTCTGCCTCGGATACACACTTATTTACATGTTTAAATGTACATTACACTGTCAGGAAGTAATAGTCAAGTCAAGCTAGTTAGCTAGTAACATAGCACCAACACAGTGAGAAGGCCAACTTCAAAATAAAGCTTACCTTAGTAAATAATATATGGACACCACAGCCTTTTGTAAGGCTTTTATGTTGAAGTTTTTCCCGGCAGCATGTAGCGGCATAACGGCTCACTTGACTGCGTTATATTACCTCCAGCTCTTGCTACTTATTTCAACAACACAATGCTGTCCTGAAATCGTATTCAATAGCTAATTATGGGCGCTAAAAACAAAAATACTTATGCTGACATAGTATTGTAAAGCGCTTGGTGCCAGTGTTTAGAGGCAGCTGAAAGTGAAGGCGGCTAACAGACTAAAAGACAGAGCTCGCAGCCAACAACATTTGGTTGGCAAGAGCCGTCGAATTGCTGTCCAGAGGCAGTTTAACAGATGTAAATGACTCTGCACACTTTGATGCTGACAACCTGACACAGTTTCCGTTCCTACTGATCACATATGACAAACCTGGCTCAATCAAATGTGCCGTTTTAGCCAGCAAAAACACTACTGTGGCTTTGACGTCACTTCATCATAGACCAAAATGTGTGGGGAGAGATTTGTCTAAAATCTCACTCATGTTTTGACAGAGTAAAACAGTGTAAAGTATTAAAAAAATAATAAAATAAAATAAAATAAATAAAAATAAAATAAAAAATAAAAAAGTTGATTATCAAAAAATTAAAAACAGTTGGTCGTTCAATATTAAGTAGAGATATATTTTTTCTTATTGTTGAACCAAGTAAAAAATATATATTAATTTTCATCTAAATACCTACTTATTCGAATTTTCTGTAGGATATGCAAATATAAAAACATTTGATTGGTGCACCGTGCAGCCCTACTACTCACACCATCACCGATGAGTTGGTGACGCTTCACTGCACATACACCTTATGGGGCCTACCTTGACTAACAAGCTAGTAATATAGATCAAGACAACCACCTGCTCCTTCTGCTTTATGTGAGCATGCTGGCAGCAGGGGCGGACCAGGGGGTAGCCGGATGAACCCGGCGTTTCACGCCCCGGTGACAGTGAGACTGCGTGACCCAGACCCTGGCGGGCAGCACCTGCCATCAGTCATCGGGGCAGAATGCAAACATTTTCCCTTCATTTCTTCTTCCCCCCCACTTGCTTTCCCATCTCCTGCTCTCACGCCTAACATCCACCTGTCAGCACACTTTCTTCTTTTCAGACACGTGCTCGCCCAGGAAAACGTGTGGAAGGCGGGTGGGTGAGGGGCTAGCGGAAAAAAATAAATAAACTTCCTTTCCTGACCTTACAGATGCCATGAAGGACAAGAGAGAAAAAGAAGGAAATGGGCTGAAAATGTTACTCACCATTGGTTTCATTGTTGAAGTCCCAAGCTTCTACTATCAAAGTGTAGGATCTCTGTAGAAAAGACAGAAAATTAGATTGTTAGACAACCTTTTAAAAAAAAAAAAAAAAAAAAAAAATGTGTAACACGATAATGATTAAAATAAGGGTTACACAATCTACAAGAATAAACTTGTTTAAAATAAGCGTCACTTCACATTGAGAGCTTCCAAAGCATGTATCTAACAACAACAGTTTTGTTGATCTGATTAAGGGAGGATAAGCTTGCAATATTTTTTTTCCCATGACAGTTAAAAGCAGACAACAAACGGCAGGAAAAATGAGCAGACAAACCCTGCAGGAGGGTGTCTGATGCACAGCAACCAAAAACGACAACCCCGCCACCCCAATGACCCAGCCGGATGACACGACACAGTCTCTGCAGTAATGACTTCAACAAGTCATAATAAAATAAAAAGTACACAAAGCGGGATAATACAGACGGCCCTGCCAAAAATATGTCTTCATCTCAGCCACAGAAAGCTTGCTCGCTTTTGAAAACCGATTTTCCCCCCAAATAAAGTTTTCCACATGTTTACAAAATGTGGCCAGAGACGTCAGCGGATGACTTCCAAAGTTCTGAGAAAGCAGGTCTGTTTTGCACTCTACATGAGATTTGCAATTTCATGCCAATTGAAAACGTGGCGCTACGAAGGCTGTGAACCACCCACACTTGACACTTGTTTTTTTGAAGATGAGCGTCACAAACGACAGGCAGACAAAATAATGAGGATGACAACTCAAGGAGAAATATGGGAAACAGAAAGAATGCTGCGTTCTGGCGGGCTCGTCTGCACTCCTGAAGCACGAGGACCGATCAATGTCGGTAGCACTCGCGTCGATATCAGCTTACACTTTCTCACGAGTCACCACATTCACGAGGGAGCGCACAACAGTGTCCTCTCACATCCTCAAAGGCATGTTTAGTTGTCACATTTTCACCCTGACAACTCTTCTCAGAGGCACACGCCATCGCTACGATGACCTCATTGAGTACACACCTGCTCCGAGGAAAACCCCCGATCGGCTCTGAGCGGAGGGCAGTGGCAATGAGTCACCCGCCCGTTTTTTTTTTTTTTTTGTCACGGCTTTGCCCTTTTTTGTCAGCCATTAAACTTTCCATCTCTCCGGGAGACATTTGTCTCATCATGTGCCAGCGTCTCCTGCAATCAGAGTGGCTATTATTTGAAACACAGCACTCATCATCACCATGCATGGCAGACTCTGACTCACAACTTGGCTGCAAGCGTAACACATGCAGACCTAGTAACAATGGAAATCCAAGAGCTAATCAACAAGTGTCGCCGCCCAGAATGCGGCTACATTATTAGAAACGAGGGTCCACTAGACGCCTTTCCCCTCCCCACTGTAACATTTAACAGCGTTGTTACTTTGGTGTTCCCCTCATGTGTTCTCACTTAGCCTGATGGACTACAACTCCTTTTTTCATCACGGGAGACATTCGGCTTCAATTCAGCTCAACAATTTTGTAGCTAATATTGTAATATTGTATAGCACCACATTATGTCTTAAATGTAGCTCACTCTGTATCCATTGCAGCCTGGCATTCCTGGAAGGGGCCCCCATATGTTTTTTTTATTTTATTTTTTTTATATATATACACAGTATACATATATATTGTTTTTCCCTTGCCCTCTTGGAGGGGTTTAGATAAGGGGATGTTGTTCACATGTGTCAACTGTAGACTTGTAAAGCCCCTTGAGACTGTGTTAAAGGCTATATAAATAAATTGGCCATGACTTGAATAATAAATGAACATTGAAGCAATGCTTCTCCATACAAACATGGATTCATAAAACAAGGTACTATGGATAAGCATTTGAAGGGGAAGTCAACCCCACAAACTTTCTTTACAATAATACACAGCAAAATTTGGAGTGTTAACATTTTAGGGTTAATTTTGTGGGAATTGATTTTTACGCTTGAAGTGTAATTTTAACATTTTCAAAGTTAAATGGTGTCCAGAGTAGGCATTCATTTTACAGAAGTATTTTACATACATTTAGTGTGGCCCAATATACACTTTTGAACTGTTAAATTTAACTTTGTATGTGTTGAATTAACACTGCCAATTTATTTGCTTTCTTTTTGCATGCTCTATGCAACCCCACTTGTCTAAACAAGGTATTTTGATTAATATTTTGTTTGTGGAATACGAATTAACCAGCAAAATCCTCCTGTTTTTTTCCCCCATCTCAGGAGGTGGCCATTTTGCCACTTGCTGATGATTGAACACGACATCACAGTTGCTCAGGGCTCAGGTAACGACCAATCACAGCTCACCTGTTTTCTGAAGCGGTTCATTTATGACACACTTTTGTCAATGTGAGCGTGCCTTTCAAAAAACGGGAAACTCAAATCAACACAGAAACCACAAAGATCACCCAACCCAAAAATATCAACATCAGTCATGGTTGCGACATCACCACTGACGTAAGTTGTGGTTGATACGAGAAACCAGGAATGACTGCTGGATTTTCGATAGTTGACCGTAAAGAGGCTCTGAAACAAATCTTAGAATCTGGTTTTGAAGGACTATCATGTTACTAAAGCACAAAAATGGCCAAACCCGAATCTCCCCGTAGGGTGCAGGACATGCACCCCACACAGAAACTTCCCGGCTCCACTTCCCAATGGGGGATTGTCATCCTGGTGCACAACGTTTAATGTTTTACTGCAAATTCCTTTTTAAGGCCGATCTTCAACACACCCTTCTCTTTCACAGCTGAGGACTTGCCTCAACATGGATGCAAGAGACCTGTGCTGCCAAAGATTTACACCACTTTTACATGCAAGTACCCAGGGCCCTTGTGCAAACAAGAAACCTGCAATATTAGGCTCCATATTTGCCTAATTGCTACACACACACCCCGAATATTGCCGCAACTAAACTGGAGCCAAAACTTTGATGTAATCCAACATTAGGTTTATGTCTAACAGGGTTGGCTGGCGCCAGGTAACATTATCAATTAAAAACAGATGCCTTTATAAACTGATCGGCCCTTTGCCAAAGACCCACCAGGATGATCCAACACTTGTGGAAGCAACAAGAATCACCCTCTAAGCAGAAAAAAAACAAAAAAAACACACATGTAACTCCAAATTCTGTGAGGTGTTGTACATTATGTGAGAAACAACTTGATAATAATATTCAGCATTTTTCCATTCCTTTCGTTAACTTTTGATTTGATTCAGTTTTCTGATTATAAACACCACAAATATAGGATATGTTGTCAAAACTCAACCTAATGGGTTTACAGATCATTACAATTTAAAAAGAAATGAAACTAAAGTTGTAGTAAAACATTGACAATACATGAAGGTCAGTGCTGTCCAATTAAAAGCACGCTTCTCCCCAAAAATGTCTGATTCTGAAATTCTCTTTCCTGAGTATTTGTTTGTAAAATTAAATGCAGTTGTGGAAATTTTTTTTTAATTAAAAGCATGTCAACAAATAAGTTCATTCAAAAGTTTTAAGCTAAATTCTGGTGTTGTAGTTCTCAATATCGGTGTTTGTCTCGAGACCGGTCTCAAGACCATTTTTAAGGGTCTTTGGTCTCGTCTCGGAGTCAAAGGCATTTTTGCGCTGTCTTGTCTTGGTCTCGGACAGGGCGGACTTGGATTTTGGATCAAGACAGGTTGAGACCAGGCCAGCACTATTGTCATCAGTGAGAAACAGAATGCAGAATGCAATGTGCAACTTTAATCAGCACATACAAAGGAAGCATAAAGATAGGTAACCATTAGATTAACTGCATGGTCAAAGCTAAGATCAGACCACCCCATTCTAAGACAATGAGCAAAAATATGCTCTTTTTTTTTTCCTCCTGTTTTTGTTTTGTTTTGTAAACTGTCTTGATCTTGTCTTGACCTCCCGTCATGTTCTTGTCTTGGTCTCTACATCCAAAAGTCTCAAATTCTCAATGTCTTGGTCTTGGTTGGTGTGGTCTTAACTACAACGCTACTAAATTCAAAATTTGTGTTTGTGATTCCCCCCCCCCCCCAGCTCAAAATGCCTTCCACTGGATAGCAATACAAACATGAGCAAAGTTCAGTGTGAACAACGTCAGCAGTAACTTAATCTTAAGTAGCTTTGCCATTAATGTGGTTCCAGACCAAATAACAGCTTGCTGAAACCAAGATAGGAACCAGGTCCTCACTCCATCACACCATTACTCCAAGGCCCTTATCAGCTTGTCTGCCACTGCCAGGTTCACTTTTCCCAGACTCCCAGCTGACTCCAAAGCTTGTCTTTGAACTGCAGATTGCTTGCTCCCGAGCAAAGTGAGTGTGTCCGTTTTATCTTTCCTGGCCAAACAGCCACTATCCAACAACACCAGTTACAAACCGTAAATGGCCTAGATCACCACAGTTCAAATCACAAAATTCAAAAATAGCACTAGTCTCACCACGAAGGGGATTTTTCTAAATGCTAACGCTGGCTGCTCTTAGAGCTAGCTGATGTACCCTCCCAATGTAATTTATCAGAACAAAAACCAAGTCTTACGCCCATATGCCACAGAGAGGGCGAATGTTTGGAATGCTAGAAATGTTGACTTCTTGTCAGCGTTTGTACAAGTACGCAACGTTCGCCTGGAGTTTCAATTGTTTATCTTATCGCAAGGAAGTTCAAAACTTCCTAGCTAACGTTTGCGAACTTTTAATGAACCCCGACAGGCGCGCACAGTTGCTACCTTTTGCAAACATTCGCCCCTAAGTGGAATACGGTCTTTACTGTTCACAGTAATAGGAGGGACAAAACCAGGAAAGGCACAACAGATTTGGCCAGCTTGAGAGGAAATGTAAACAGTTGTGACAAAGACATGTTAACCTCCTATCAGTTTTCCTGAGTCAATCACTTCAGGGGCATCAACCTGAGATCGAACCAGTGATAGAGGCCATTGAGTAACACACAGCGTTTGTCATTACATTCAGGCTCAGTCATAATAAGGCAACTTTGAGAATCCCCCACTAAGCCGGCGATGGCACTGATGCCCTGGCAGGAAGGAATGTGTTGTTTGCACAGAGATTTTCATCACAACAAGGACTTGGGAGGAAGACAATGTTGTACAATCAGCAGCTTACTAAACATCCTGCCAAGGTATGTCAACTGGCATGGGAGAATGAAGAATCTCTCTGTGTGCCAACGAAAACAAAAACACCGCGCGAAGGACTCCAAAGGCCATCCAGCCTTGAACCCAAGAATGAAAGCCATATAAACGACTGAACCAAAACAAGCACGTGTGATGGCCCTTGGTCCTCCGTGAGGGTCACTGACTTATAGGGAAACATAAACAGCTGAACACAATTAAACATGTTTTCTATACATGTTTCCATGCAGGTTGAAGCTACCCTCTTACTATTATGTAACTCACAAAAACAGAAGCACACTTTAAAAATGACCTAGCTAAAAGAAAGATTTTACTCTTATACTTAAATCATTTGCACTTGAGCGCCACATCGGAGCAGCCTATAGAAAACAAACATGTCATTACTCCCCCCACTTTCCAGAGGTGGTCACCCTCAAGGTTGAGCCAACTATTGACTGACTAGTCCCAGTTCATCAATCACTGAAATGCCAAAACAAGCTATAATTAAAAGCTTGATTACTCAATAATGTCAGTTGAACAGCTTTGTAATATTGATGAGTCTTGCAAGTTTTCTCATTGATTAATGAAAAATATCATTTATTTGCACTAAACAGAGTAAACTAATCATTATTCCACAAACTTTTGTGACAACTCATTGGATTATGCCGGTAAATCTTCATCTTGTCATAGGTAACAATAACATGGAAAAATGGTATACTATGGTTTGACCCGAGCAAGAAATACCTACATAGGAATCAGCTAACCCAATTTAAAATGTCTTCTTTGCTATATTGATATGAATCAACATGCCGAAGACATTTCAGTGGCAAGGTTCCAGTTTGCCTGTGAGCCAACATCATCACTGCTGAGTCCACTACAACTGCTTCCTCTTGCTTGTCCTGCACTGGCATTACAACAGCACTGCCGCCATTGTGCTCAGTAATCCTCACTGTAGTCACCGAGGGCGCACCATTGTCCCACGCCGATACACACAGCGAGGGTCCGGCTGGCCGGGCTCACACACTGAATGAAAGCGCGGCGTAAAACGCTCCAATCAAGACGGGGGCTGCATGGCAACTCTTGTTGAAAGACATCCAGCCGATGGCATGCAGCTGGATGCTTGGCTCTCACCCTACCTGATCTAAGCGCATGTGTGCAGCCTCATTAAGTGCAGCAGTTGCTGTGGGTGGCAAGGTTAAAGTGATGAAATGCCTGGGGTCCAACCGAGCGTGACTTAAACAAAGACCCTGCTCGGACAAGAGGCCAGCTCTGAGAGAAAATGAAGGGGCGCAGGGGGGGAAGACTTCATGAACCCGAGGTTCCCAACAACCCGATTGCACCACACCGCTATCCGTTCACAGCAGCCAATCAACTGATGACAAGTGTGATATCATACCTAGCTTGACAATTGACGTGCATTGAGCTAAACGATTTTTCAAGTGATTGATGAGAGAAGCTATCAAGAGACTCGCTTGTCTTTTGAACTTTTCCTCCGGAAAAATGCATCTATTCCCATAAGATTGTCATTGAAAGAGGAAATGGACTGGAATTTAAACCATTTATGGCTTCAATTTGAATGCAGAACTCAAAATGATCTGGACATAGTCTTCCCATAATAAGAGCATGAACAGACTTCTTGCCCTTATGATTCCCCAGTTGGGGTAAAAAAAAAATGTCACTATTGGTCACGAAACATAAAGTAGTGTTGTTCCCATACTGATACCAGCATCGCATTAAAACAGAGGCATCAGCAAGTACTAACAAGTAACATGCCAATACCATTATTTCCGACGCTAATATAGGACTTTGGATGCAGCATCTTGTATCTTGCTTGTGCATGACATTCATTGATGTGCGACGTGTTCACTGCATGTCGAGCCAAGATATCTTATTGGCCCTTGAATGCCCTGAACCAATGGCAGGGCAGCTTTTTCATGTAAAAAACAACAACAAATAAACTAGGTATCAGTACGGTATCGACATCGGCTGATACTGCAAAACTACCATAAATTACTTATATTTTGTCCTTAATCATCTATACTTATCTTACTTAGCATAAACAATAGTAGCCCAGATTGATCGAAGCCCAGGGGTTCAGTGGGTCAGTCTCAGGGCTTCAGCAGACATCAAGAGTCAGACACAGATCCAAATCAAAAGATTAATAATATGGCCCACTTGGCCATCATTTGCTGCAGGTGATGATGCTACATTCCTTGGCCTATCTATCTTATCTAGGGGGGGGGAAGAAGAAAGTGACAGGACAAAAATATGTGCAATATGAATTCACATGTGGTGTTCCACAGGGTTCAATTTTGGGGCCTCTGCTGCTTTTATTGAATCTGCTCACCCCTGGGTTCCTAACTGCATGATTTACAATGCCAAGTTGAGCAAATCTAGTCCAGCACAACTATCTAGCAAAACTAAAGGAACACTTCCTTAAGTTGCATGGAGATGAGAAATACAAGCACACAACACTTTCTGATTTCAAGGTGAAGACAGCCAGACCTGATGAAAAGGCTACTCTACCTCTTCATTTTGGTCATTCTGTTCATTTTATTTTTCTATAAAGGAGGGATCCGTGAATGTGCATAGGAAACTAGTGGGGTTCAGTACCTACAACAAGATCAAGAACCACTGGCCTCTGAACGGGAACAGTTTATCAGCCACCTCAAGATGAAGAGGTCGACTCATAAATGAAGATAAGTCCGTTTGTGGTTTTAGTACTTGGTTGTAGCTTGTGTCATCAATCCAACAAATTCAGTCCAAGGGTACTGGACTACAACTAAAGTGAAAGGATGGGAGGGGAAAGAATGTGCGAGGCGCCAGAATATATCAAATAGCACGCAATCCTGCTGAGAACATTGTTTAACTGACTATTAGATCATAGCGAACGTCTCTCTTTCTGCCCTCAAGTAATAACTGACTGCTGAAACATGCATTAGAAAAAAAAAAAAAAAAAAGTACATGAGATGGAATCACACAGTCTTGGTGTGCCAATGACGTGCATAGTGCTCAACATGCAAAAAAACAAAAAAAAACAAAAAAAAAACACCACTTCCATCACATGTGAGACAAAAATAGTTTTGATGTAATTGTACACATATACATAGAGCCACTGGTCCTTTCACCCATCAGGCGCGTGCGCGCGCGTGCGTGCGTGTAGAGTTGTTCGCGGGCCAAGCCGTGGGGCCAGTCAGTCTGTGCAGTCAACATTCAAATGCACTCCAGCATGGCAAATCATCTTGCACAAAGCTACAACATTCCCACAGGCCGAGCGGTGAGAAAGAGCTGACACTTGAGGAAACCAGGAATTGAGGTTTTACTGTTTTGAACATGAACAGCTTCCAGGGAGGCAGAGGATCCACACGGCACTGGAAAACCAATGTTGTTCTTTTAACTACAAATTGCATGTGATTGCTGAGAAATGCTATCCCGCGGCCAAAATGCCAGACAAAGAAAGCGCTGGTTACACATCGCAGTACATCATAGAAACCGACAGATTTATTTTGTATTTTTATTTTTTTAAATCGTTGCATGCCGAGCGGAAATACATTACAGCACAGTGATTCCCGAAATGATCTAACTTAACCTCAAACTATGGCTGTTTGTAAATCTATGCCAGTGACGTATAGTATAGCAAACAATTAAGCCACTAGATGGCAGACTACATAACCTTGTGTATCGACTTTTCGTGATATTTTTTGTTTGGTGGTGTGCCAAGGGATTCTAATGTAAATATGTGACTTGTTATATGAGCCTAAGATATACCATAAGTGAATCTCGTGAAAAGTTTGCTGCTTCTAAGCCACATCCATGCATTCCCCACCCCCAACGTTTCAGAACCAGTCCTAAATTGCAACACCATTAATCATCCTTTAAACCAAGTGAAACACTAAGACGACCAATATTTTTTAGGCATTTTTCAGAAATGATAATTTATGGCTATCTAAAAATGAGCCTTAAAGCAGCAGCTTGTCAGCCCAAGGCCTTCTCGAGAATTTTTTTTTTACCTCTGCACCTGGTTAATTGGTGCAGATAATGAGACCAGGGGGTCCTTCCGCACCACATTCACATTGTTGTGCTTTCTTGCAAACGCCCTGAGAGAATCAAGTGACTGACAGACAGTAATTGCACACAATTGCCTTGTAAACAACCCCCCCCCCCCCCCACACAGTTTTTTGTTTGTTTGTTTTAATTAATATTATTTGTGTGCTTCAACTCACCGGCCAGGCGAAGCTGAAGGGCAAAACTATCCTGGCCTTGTCATTCCTGACCGAGCTCCTAAAAGAAAAGGTATTCCCTCCGAGGACAGGCGTAGATCCCATTCCGAAACTACACGGCCCCAACGCCGAAACCCTCGACTGGTATTCCTTGAGGCAAACTTTAAAAAAGGTACGACATTCTCCCCGCGTGCATTTGGTGTCCGCCGTGCTCCGTGTGCCGTGGCAGCACGCGCCGCTCAGCAACTCTCCGTTCGTGTTGTGCGTGGACAAGATTTGCAACTCGAACTGTCCCGATCCATCGGACACCTGTTGACGACAGAACAGTCAATACAGCGCCACATTAGAGTAGTGCGGGGAAAGCACTCAAAAAGGTACCATGTTGTTTTCAAACTTTTATTTGCGTGCACGCTGTCATGTTAGCATAGCCGCATTAAAGCGACAATCGATCAACGCAGCTTGAACCGCGTGACCCTTCCCATGCATACGTGCCCCCCACCTCCTCCATTAAAAAAAAAAAAAAAGAACCCCGCTCTACGTACCTTTAGGAGAAAGGGGAGTAAAAAGGCAGCAAGGACGGCGACCCGTCTCCAAGTCATGCCTGCGGACTGAGGTGGCCGCTGGTCGAACTACTCGTCTGGCCGACACTCGGCACCACGGCGCTCTGATTTAAACATGCACGACACGCCAGAAAGACGTCACGATTCAAGCCGTGCGCCGGATCCACTTCCCGCCGTGTCCCGCGATTCGTCCTTCCTCGTCGGGTGGAGATAAGATTCCACTTGTTAATGAGCAAAGTTGGCGCAAACACAAGCCATGCGGCGCTGCGCGTTTGCTGACTGCCCCACTGACGCACTGACTGACTTGACTGAGAGCTGGTGAGAAGAGCGAGGCAGCCTGCACAAGTTCAACCGAGAGGGAGTGTCTGTCCCTGTGAGTGTGTATGTGCATTACACGGCCTTCCTCCACCTTCAACATATTCATGAGCGACGCGCAGGGCCCGCCCCATCGCCTTTACTGCGAACACGCTCACAAACAGCCAAGGTTGGCGCTTCTAAACGAACACGTTATTATAAACCATCAGAGATGGGTGGAGCAGACAAAAAAAATGTACACCAGACTACTGATACAATAGCATACTTCAGAATATAAACATGTGAAAAGTAAAAAAAAAAAAAAAAAAAGTCCTACAAACAATTCATCTAATCAAGTACTGAGTAACTGGTTCTGATTCTTTTTTTTAATCAGAGCATGAAGATCAGATTGAGAACATAAAATGACATTCATAGTGTGCAATTTCAAATATTGCCTAGCATATCACAAACAATACATTCACTTTCAGCCACACAAAAAAACAACTTAATTTTTGCCTTTTTGTGCTCATGAAACAGCAAAATAGGCCAACCAGGCATTGATTACATTGAAAACCGCAATGTTTGCTCAAGTGGCGTTCATGCAGGCTGAAATGTTAATATTTTTAGATAGACACAGATGACAGCACATGACAGCTGTTTATACTGTAATCCATCAATTTTATTTGCCACATTATACATATACAGTATAGCTACATATGTATATGTTGTCAAGTTATCTACATGACACGTATTTATTATTGCTTGCACAACCTATTTTGGTTAGTCTGGGAGAAATGCATAACGCAAACTTTGGTCAATTTGACACCATTTAAACCAAATGCAGTTTGAACATTTAATTCAGTGATTCTTTAATGTGCCTCTAGAGGGAGTTTGTGTACCACCAGTGGAACTCTTACCTCACTTTGAGAATCACTTCTAAATTCAATTCGCAAGTCAAGGTTTCACGCTAGTCATGATTTGAAAAAAAAAAAGTCATGCGGATTTTTGAGATTCAGTTGTCATATTACGAGAAGAAGTTGCATGTTTTTTCGGGATGAAGTATAGCGTCAATAAAGTTGTGATAGTAAAGGGCAAAACTACTGCAGTACATTTTCAAGGAAAAAAATGGTATCATAATACGAGAATATTTGTACATTTTCAAGAGTCAAGTCATATCAGAATAAAGTCCTATATGCTTTGACATGAGGTTGTATATTAAGAATAAATTTGTATATTTCGGAATAAAAAGTTATACATTCTTTACATGGGCGAGTGGTTAGCACATCCGCCTCCCAGTTCTGAGGACTCCGGTTCGAGTCCAGGTTCCGGCCTTCCTGGGTGGAGTTTGCATGTTCTCCCCGTGCCTGCGTGGGTCTTCTCCGGGTACTCCGGTCTCCTCCCACATTCCAAAGACATGCATGGCAGGTTAATTGGGCGCTCCAAATTGTCCCTAGGTGAGTGTGGATGGTTGTTTGTCTCTGTGTGCCCTGCGATTGGCTGGCAACCAGTCCAGGGTGTCCCCCGCCTACTGCCCAAAGCCAGCTGAGATGGGCTCCAGCACCCCCCGCGACCCTTGTGAGGAATAAGCGGTCAAGAAAATGGATGGATGGATGGATGGACATTATTTAGATTTAAGTCATAGTATTAAGACAAAAAAAGTCGTATATTTTCAAGATAACGACGAACATGTGATTGCTGAGTTTCTAAAGATGAATGACTTTTGGATTGAAATAAACTTAAGCCGTTTGGTATTGAAATTAATGGCTGTATTGATGGATTTAGTCTCTTCGAATTGTGGATGGAAGCAGCCCCAAAGTATTTGCAGACTACTTCATAAACAAACAGCAACTCGTATTAGAGGCTATCCACAGTGACACTTATATGCATGTGGTTCTTTCTCCAGAACAGAAGCAAAACATTTACACAATTGATTCAAAATCCTCATTCTGATAATAATCTGATATTGACGTACCAACTACCAAAAATACTGATTACTTAATGTCATTCTCAGAAAATTCAGACTAGAATAAATTTACTGTACTCTGGTAAGATTATGATTTTAATGTTGTAGCTTTTTTTTTTTTTTTTTTGTCTGGGTAGCGCTAATACTTTTTTTTTCTTTTCTTTTTTTTTTTTTAAACCAAAATTGTAACCTGCATTGTACAAGAAATCAGCATCAAGGGCAGAGGCTGTGTGAATGCTCTGATAAATGAATATCCTCGTCATCTCTCGCCTTGGATTAAATGCATTGAATTCCATGACTAAAATAATTAGAATGCCTGCTTTTGTTCCCTTTCATACTGTATACTATACTGGAATGCCTCGTTGGGCTATTTTTCAACTGGACACAATGGAGACAATTATCGTTCAATAGAAAAAAAGAATTGGTGAAATATATTATTGCAACCTTTCTGCTTTGCCGGAAGCCATTTTGTAGAAGTGCATTTGCGGCCAGGTGTATCTTTTGGAGGAGTTCATCTGTGAGGTGGATCAAACTGCGCCTACACATTCACACAGACAAGAAGATGGAACCCCCCTCTTACCGTGTGGTTAGTGATTTGTGTGAGGCAATTACACAGGTCAGTCAATGGGTCACAAAAACGGAAACACAGTTGGCAGCTACGGTGGACTGTATCAATCAGTAACCATGTCGAGTTTCACCATCACTCTTTAATGCTCTTTATGACCGATTCACACATCTGCTTTGTACATTTCTTCCACTGAATCTGCGAACAATCTCAAGAACCACATCATTTTATAAATAATGTTACCATGAACGCACTAAAACATTTTTATTGGTACTTTATCACTTAAACATGCAGACTTAAAAAATAATAAAGAAAAGACGTGGGAAAAAAATAAGAACAAAACTAAATAAATATCAGTTTATGTTTGATATACTTGAAATCTGCTGAATGTCTATGAATTGCTGTACTGTATCCTCCGGCATTATAGTCCTCACAAGTTTTATTGTTCAACATTTTGACTCCATAAAAACATGATGTAATCTGTATTTTCAAAAGGGAAGAGCCGCAATTGAAAGAGTAGCTTTGTTTTGCTTCATACAGTAAAAAAAAAAAAAAAAAAAAATTCTTGTCATTTGTGAATGTTTATTATTGGTCATAGCATATATGTTTATTTTAAACAGAATTCAAAGTGCAGCGTGCTCATTCCATCATTTGAAATCACTGCTGTCAATATCTAAATGTGGTGTTTCCTGTGGTTGAACTTCAAGATGAAAGGTATCGCTTCCTCACCGGTCGCCTGAGCTGATAGACATCTCAGGTTACAGGCCTCATTGAAACACTCCGCCTGGGTAATTAGGGTTAATTGGAGAAGTTTTTTACCCTGGGGGGGGATTTTTTTTGTCCCCCTTGACGGCAAAAGCAGATTTGAGTCTAGAATTTGTGTGTGCATTATGGCCCCATGACCTGCCCAGAGGTGATGCTTTTGTTGGAATGATGATCAAGAGATATGTTTGTGGAGATCAATGTGGAAAAATATTACCTTATATAACAAGGAAAGAACTGTAATGAAAAAAAAAAATCTATCATCTACTTCAAAGTCAGGTCGCCAAACAGTGTTTTCAGTGTCCAGTTAAGCACGGTGGAGAGCATGAGGGTTTCTCCTCTGAGGCCATGGTGCTAATCTCCTGCAGCCTTAATGTGATTATGGTAATAATCACACAAATGACCCCTGGGCTTTGGGAGCGAGGGGGGGGGGGGGGGGGGGGGGGGGTAGGTTGGACCCGTGGTTCACGCATCCTCACACAGACACTGTGGCCCTATGCCACGCAGGGGAGACCACCAGACTGATCCCGTCCCGGTGGCCCTCTCCCATCCTTCTGTCCTCGCTGAGCTCGGAAGACTAGCGTGAATGAGCAAATACATTCCAGCCGCCGACAAAAGAGCTGAACAACCACAAGGGAGATGGATATCTTTTGTTGTCTGACACTCAATGCCGTATTCCAATCCAATTACCTCAGCCTTTTGCAATCCGTCCCGTCGCCATGCCAAGCATTGAAGCCTGTCTGAATTCAGACTCGGAACCTGAACAAGAGTTTGGTGGATTAGGTACTCACAGAATGTTACCCTACCCCCTACTTTAAACAATGACTGCGTTTATATGCAGTCAAAATCCGACTATTGGCAATGTTTGGGTTTTAAAAGGCCATGTAAACACGCAAACACCAAAATATACTAAGACCAAGCAAGACCCTTTTCTAACCTCAATATTTGTTATGAGTCAGGTTTTAAAACTTGTTTTTTTCCAAAACAAATAAGTAAACGATTACATATTTACATTAGGGCTGCCAAGATTAGTCGACTAATCGTGACTACGTCGACGACCAAAACCGTCGACGGCTAATTTAACGATCCGATCCGATTAGTCGACTAATCGCGACTACTGTTGGTGATTAGTCGACTAGCAAAATAGTCGTTTGTGGCAGCCCTAATTTACATTAATGTCAGTCTCCAAAACTACACAATGGTCTGCACTTTACATGACATTATTAATCTGTTAGAATTGTTCCAGTTTCCAAGTCACTGCTTAAATCTGTCACTTGATCTCTTGAAACTTCTGATCATCTAATGGTGATTTTTTATTTTATTTATTTTTTTAATAGTCATGGAGCAGAGGTGGCAAATCCAGTTCCAGAAAGTAAAATTCCTGCCACAGTTTGTCTTGAGCTCCCAGGTGGTAGCTAGCGAGTTCTCTAGCTAGCTTCATTTGCTCGGTTACCTGCTAGGGAGCTAGCTAGATAGCTAGCACAAGGGGCTAAAGCCAAACTGTGGCAGGGTTTTTACTTTCTGGACCTGGATTTGACACCTCCATACCATGTGTCTCGAGCACATGTGTCGAGATCTGGTCCTCGAGGGCCAGAGCACTGCATGTTTTCTAGGCTTCTCTACTCCAACGCAGCTGATTCAAGGATCAGGATAATTATCAGGCTCCTGCAGAGCTTGCTGATGAGCTTAAATATGAATCAGCTGTGTTGAAAATGGGAGGCCTCGAAAACCTGTATGGCTGCGGCCCTCGAGGGATTCAGTTTGACACCACTGGTCTAGAGAGACCAGCTGCAATGGGACGGTTGGAAAAAATGGGATTACAGTTCAGTGGGTTAGGTTGAGAGCAGAAGATTAGATGTTAGTTGGTTTAAAGTGAATTTAATTGCTGTGAGGGTGATGCCGGTGATTCACGCATGTCGCGTTTATTCTAGTTGTTTTTGCCTTTTTGTTCCCAAGAGGTCATCATTTATGTTATTTTGGCTATATCCACAGTTGCATGGATATTTTTAAAAACACATTTTCCCACACCAGAGTAAAACAAAATAGCTGTGTACACTAATGTTATTTAAAGGAAATCACTGCTCACATGAAGGCAATTTTGCTGGCTGTCAGGAAGAGCAATACTCCCGAACAGCAAAGACATTTTCACCCATACATAATAATACAATCAAAATGTGATTCTAGAACAGCCGGTGGGAGAGGAAAAGAATTATCTATTGTATTATTATTTTCTGCTACAGAAATGCAAAATAACTGTTTAGCTAGCTTTTTATGAACGGAAGACAAAGAAAAATGCATAATTTCTGTTCCATCATTTTGACTACATTTCAGTGCTCCGGCGTGACAATGTTGCTGGTCGACACTAAATATAAAAGATACATTTCTGGAAAAATACAGAACGGTGTTAAGAGGAGCAACTGAAAAGTGACTGTAGCTTTAAATGTTAGATACGTTTCAACCTGCTTTGGAAGCGGAGGCCCGGCTGGGGTTCCAAATCGCATTATCCCTGCCAACCAATCATGGGCATCAGTTCCAAGGAGCCAACAACGCTTCATTCACCAAGGCCATGTCATCATGTGATCAACAAACTCGTACTCGTGTGTGCATGCGCATGTGTGTGCGCAATTAAAACAAAATGGAACAAAATAGGCAAATGTGACCGTATTACAGACTGGAAGGACACAGCCATTCAGAGATTCGAGACGTCACACTATCTCAGTGAGATGAGCCAGCAAATGTTACTCTGAGGTTCAGTGGATCGGAACAGTGCTCTCTTCAAACAGGATATTGACTTAACGTGACTACACTCAATTAGCTGAACTTCCTATCTGGAGGAGGTGACACTGATAAAAGTCTTCCTCTCTTTTGTCCCTGATTGTTGGCCACAGTTCACTACAGCTAATCCAGCCATGAATCAATAAGCTATCTGACTCTGGTTATAAAATTAGTAGGGCTGTGCACGAATCGGTGGTGACTCGAATTGAGTAGCGAATTGGTTGTTGAAAACAAACGCTGAAAAAGCATTTTCCCATTCGAGTTAGAATGCGTCATAGCATATTGCGTCTGAGACAAACTTTTGTGTAGGATGTCCTACCTCTCTTCTATATACTTGGGGATTGCACATTCTTTAACATATTGTTGTTGGCCTCTCACACCCTCCTAGCAAGAAATGAAAGGGAGTTTACAAACGTGGCCACTGGCTGGACTTGAGGGATGACCTAGCTTAGCATTAGCTAAGGGTTGATGGATTTAAAATGCGACCAAAGAGAAAACAACTGTTCACCCTGTGTTTAAGTGCACTCCATTTACCATTTCATCTTGATCAAATTGGATTTTTTTTATTTGTTGTACTATGACGCGTTCTTTGGTTAAATAAAAGCAGTAACCGATTCAAAGTGGATTCTGGAATCACTCGTTAACGTGAATGAGAACTGAATATGAGTCTTTCCTCTTCAAATTCAAATGAGTGGGCAATGGATTTCAGGGAGGAACTATAACATGTACTTAATTCCTGTCGGATCTACCATCACTGCCAGCCTCCGAGGAAAATATTAATGCTGGCGACGTCCGATGTCCTCTGCCCCATGACGTCGTGGTTTTTCCATGACACATTTCAAGATTGCTTCCAAATGGGCCTGTCAGTTTGAATATAGGCGACCCAGGCATTTCACTTTTCTCTAAAGTAAATAAAATCTGCTGGTTCTCCCACGCATGGATAGAAAGTGGGCTCATGCACCAAGAATAAGTCTTGAGATAGAACAGGAATTTGCTTGCTGAAATGTGTTTTCATGTCCAATCATCTCCGTGTTGAGTGAGCAGGTCGGACTGATGTTATTTTTGGGGAAGTTTGCTGATAGAAAGCCACAATGGGGAAAGTGTTTGAGTTTCCATCATCCACAACAGGCCACAAGGTTACTACCACCTTTTATTGTTGCGGTTGTAGGTTGCGGCGGTGTAGAACTGTGTGGCCATTATACCAAGAGCTACCTCATTTAGCTTCAGAGGAGTCACAACATTACTGTCAGCATGATACAGTAAATGTTGTTAAATATTTCATCAATCATTCTATGACTGTCAATCCAAATAGAAAAATTAGAATTGTTTTGCACTTTTATTTAATCTCATTAGATTGTGCAAGCAAAAACATTGTGCCTTTCTGTGTCTAATATTATAACAGGAAAATTAACTTAACTTCATTAGAAAATGTTGACTCATATCCTCACAGTAATAAGTCAGAATAATGTCAACTGTTACTGTCAAACAAATTAGCTAATTTCTGGACATATTTACTGAGTCAACAGTTAAATCATCAACCGAGGGACAGACAATGTTCAGTTTGTGCCGCAGAGAAGCACAACCAACACAAACATGACACAATGCGGCTACAACTCATTTACAAGAAACAAGCCAAAGCTGCGAATCCGCCTCACTGGAGCGTGTCACCTACCTGTTAATGTTAAACTAATGAGCCCATTTCCATCCTCATTGTGATCAGGCAGTTAATGTAAAGGCCCCGGCGGCGCATGATGTAAATCATCAGTGAAGGTTGGCATTCTTTAAAATAACTTCATGATGGTCATTTTGCCTGCTGAGTGATTGATGAGGATGTCAGTGCAAATGTTGGCAGGAAAGAAAACTTTGAGCTACAAGCACTGTTACTCCGGATGTTGAATTGTTTTCTTTAAAACAGCTAAACTAATGCATTGTTTGCATGTGTGTGGTAAAACATCCATCCAACCATTTTCATAGCCGCTTTTCCTCACAAGGGTTGTGCACACATCAATTAGGGCACATTATTTTCATAGTCTCATAATATTCAACTCTAATCTACTTTGATCAATTTCTATATACAGAGCAGTAATAAACTTTCCGCAGAGTAATGCAGTTATCTGACTTTGACTTACTTGCCAATCTATCATCATGTGTATATATGTATGTATATATATATATATATATATATATATATATATATATATATATATATATATATATATATATATATATATATATATATATATATATATATATATATATAATTGTCATGGTTTTGTCTCTATTAGCATTGACAAAACGTTTAGCATGTTAGCTACAGGACTCTCTCCACTTTATTGATACAGTCTACACACACCCATTTGGCTGAGTAACCCTGATGTGACCATGTGATCATGTCATAAGAAATACACTGATGACTAATGTTTTTATTCCTTGTTACTTGGCCGTTTGTATACCTGTATTGCCTTATAAGAATGTTCCTGTGTTTCTGACTTGACTTGAATTGTTGGAGTTACACAAATCATTGTTAGTAGGCTGCATCCAATTTCTAATGTTATAGATCAAAAACAGGACAATTGAAATTTGAAATGTGGACTCGTCATAGATGAAGCTGCTGTAAAAACGGAGTGCTCACATTATTGGTTTTTAACTTCGTAAGGTTACTCATTAAGGGCTGGTAAGTGGGGGCAGATCGGATTGGCCCCGTAAAACTAAAGACAGTTAGTAAACCTAGACGAATTCATCTAGACACCGGCTTAATGAGCTTCCGTCCCCTTGCATGAGAGCGTTAGGGCCAATCAAGGGAAAAAGGGGAGTCTCGACCCTTTAAACGAAGAGTCGGTCAGGACGTTTTTCCGGTTAGTCCTGCGGATAAGCGGAATCTGACAGACCACAGCACACTTTTCAATCTATGGACCATAGATTATGAAATCCCTAAATTCCTTACAACTGTACATTGAGAAACTGTCCTAAATTGTTGGACTATTTGCTCACAGTTTTTCACAAAGTGGTGAACCTCGCCACATCCTTGCTTGTGAACAACTGAGCCTTTCGGGGATGCTTCTTTTGTACCCAAATCACAACACTCATCTATTTCCAATTAACCTGTGGAACGTTCCAAGCAGGTGATTTTTGAGCATTACTCAACTTTGCCTTTTGTTCCACCTGTCCCAGCATGTTTGGAACTTGTTGCAGACATCATATTGAAATTGAGAGAATAAAACAAAACAAAAACAGAAAAAAAACACATTTATCACTTGTAGTTCAATTGAATATACTTATGATAGATGGATGGATACTGGCCGTGCGATTGGTTGGCAACCAGTCCAGGGTGTCCCCTGCCTACTGCCCAGAGCCAGCTGAGATAGGCGCCAGCAGCCCCCGCGACCCTTGTGAGGAATAAGCGGTCAAGAAAATGGATGGATGGATGGATACTGTAGGTTGAAAAGGATTGTATTATCTTAGAGAGACTCATAATTGATCATAAATGTTATCATTTCACAATCGATTCATGTGCAACAGGAGTGTTTAACTTTTTTGTCTTCGCCACAAGTTTAAAAGCAGCATAATTTAGTTGTAAATCTGTCAGTAGCTGCAATATTTTCCACACAGCATGACAAATAGTACACAGTCAGTGCACAAGTGGGTGTCGTACATACCTCAACATAACGCAGTGTGTAATTATTTTCAAAAATGTCTGTTTGGCTCCTTATATTATAGTCAAAGCACCGCTTACTCTGCTTTAGTAGCTATATAAAAAAAATAAAAATAAAAAAACATTTCTTGTTGACTCAACTGAATATAATTGTGAAAGTATTTTAAAGAGCAAATACCTAGTAAAGTGCTGTCTGATAAACTTGCAATATTGTTGTTAAAACTCAGTTAACATTTGTTATTTTCCAGATACAAATGTTTGACTTTATAGTTGACCACGTTGGCCATGTAATCCATTTTTATGAGTACATCTTTTGAATACTATTGATTATGTGCTCCACTGAGCTGCATCTGAGACATGGGAATGCTGTTGATAATGCCCTTCTTTCCAGCGGTTTAGTATCGTGTAATTTACCGCATATAACACTTAAAGCTTTGAATGTGAGAGAATTTTGTCTTGTGAGCTAGGGTCCGAAAAAGAAATCTGGCTTGGTTGACTGCCTCATGTGCCTTTGAAGGAGTGTCATCTTGCAGCAAACTGGCATCGCTGCTTGGATTGATCCTCTTCTTATTATTATTTAAATTAAAAAAAAAAAAAAAAAAACTGTCCAGCGCCGGCATGTATTAAACTGATGGCTGGGCTGTTATTTACGTTTATCGCATAAGTAGCATGTCAGCGATATACGTAGATGGTGAGAGCGTAACTGTGGCTGGCTGCCTGCTGTCTGAGGTTGCTGCAGACTGGCAGCAGTAGACAATGTTTTGACATGAGGGTGCCTGTCTGTCACTGGCTGACTCGACTTGTGCTGAAAGAAGCCGGGCCGCTGGGAAGTCTCACAATAAGTGCAAATGAGGGGGGGTCTGCAGTAGACAAGAGGCTCACTCCTTCATTGTCAATCCTTAGCTAAATTTTGGCTATGATGCTCGCTGAACAAAACACGCTATGGGTGGTTGAGGGCTTTTGTGTCAGCATTCTGATATTCCTTTGCCTTTTGTGTACATGTGGTTTGAGCATGCTCATTATGGACTGCTTGTGAATGAAATGACAATATGTTTGCAGAGGAGTTAAAAGTGAGAGGTTGTTCTCATTAGCAGGATCACGATGAGTCCCACCTTTAGTCATGTGTGGCTTGGGAAAAAACAAACAAAAAAAAACTAATTAATGCAGAGCACCATGAACATTTAGTCATGGTTACTGGACATTACTACCTTGTTTCTATGCCAACCCAAAAAGTTCACATTAAGTCTGGCTCAATTAATACAGAGTGCATTCACGTTAACCAGTAATCATAACGCTCCAGTGATCTAAGGGCCATTGTCACAGAGGCACTTGAAGCAATCTTTTGTGCAACAGAAGAATGGCCGAGTGACCCCCGGCCGCGCAGAGCAAGACCAAGGAGACGTGCGCCTCTTTGGCCCCTCCACCCGCTCCTCTCAACAGCCCGGGGTAAAATTTCAGGGTCCAAGTGGCCATGAGCATTGCTGAGTGATAGGTGGAGAGCCCAAACCCAATAGCTTTGATGATGGAAACAAAACACAGAGTCCCTCCAGACTTCTGCAGTCCAGAGTGACTACAGTAGGCATGCTTGTATGGGGGGGTCATAGTTGGCATTATTCACACTGTATGTGTGTCAATGAGTGCATGCTATAATAGCTCCCCCGAGGCCGGGAAAAAGAGACTTTTCTGTTTGCCGGCCAGTCTTGGCTCTGACATAGATTATGTAGAGTCAAAGGTCCATTTGATGGGTTATCATTTTTTGACCCTTTTGCAAAATGCAATGATTATTTTGTCCAGTCGCCAGCAATAAGTTCCAATATTATAATTCCTGTGAGGTTCTCATGGTTAATTTCTCAGGAGACCACCGGAGGTGTTTGAAGTTGGTTCACCTGCTGAGTCTCCCACATGCTGGTGGCTTTAACAAAGCACTTGAACACTTCACCAGCATGCTTTGACATTAAATGCTCAAATAAGAACAGGAACTCGGTCTTCATGATATGAACAAAGTGTGACAGAGTAAAAACAACAACCATAAAATGATTAATAATGATTTTGCAATCACAGTGTATTTTTGTGAAGATATTTTTATACATATATCAATCTTTTATGGTATTATCCAAATGTCATTTGTTAAGAAGGGAACTAGTAGTAAACAGCTGGATGGATGCCATAGATAGATAGATAGATAGATAGATAGATAGATAGATAGATAGATAGATAGCTCACTCACTAGCTAGATAGCTTGCTGCCTGGCTCGCTAGCTAGCTTGCTGCTTAGCTAGCTAGCTTATATATCTATTTAGATAGAGAGATGCTCTTTAAATACATGAATGCTCAGTGCATGAATGCAAGTGATGTATTTAAAAGAACTCAATTGCCTGAGACTTTCGCTTTCTAGCACAAAAACAATGTGATGTTGAAGTGTTCCAGGTTCATGGACTGTGTCTAAAGCTGTTGATGTTGCTCAATCAAAGAGCAGATAGTGGCTCCTGCTCGTTTTATTGCCCTGTAGAAACATACCCAGGGTATTATGTTATCAAGCTGGGGAAAGGGAGGGAGCGCACAGACGGCTGAACAAAGGCAAGGCTAACAGCTGTGCCAGTGTAAACAGCGGTTAGATTATTGGAGAGTGCAAAGTTAAACGACTCTCACTAACACGAGGCGTTCAATACAGACGTTTTTTTTTTTACTACACAACATTTAAGTGAGATCATTTGGATGAAGCTGTTTCTGAAAAAGGTGCTTCATCGTACATTTACATTGGAGTTCAATAATTCTTCTAATGAAGTATATTTCTCAGTGGCGGGAAGACCACTTTTTAATATGGCCACTATCATATCACAATTATAAACTGTGACACCATCAATACTATAATAAACGCAACATAACAACATGTAACTCACTACAGATGCTGATTAATACCATTATTGTTATGATTGTGTGCAGATCAATACAGATGTGTTTGAGTTAAAATTGGCTTACTGTCACCAACCAATCAGAGGACAGAAATTGTTTATGTTATTTTGAGCCAGGCAGCTGGCCCATTTGAAATCGGAATGGTTGAGGAAACACTTCCATTGCTAAAATAGTTTATGTTACATGGACCAGCACTACTGATTCTGAAGCCCCCCCGGGCAGATTAGATTGACGTGGCAGCACATAGGGGCTGATATCTGATTGGCAAAAAACCCCTAAACATCCACATACACATGTATGTACTGGAAGCCAAGATAAACTCTATGGTATGAAGAGAATAGACTGTTGTGAATAAATTAATACAATTTCAGAACAAAACTGAGAATTATGTTCTAAATGTACCGTAGGTCAGTTTCTTATTGTGTTTAGCCCAGTATAGACATTTGTATAGACTGTACTTTGAGTGACAAACAGACTCAGCATATGATTGTTTGCCTATTGGACTCATCCAAAAATACAGCGGCTTGCCTTGTCTCTTCAAATGGATGTTTCTCAGACTCCAGTTTCCCACTTGAGGTGGTTGGCTGCAGTAGGAGGAGTGTTGATACAGCTGATCTCTGTTATTCCAAGTGAAATATATGGCCCTGTTTGTTTTAAGAGATAGAACAAGTTCATATTTATCCTCAAGTTCATATTTATCTATCAAGGCAAATATTCCACGGTTTGTGCTTTGTAAAGTGTCCTCTCATATTGAAACAAATAGTGTGTCTTTGTTACATACTAAAAACAACCTAATTGCTATGTGGCAAATGAAAAGGGATGTGACAAGTGGGATGTTGGGTGACTCTCACTGCTTTGCTCACATTATTGAGGCCAGAAATAGTCCGCCACAACCACAATTATGCACAATTAAGTTCCTGTCAACTCTTTATGATGAGAGGTGTTGGGCTTTTTATGAGCCTTGTTGCAACATATACAAATGTCTCCCTCCGCCTGCATTCTTCTCACCCTGAAGGTGTACAACGTGTGCCAGGGACTGTGGAGAACGGTAATTTCAGAGTTGCGTGCAAGCGATACCTCGTGGAGCTGCTGCACACCCATGTGACGGATTTCCCCTGGAGAATTTTGGATCAATATCTGCTCTGACTAAATGCATTGTGCACCACTCATGACAAGAGATAAGGTAATTCCTTCTTTTGACTCTCCACAGTCTGTCGCTACAGTCAGACAAACCTTTTATATTGCACGCGGGGCCGAAGCCAGGGCAAATTTTTAGCCCAGGTTCAGAGACAGTTGTGAGACTTATTTTTCCTTTTTTTTCTGACAACTTATTAGATTGTATTATTTGTTAGAAAAAATTGCATACATTTTAAACAGGGTTTCTGCAGGAATCAGCAAGTCTTATTTAATGCTGTTTAATGCTGCTTTTAATGCAACTTATAAATAATTTAATGCACACGTCGTACTGTATATAAACACTTGTGCACATACACATACTGTTTTATATATTAGGGCTGTTGATTACAATTTTTCAATCATAATTAATCGCATGATTTCCGTAGTTAACTCGTGATTAATCACACATTAATATATCTGTTCTAAATATACAATAAAATAATTTTCAAGTTTTTCATACTCTTGTAACATAAAAGTGCACAAATATTGTTAACAAATACAAATATAGTTGTATCTTCAACAACTAACGCAGTAAATTCTATAGTAAGTAATTCATAAACTTATTTGATGTTAAAAAGATTTTCTGAACAATTAAGAGGAGTCACTGAGTTACACATTTGTGCTGAGGTAATTATCTGCCACTAGGTGGGATTAGTGTTTCATGCTGGACATTGGTGACAGGAACAGGATGTAATTCTTTTCAATTAGATTAGAGCAATTGGTATTTGGAACATGAAGCAACTCGTGAACTCCAGGCTATTTTGTTCATTGTAAGTTACAAATAGTCATCAGTGTCCCCAAATAACTACTGCATATTTATTTCTAAATTGCATTATAGTGACTCATTTGCACAATGTTGTATGTTAATAAAGCATAAACAATAATGTTTTTACATCAATTGTATGTACAATTTTAATGCTTCTGGGCATCGTATTCTTTTTAATGACATTTAAGGCCTTACTTTGAACAAAATCTATTTAATGACTTATAATGCTTTTTAAATGACCCGCGGAAACCCTGTGAAATTAATCCTTGTTAGAACATCGGTTTGTCAGTAAATAGAAATTCAGGAATATAAATTCACAATAATTATGTCCGTAGCCTATAATAAAAAAAAATTCCATCATAATTGAGTGCATTTTTACATTACGCATATTCATTGATTGGGGAGAAATCAAAAGATTCAAACGACTTCCAGTGAAGTGTGTGGTATCAATTTTGACTAAGTTATCAAATACGATTCTTTGCCCTATAAAGTGCTACAGTGAGCAGTAAAACACAATAACTTTACTTGAAGTCAGTGGTACGGAGTACAGCTGTTGGTCAAGCATTTATCTTGCCAAAGTGCAAGTGAGGATATGTCACTTTCTTTTTATTTATTTATTTTTTTACACTCCTACTGGATTCTTACAACACACAAGACTTGCAGTCATGTGGATTTTTTTTTAAATTTTTTAATTATTATTCAGGGTTATACTTAAGAGTTGGTGTTTCACTATGTGCTGTTTACTGTCGCTTTCGGAACTATTATTCTGTTACAATACTCTTTTTTTTTTTTTTTTTTTCCCATTTACCTCTCACACTGTTCAATATCAAACTGACCTGGAGCATATCCCACTTGACTTTGTTCAAGACGCTAGATTTCCCATTGAAATGACTACCAATTGGGAACATTTGATCTGGCTGACGTATCATTTTGTGTGGCCCGCAAAAGCAAATTATCTGCATCAGCTTCAATTGTATTAATTTTTTAAAACCTTGTGATATTGCAAGTATTGTTTCGTTACCAACAAAAGATAAACATAATGTTTGAACAAACCATTTTTATGGACCTCTGAAAAAACTACATGCTGACTATGACCATGATTGCGTGACAACTTCAATGCTACAATGGACTCATCATTGGTTCTCCTTTTTTGTGCAATACATACAGTATGTTCTCAAACTATATGGTGTGCACTTATAGGATATTGTGGGTTCGACTGTGCAGCATACGGTTGAAGTCATGATATTACCTCAGTGGTGCATGAGGCAATACAGTATCCCTCTATGCCTTTGGAGGAACTGGGAAGTCCCCACTTCTGTGTGCCGTTTGACTGGACTGGTTGAGTAATGTGGCCTGGGATTAGGTGGAGTAGCCTCGCAGCAGCAAACCCTCCCTCACACTGGACTGTGAGGACCCATACGATCGAGCGTCTGGATCAGAACCGCAGCTGGCTTATGTCCTTCCACTGTGTCAAACCGCTCATGCCGCAAATGTTTGAAAACTCTCAAAAGAAGTAAGATTTGGAAATAAACAAATAAGGATTGTAATGTGTGTTTTTTTTTGTTTTTTTTTATCATATCTGTCCGAATACCGTAGAACAACATATTTTTTTGTCTGTCTCTGACAAAGTGTTTATGGATGGTATTTGCAAAATTTAGTAGTATAAATTATACACATCCTGTGGTTGAATAGCCTGCAGGTGTGGTCCACTTTGTGGTTGCAGTTACTCAAATTTTCTATGCATGAACTCCATGCTGGATGTTAATTTAACCGGCAGTTCATCAGGATAAGTAATGTAAGAAGGTGGAACAAACATACTGTTACATTAAAAATAAGGCTCTTGTGAAGTCTCTTATTTAAAAAAAAAAGGTTTGGTAAGTTTTACATTTGGGTTGTTAACACTCATAACTCATTATTGGCATTGTGAAACGTGGGGTCACTAAGAGGAAACAGTCTCCTGCTGACTCATGGCTTGATCAAACATGACTCAACATGATGCCTATTTTCCATATTTGGACACTATTACGAATTATAACGTTCTGGTAAAAGAAAGAATCCTCTGTTTGGATTGACATGTTCATAATTTCAATCTAATTTTCTTATATCAGCTCTAACATTATGAGAAACACTGATTTGATGTAAATTAATTATAATCCGTTATTGCATTAGTGTTCAACAGTGGCAGGAAAAGTCAGCACAGTGTGGCACATGACATTAAATCATGTAACAGATGTTATGGGTGGAAGTGACTATACGGCTTTAAAATGATTGATGCTGTGACATGACAAGAGTGAGAATTGATGATCATGACAGAATGGCTTAAATGAATACAGTAAGTCATATAGTGTCAAAGAAAAAGAAGGCAAACTGTGACGCCTACTCCTGCAGCCATTCAACGGCACACAAATCAACATGTAATTTGCTCATAGAGCTATTAGAAACAAGTTTTTGTTAAAAAAAAAAAAAAAAAAAACCTTTTGGTTGCAACACATTACCACAAGTAAATGTATTTAAGTAAATTGTGCAAATGTTGTTGACCTTATTCTTTCGGAAAATAGAATGTTGAAAAATCAACAATGAATCCACTGCTTTGAATCAATGTTTTCCCCGAAGTACAAAGAAGAACAGAGCAGTATAACGGTCAAAATTCACGGGCCACTTGTGTTGTTCTTGAGGCTAACTAGTACCTGCTGACATTGAAACCTTATTAGAGAAAAAAAACCCATTATTGAAACCTTCACTTTTTAAAACCATTGGAAACCGTTAAACCAGTGAGCCCATGCCTAATTGGCAGCATTGTAGCTGGCAGTGGTGGTCAAGAAGGCTAACGACCTTTAATTTAATTAAATTATTTAATTAAACACCACAAGGCATCGGTGCCTTCAAAAAGTTCCACAATTTGTAGAAATGATTTGCCGTAAATTTCAACACTGCCCGCATGGTTCCTGCTTCCAGAAAACTAACATATGAAAGATAAAATGATTGGTGATGGAAGGTGTCCGTATGCATATCTAATAGAGAGCACAAATGAGTCATCAGCGTCGAGGTTTCAGATTTGCTAAATTGACCTTAAGGCACGGGCTTATAATGCCACCTGTCACTTTGGCATACACCCATCTGTGGCATACGGACGATACTCCATCAAACATGATATCAAATGCCAAATTTCAAACGCAAATACAGTATGGCACTCTGTTAACAGTTACATTGTAGTTATGTACTGTAAACTGATGAGCATCATAGCACTACGAAAAAATAAAATAAAAATAAATAAAACAAGTGGTACCATACTACTGACTTGCATTTATCTGGATATAAACAACGTAGTTTTCTTGCAATGAAATGTCCCAAATAACTCTCAAGTCAGAGAATGGTCGTGTGTAAGACCATCACTTAGCACACAGCTGCTTTGAGTGTTTCCAGGACGACGGCTGCGACAGTTTAGCGTCCTTGGAAGGGCTCAGCTTGACTCCTGTGTCCGGTCCTTGGTCTCAGCATGCACTGCTGCAGAATGACAGATTGCAACGTTGAGGGAACTGTTTAACCCCTGCCTCCCTACCAATGAACAAACTTGTGTCTCGTTTCGAAGAGGGCATTGACTGATGACAAAATTCACTTTTTTGCCACTTAATTCCAAACCTCTCTTTTTTTTTTTTAAATTAGAGCTTCTATTTGGTACCCTGTGGTTAACAATGGGGCAGGACTTATTGGAGGATGAAATGCTTGGCGTGTCCCAGCTGTCAAGCCATGTGATGGTCCATCTGTTAAGCAGGTATTATTAGGATGGGTCACAGGTGAGCCACAGATGGTAAATGAGAGTAAGTATCAGTTCACCTGGAACGACATGGCCATGGAGATCAACTGCCCGTGTTAAGGTTCCGCTGCGACCGGAGAGTGGATCCCAGAATCACAGAACACAAAAGGAGTAAGCGAGAGGTTTTATTCACCAAAACACGTGAATATGAACATAAAGCGCTGGACACAGCCAGGAAAAAGGTTAACAAAAAGGTGCTTGCAAATTGCAAGGAGGGAAATTAACACAACATAAAAAGACCCGAAGGCTACAAACCGCAAACACAAGAAAGCAACAACTTACTATAGCTATGAAACACGCCACATAAAAGTGGGAACAAAAAGAGACGTAGCAAAACTTACGTAGATGAAAATCGAGAATCTTGGACTGTAATAATTAGCGAAGGCGAAAAACAGTAGAAACACTAGACGATGGCTGTGAGCAGACGGAGCAACGACCCGACAGTGGCTGCAAGGAGTCCCAGTCCTTATGAAGGCCTAATAGGTGATGCACTGCAGGTGTGGTGCAGGGGACACGCCCCTCTCATTAATCAGGCACTGTGAGACAAGGAAAACACACTGAGAGCCCAGCAACATGACAGCCGGCAGATTGCTATTTTTCCTCTGTGCAACTACATTGACGTTACCCAGGATATGCAGTACACGATACACTGTACTCAATAAACCCTCTGAAGGTTGACCACATTTCGGCCTATTAGGTATGTTTATTTGAGTTCAGCTCAACAACAAAAGCCTCGTCATGTGACTTTCAAGGGAAATTTGGGGTGTGCTCTCAGGAAAACACAACCACTTATTAAAGTCTAGACGCAACATAAAACCATCAAAAGTCCTCCAGTAAGCAGTCAAAAGGCTCTCATGTACTGAAGAGTCAGTGTGTGCCCAACCACCATGGTTTTCTGATGCCGCCTGAGCAGTGATGGGAGGGTTTTCTGTGTAAATATCAGTGCATCCAATCAAATGGTTGGTATCAGGGCTAAAGGAAGTCCCGTCACTTTATGCCTCATAAAGACAATAACATACCAAACTCAAGGCCGACCAAAACGATCCCTCTGAAGAAAACTAATGTTCATATTTCTTGGCAATTATGAAATATTTACCACGGAGCCTGACAGTACTGCCAAGACATTCCCGTGTTATTTTCGAGATCCTATCTGATTTTGAGTGTAGCCTAGTGGAGATGGGTGAAAGCAATCCGCACACTCAACTGCATCAGTCAAGTCAATCAGGTAATCAAGAGTTAGGACAGTTGGACGGTGGAGCAGTTAGCTAGCCAGCTAGTTGTAACGACCCAATAAAAAACGGATTTACTGGAGCAAAACAAACAAAACAACGCTCTGGATTCTACACTCTAAAAGTAGATTGGTTAAAAAAAAACTCAAATCGAGTAGGTTAAGATCATATTACCTTAATTAACCAATAGATTGGTCAGACATTGACCATTCCAAGTGGTTACGGACATACCAATTTAATTGGTTAGCCAAAGAACCAATGAAATTGGTTACAATAGAAAGTAAGCCGAGATAGATCACTTGGAAATATGTTTATTGTATTTAAATGTATATATTAATTATAATGTCATTACAATTATTAAAAAATAATAGTGTTTAAAAATGGAAATGTGTGTTTCAATAGATCACTATTCACCTTGCTCTCGCAAGATGAATTCTCGCGGTATTGGTGAGTTCACAATCTCCGGAGAATACATCTTGTACCGCTCCGGCTGAAAACCGCCGTTCCCGAACCACTGATGGTTCGGACCAATCACAGAGCAGCATTGTGTTAGGGGGTGGGATAGTCAACAATATTGACGAATCCAGGAAGCCAGCACCAACGCCGGAGCTAAGAAACAAACCTAACATGGACGAATGGACGTAATGGTGTTGAATAGGTCATGTTTATGGCAGCGGTTGTACATGACAGTGTTTCTCAACAATTATTGAGTTAATGCACAACTTGTAAAACAGCTGTACATTGGCCCCAGTCAATTTACATTTACTACATTAGCTTTAAAGTGAGTATTGTGTACAAAAGCAGAAACAACAAAAAGAACAAATATACAACAGCAACAACAAAACAAACCCTCAAAGTTGTTTGCAAGAAAAACAGGTAAGGACAGAGAGAGCCACACAACAGATTCTCTCAGAAAGATGAACCCATGATTTTAAACAGATCTTCCTAATATCATTAGAATTAAGCAGGCAAGCAGGAACTCATTTCAGAGGCTCGGGAGTACAGTTAATTTGTGCACTCCTTATATGACCAAAATACTTAAGTTTTTTTTTTTTTTTTTTGTGAGCACACTGCAACTTAAGTTCACCCTGCACTGCAGCGATGTCATGACAGTACATGTTAGGTACATCCGATATGTTCACAAGACTTGTTTTAGCGTAATGATCGCACGCCACATTTAACAACTGTTATATTACATGAGCAGCATGGAGGGTTGTTTGAGCTAGCGTCGCTTGGATTCTTCACATTCAAACAAAAAATCACGAATGCTTGTGGAATGAAAGAATTTATCTAATCTTGTGGCAAGACTGCAAGGTGAAGGAAACAAGGCTGATGTGTACACGGTGCACAGGAACATGTCTCAGGAGTCCGGAGGTCTGGGCCGCTCTTCAAATGGCGTAGTGTTTTGTTGGGGAATGTGCAATTATGGAGGCCAGGCCTTTGATCCAGGTTTTCCATCAGGGCTAAATTGTCCTCACATTGAGCGCTGCAGTGTATCCTTGGGCACTCCTTTATATTCTGCTACTCTTTCATGTGCACCCCTCTGGAACTCAAAGCATGCCCCCTTGAAAAGTGAGATCGGGCCGTCCATGCTTTACTGTGTATAGGCTAACATGGATCAAATGCAAATGTGGCTGTCCGTCTCTGAGAAAAAGTGAGATGTGAAGATAATACTATAACTAACGCATGGGGCCCCATTTTCACTCCCAGAAGTCTAGCGCAAAGTGCAGTCGAACTGTGTGCATGGGTGGTGTGGTGTTTTTGTTTCTTATTTTATTATTTTCTAGACTTTGCACAGGTAGAATTGGGTGGAACCAGGACTGGACTCGCTATCTGGCATAAAGAGCAAATGCCCGGTAGGCTGGCCTCTTTTGGGGGTGATGCAATGCTTTTTAATTATTATTTTCCTACCCAAACATGCTATCCCACAATTTAGAGAGACAAGTCCCTTAATCCAGTTTAAACCATCATCAATAAACAGTAGCAGTTCGGTGTGGCGGAATGCCCATTGGAGGGCGTAGCGCGTCTACCAAATTCACAAACACATGAGACTAGACTTGCACTGGAACTAGGCTGATGAGACGTCCCGTTTTGGCCGGGACTGTCCTGTTTTTGAGCCTTGGGTCCCGTCTCCTGGTGGATTTTGCCATCCTCCTTGTTTTGTGTCGCTATTACGCAGGTCCAATCCTGACGTCCCGTTATTTGCCATGTGTATGTCAATCACACAGTTGTCATAGCGATTCATACGATAAACCAATTAAAAGGAAATTTAACCGTTAAATATCTTCCTATTTATAAATTCACATTTATGTTCTCATTCACATCTAACCAGTAGCAGGAGGGATTTACGTAGCAGGCAGTGATAGGAACTAGAATTACTTCCGGCTTTTCGCATCTAAGGATCATGGGAAATGTAGTCCTACTAGCCACTTTGGTCGCCAGTTGCTGGCCAGACAACACAAGATGAGCTTTCCAGCGGTATATTTCCAATGTTATAATGTGTGACCGGTGGGAGGTAAACAACATAGCCAGCTTCCAATAACTGTTGGGACTTAGAAAAGGTTGGCCGTCTTTTACACAAGTAATCAACTTTCTATTACCAAATGGGCAGATGCGCTGGAATATCTAGATGCGCAAGATGGCCCCAAACAGCCAACTGACTTGCCTCTGCGCGAAAATTGCAATGTGGCCGTTTTACGCCAATTGCTTGTGTGCCTCTCATAGGAAAATAGAGCTCTTTATCTTTTGCCAACCTATGCTAGTGCAGTATTAACTCATTCACTGCATGCCCAGTTAAAATGGAACTTTGACGTCTATAATCGTCAATGGCAGTGAATGAGTTAAAGTCATAATTACAGTACATTTGCATCAAAAACATTTCTAGGACAAAAATATAGAACAATCCAACGAACCCAGTGATCATCTGTAACCTTGAACCGTTTTTATGTACTGTAGGTACCAAACTGAGGAAGACCTGTCATTTTCGACCACCTTTCTGCGACCGACCCAAATAGCTCTGTGACCCACTTTTGGGCCTCAGACCACCAGATGAGAATTCGGTGTGTAATCGTCATACAAGCACATCTGCGGTTATAAAATTATTTTCTTGACATTTGACTAGAAAGCTTTGAGGTCCTAACGGGATATTTCCCATCTCGCTCAAATGCGTCAACAAGATGCTGCAAACATTCCCCAAAGATTTGGTCCAGTTTGATATGATTGCGTCACACACACACAGCCTAATTTTCGGCAGCACATCAATGGTGTGGATCTCCCATTCCACCACATCACATTGGTTAAATTTCATATGTGGGATAAATGTTTTTGACAGGAAGTGTGTGGGCCTGCACTTGCGTGTGTTCGAGTCTGATTGTGATTCTTTCCACATGCTTCCATGTGTTATCTGTCCTTATAATAACCACCACATCATTCACCAAAGGGACTTTCAATGTTTTTACTGTATTTTCTTGTTAGAGCCCACATAAAGACCTTTTTCCTCCAACATCAAGGTTACATGCTTCATGGGCTAGCCTTCAAATAATCCTGTCTGATAAAGGCTAGTGCAGTAAATGTACTGTACACGTATTTATATTATCTGAGCGTCTAAAAACACTGCAGGGCCTCCTTAGATCATTAGATTGGTCAAAAAATGAGAAGCGAATGCAGCGTTCTGTGTGTCCTCATGAGACTCTGTGTCGAACTTGACACCTCAAGCAAGGCTCTGTAAGACCTCACATTAAGACCAGATGTTTATCAGATGTGCATCGGGAGGTAAATTAGCACTGCAAATCATGTGTTGCGTTCAGAATGCAGCATGGTGTGCACTTTCATTTACCGTACATGCTTTCATTGCTGGGGTCGTGCGGGTGAATGAAGTGTCTGCATGTCATCACTTGAAAAAAACACCCCAAAACACATTTACTAATAATCTGTAATAACCAATTTCCCACACAGGATGAATCAAGTTTATCTATCTAATCTTTTTTTCCCCGTTCAATATGAACTGCACAATCTCTATCATACATATCAGATGGCAGGAACCATGATCCCTTGAGGCACATGGGAGAACATTTTAATTGCTCAATGACTCACCTTGAAACATTTTAATAGAGCAAATGATATACAGTAGATTTAATGGATGGACACCAATAAAAGCTCCTGCAATGATATTATCTGGTTTTAACTTTGCATGTGCAGTAGCTGCAGTGTATGTGTAAAAGATATAATTTTCTTTGGCACAACCGCTCTGGGCCACCATGCATGTGCTTACCTTTGCAGTTCTAAGGCATGTAATCGTGCGCCGGAGGGACAGTTTCCCTGAGATGGTTATTAAAATCAATGGAGCTCAGAGGGAGAAACTTTAAAATTACAAGAGCATTCTTTTGCTCCCTCAGAAAAAAATAAAAACTTGGGGTTCATCTTTGACTCTGTGGACATTTTTTTTTAATCACTTGCTAATACAGTGAAATAGTAAACATTTTATTAAATAAAAAACATTGTCAGAGTCCACCCCCTTCTCTATTAAGCAAAGACTGAGGTTCTAATGCACACTTTTATCTTCAGGGAGTGGACAGAGAGGCTCTGCCTCTCCTCTCTGCGTTGACCTCATGTCCCTGGTGGGCATAGCCCCCAATAGCCGCCCATGGACGGCTATGGACGGTTGTAATGTAATTCAAACTTACACTGCACTATTCCATTTACTGTGGCGCAGAACAGCACAACAAATACAAGTGTTTTTTCTGGAGGGCCAGGTGGAGGAGAAGACGATGTGGGCTGAAGTGTAGGAGTACAACAGAAGGAATTTTAGCAGATTGTATTTCAGACCAGCTACTGTCTGTATCCAAAAGAAATAAGAAATAAGAAATAACTACCCCACTGAACCGAAGCGCCCCTTTTGTGTACATATAAGTATAATTTGCATAAAACATGTAAACAAGTGGTTTCCAAACTACGGCCCGGGGGCCATTTGTGGTGTGCCGTATATATTTTGGCGGCCTGCAGCATATACAAAAAATAATAATTTTTGACATGGCCACAATGCTATTTTTTTTATTTATTTTTTTTAAAGGTTGTATTAAACTTTTACAGCAATGCAAAGACACACATAATATTACAGCTAAAATAGTAACTGAATTTGTGTTTGTAACACACATCAAGATAATTCAGCTTCAGAAACAAAAATGGTTTCATCCACTTGCTGCTTAGTGTCGACTGCCAAGGTCCGATTTGTTAAAACATCACATTAATGGTTCTTAGTCGTGGTCAGTTTACTTAAGATTGTTCTTGTGTGGTTCTGAATGTTGAGTTGGGATTCACCTGCTGCTCAGTGGAGATGCGGATCAATTATAGTGGCACACGGGGATCACCCCCAAACCTAAAAAAAAAAAATGTATGTGGCCCTCGGAAGAAAAAGTTTGGACACCCCTGATGTAAACAAAATGAGTGGAACTTGTCTGTTCTTGCATTCCACTGTAGTTTTATTTATGCTTCCATAGTATAGTATAGTATAGTATAGTATAGTATAGTATAGTATAGTATAGTATAGTATAGTAATACTATATATTACCGACCAGTAATGAAAAAGATACTGCATAAGAGACCATGAAAATTAACTCAACACTCAACCCACCTCAAGAAACATGGCACTATAAAAATGTGAAAGTTTGCAATCAGTTTTGGTCCTGTTCAGACTTTGGATTCAAGAGAACTGAGGCATCTGAATACCGGAAATTACTGCAAAACATTTTGAAACATCTGAATAAAGTGTTTGAAAAATAAAGCAAAAATTACAACAAACTACATGAACAGCTCAGCAAGAGGTTTAGTGAAATGACCAAGTATCATATTTCACCCACTTCCTGTGGTTAAGGTAATAGCTTAATCCCACAGCCCCCCCATGCTGGATCAGACCTCTGCACACTGACCCCAAACTGGTTCAACCTCAGATGCTGAGCTGCTGTGTTAAATATGTGCAAGAATGTGTTTAAAGTGGTTTTTGCGTTTGGGTTGAGGCGAGGCCGGGCTCCATCCACACTTAAGATCCTCTCTTCTGGCCAGATGCCAGACACTGCCACGGCTAGTGGCTCCCATCTAAGGGCAACGGTGTGTGCATGTGAGCGTGTGCGCAACTGCTGTCAGCGACCTTCGTTTGTGGCTCAATGTGGTGAGGATGGCTCTGACGTGATGTCTCTTGGAAATGGATGTCGAGGGTCCTCGTGATGTGCTCAATGTCACTAATCTCCAAAATAAACATGTATCGATGTTACGTTAATGGATTTTTACTGCTTCACGCAACCTCATCACTCACTCTCCTTATCCAACAGCGATGGTAAATTTAATGTTTCATGTCAGAGAGTAATAAACTCGAGAAGTAGATAAAAAGAAACGAGTGTCTCACAAATGTCTGATGACTTTGAGATGGCCTCATCTTGTTTGGATCTACAAGTGGGAAATAAATCCTCCTTCTCTTTGTTGTTGTGCTAAGGGATTCAGGAAGCGTGAGAGGAAGGGGATATTTCAATCCAAAATGACACATTCCCTTCTGATAAAAACGCATTACCACAGACAAAGACATTACCACAGACGCTTGTAGAATTAGATCTGACTGGGACTGGTGCCGCTGGAGGCTTGGATGGCTGCCTTGGAAAGCCACACATAAGAGCATTTAATTGCCAGACAGACCAGAATAATTCTTCCATAATCTGAATTTATACAGTCACTTGAGTGGGTGTTGGATACGGAGACAGAATCGGAGAGACGGCGGAGGCGCGGAAGTCGGCAGATGGATAAAGTGGCTATTGTTAAGTTGAAGGGCCTCATCACTGTACTAGACACTGTAAGAGGCATGAACAATCTCTAATTCAGAGCTGACTGACAGCGTCAAGGGGACGTAGAAATGTCCCTCAGCCTTGGACAGAGCACGCTTGTCTTTATCTTGTGAAATGCAGACATCCAAGGGCAACACTCATTCATTCATTCCACCCCCACTGAGTTTTTTTTCCCCTTCACGTTTGGGCCTGTGCTTGTGCACCAAGGTGGCATCATCTCGGCTGAGTGATGCATACCTCCGCTAAGGTCAACCCCTCCCCCACCGCCAACAGTCCTTGTGTTTTCCCTTGACCCTTCCAAGAAGGTCGGCTTGCCTTGTTGCATCTGTCCCACTCTGGAGACACTCAAGGAGAGCGAGTGCTTTTTAAGTGGAAAGGGGGGGGCAAGACCGGGATTCTTCTCCAGTGGCCATCTTTCATGCATGCATGCTTTTGCCCTTGAAGAGCCATGAAGGATTACCCTGTGTGGTCCCAACTTTGCCTGACTACATGTCAATCATTCACTGATTCTATTTTAGTCATTCTTGGGTGTTTTCAAATGTATATTTTAATCCATTGGAGGACCAATGACCTGAAGCTAAGACATTTCATAGGGCGACCAAACATTCCGTTGAATGGAACAGTCCTGATTTTGAGCCTTGCCCCTTAGCCCCAGCGGATTTCACCAACCATTGTTTTATTCCAATCTTGCACAGGTCCAATCTTGCTATCCCGCCTTTTTGTTTGTTTGTTTGAAACATGTGTATGTCAATCACACAGTTCACTGTTAAAACAAACAAACAAACAAACAAAAAAAGTAATATTTTAACTTGAAAAAAAAACGAGTAAAGTTATTTTTTTTACTCAGAAATTCTAAGTACATTTTACAAGGAGAGTTTTGAGTACATTTTACCAGTTTATTTAAAAAAAAAAAAAAAAAAAAGTTACTCAAGCACTGAGGAACAAACTCGTGACAGCCGCTCTACCACCTGAGCTATGCCACTCTTGCTGTTTGTCACTATACTGCATTGCTGGTGTGTCCAACATTATACCAAAAACGGGTCTTGGAGGTACAAAGATTCCGCCTGACACCATCAATATATTAACACAAAGTAGGAGTGACATGGTTCAGGTGGTAGAGTAGCTGTCTCCCAACCTGAAGGGTGTGGATTCGTTCCTCAACCATTGAGTAGCTTTTTTTTCTTTTTTTTTTAAAAAATAAACTGGCAAATGTACTCAAAATTCTCCGTGTAAATTTTACTTAGAATATTTGAGTGAAAAAAAAACGTTGCTAGTTTTTTTTTCAAGTAAATATTACTTTTTTTGTACTGTGATAGCGATTCATACGATAAAGTAATTAAAATGGTATTTAACTGCTAAATTCCTTCCTTTTTTCTTTTACATTCATGTTTACATTTTCATTCTCATCCGCATCTAATCCCTAGTAGGTATGTTTTAGTCATAATGGAACTAGAACTACTTCCTGCTTCTTATGTCTAAGACTCATGAAAAACGTAGTCCTACTAGCTTAAAACTGCGTTCGCCAGTCTCAGTCATAACAAGGTGAGCTTTTCTGACGACATGCTTACAGCACAAAACAGGTGACAGATTAAACGGCACAGGCATTTCCAATAGCTGCCGGGACCGAACAAAAAAAAAAGTTGGGTGATGATGAGTGCCTTGATTGTTTAGCGCTGTTGAACCGTCACCCAAGATAGCATTTAGCATTCGCTAAAGTAATAACACAACCACCAGTAACCAGATTAACAAGTTTGTTACAAATAGTTCATTTTGTACAGATTTAAGAAGTAGCAAAGCAGCCCCAAACCATAACAGAGCCACCGCCATGTTTCACAGTAGGTAGAGTGTTTCTTTCTTTCTTTTTTTGTGTCTGTAAACATAGAACTGATGTGACTTGCCAAACAGTTCTGGTTTTGTCTCATCTGCCCAAAGGACATTCTCTTTGTGGCTTGTCAATATGCATTTTGGCAAATTCCCGTCTTGTCACTGTCAAATTACTTTAGTGACAATTGTGCTTTTCTTTCTTTATTGGATGGGCACCAACAATTTTGTCAAACAAAGGAGTGTTATAGAAAAACAGTAGAGAAACTGCACAAACCTTAGCTGATGAGAGCGATACTACAGTATTTAATAGTGGAACTCATTTACAATTACAATTTGTGAGAATGATTTGTGCCACTTTGTTTTCTTTTGAGCGGGTTATCTTGCATGACATGAGTTTCTCATTTGTCCTTGTTTTCTTTCCCAATTGGAATTGATTTATCTGCTAATTATGAAAAGTTTGCTTTCGAGCTTTTGGAATCCATGACCAAATGTGTTCATCTGGAAATAACATAGTAGAAGTCCATCTGCCATCACCATCCTGTCCATGCACGGCATTGATTTTTATCTTCCGGATAAGGTGGACGCGCTTTGAGTTTCAAGGCAATCTGATGATTTTTTTATTTTTATTTTTTTAACTTAGTGAATGCAATTTCTCCTTGACCATAGGCTATGTTCTCATCCATATCTCCTCTCACTGGGTCGAAGGGTTCGACCCAAGTGAGTAATAAGTCATTTATTTGCTGAAGCAAGCAGGCATGTAGATACCGTCCCCCACATGCAATTTTTGCTCCTAATCTGTCCCTTGAGCATCAGTCCTAAACTGAGCTTGTTATGGAACCTGGCCCATCTGCAGAAAAATCCTGTCCAGAAGCATTAATTGATGGTGTGTGACCACAAAGTGACACTGAAGTTCAGCCTTTCCAATAGAAATCCATTTAGCTCACCATCAGGCAATTACATCCAACGAAAGAGAAGCTTGCCAGCTCAATAGCAAACTCAATTGCACGCTCTCCATCTCAAAACCCCACAAAACAACATCCGCAACACTGAGCATACTAAATTAAATCTTAGACTTTGATTGTGGCTCGCCATGAAATTACAAATAGTTTAAAAAAAGAATGTTCCAGTTTTGTACATCTACATGATGAATGCTGCTGACACACGCAATAGCTTCGCTGGTGGAAACTTGAGGCCTCACTTGTGGAGTGACGGGCTGGACGCTGCAGAGGAACCCCCTGCCTGGAAGTGTTTAGCTTTAAGAGAGATGTCCCCTAAATCATCTGTCAAGGCCCGCACGAACAGAGAAATGGAGCTTTTCGGTTATTTATACTGAAATAGAGCTACAATTTTATTCTTGGATACTGTACGTAAAACAGACTTTTACTGCATTGTCTGTGTCAGTATTAATGTCTAAAGCAGGGGACACAAATCTGTGAGACTAATAACTTCTGTTTTACGAATTAAAAAAAAAAAGAAGCAGAGACAAGACAACCGCATGCAAAGCAAGAAACAACATATAAAAAGGGTTGTTGGAATTTTTAAATCACAGTCATTTGGATGAGGAATTACATGTGGCCAATGTAGTGTGGGTGAAATGTATTGTGTACACTCAGTGGCAAGGCTATCATTAGTGAATGTGTGGGAGGACAGTGACGGCACAAGGCTGACCTCACACTATAATCAAAAGATCCATAGGTTAATATTCACTTGCCTTGCGCAATAGCAAGGCCAAATTGTTTAAGACACGTTTAATAGTTTGGTCACAGCCCTAACGTGTCGTGTGCTTGCGTTTAACGTTGCATGATCTTGGTCCGGACAAATAAAGTAGTCAGAAAATGGCATATTGCTATCAGCTGCTAGAAGGAGGACACGAGCGAGGGAGGGAAAGAGAGGTGGCGAGAGTTCATCAGCAAGGGAGGGATGAAAGCAGGAGGCCCAGACAGGCCAGAACAAGACAGCAAAGAAAAATATCTAATTGGAATCAAGTGTCCTGACAGAGTGCGTGGGCTGACTGGATTCCGCAAAACGTGCTGCTTTTCCATTTGCAGAAAACAAGCACATGAATACAGGAGAAGAAGGATTACATTTTTTTTTCTCTTTGGGGTAGGTTTGGTAAAGATAAATGACAGAAGGGTGTGGAAGACCAAAACAACATTTCCCGGGTTTGTGCTAACTTTAAGACTACATAGAATTTGAAGCATTTTTTTAACCCATTAATGGGTAAAATATTCTTTCTCCACTCAATTATTGTTTACTAAGTCTCAGTCCACACAAAGGCTGTCAAGTGCATACCAAAGCAAAAGGTGGTACTCTGACCCAAAACAGCAAGGCAATTTTAGCTGACACAAAGCAACATAATCGTAATAAAATCACAGCATTTTCACTTTAATTGAGGTTTACGCAACCCTTTAATTAAACAGAAGTCAACCCCAAAATTTTCTTTACGAATAATTAGATGTGTCAAAATGAGTGCATTAATTTAAAGTTCCTTTAATGCCACTAATTTTTTTAACGCACGATTAATGACTGCCCCTTACTTGGAAAGTAACAATTCCACTCACAACGCAGCAAACATATCCAGTCAAATTTAGCATTAATACATTTATTAATAATGCATATATTTGTAGAGACTGGGGTCAAGTTGTAAAAAATGTGCAGAATTTCAAAAATTACTTCATGTTAAAGATTAGATTGCTCTTATTATGAAAAGAAAAATTCACTGAACTGTCACCATTATCTTAAAAAAATGCAATTATGCCATCTAGTGGCAGAAAAATGACCAACACAAATCAATATCACACTCTTTTTTTTTATTTATTTTTTGTCCCCCCACTACATCTTTTTAATTTTAACTCAATTTTATGAATGAATGAAATTGCTGTATCAATGGCTAAAAGATGCAGCCATATTTCTATTAGTTTTTTTTTCCGTTTTTTAATGAGTATAACTTAAAAAAAAAGTTTCCTTGTTCATTTAGAAGAGAAATAATAGTTGCGATTAATCATGAGTTAACTATTGAAGTCATGCGATTAATTACGATTAAAAATTTTAATCGCCTGACACCCCTACCAATAATATCTTCTATGTGCCCCACTGTTTTCTGAGTTTAGTCATATGACGTTCACAAGCTGAGCCATGATTGGTTGCCACATTAGGCCTGAGCGATTGTCATGTGTGTTTAGTCAACAGTAAGTAGCAAAATGGCCGCCCCTGAGATGTGTAAAAATTGGTGGATTTTGCTGCTTAATTCCACAAGAGTAATATTTAATGAGAATACTGTGTTTAGTTAGACTGTTGGGTGTGCATAGACCAAGAAAATTTTTGGGTTGACGGTCCAACACTCACACTAAGTTTGTGCGTGGATTAAATTTAGGGAAAAACACAATAAAACAAGAATTAGAAGAGACCTTGTGACATAGATTGATTAAGAGGAAATGCTTCTCGACAATCTTAAACCACTTATTACATTTCCATTTTCCAATAAATACTAACTGCTCATGAGTCAAAGAAGTATGTTTGCTTTGTATGTCTAGAAGTGTGCTCCTGTGACAGGATGGTGGAGGGGTTAAAGGGCATGGCCACCATTTAAGGGGTCAGCTCTGAGGGAGTCTTCTCTCTTTCAATAGCGCTCTGTTCATCTGGACTAATGAAGAAAATGGAAAGTGCTCACATGCATGCGATCCGTGGCTACTGCATGAAGGTGAGCAGCTGTATTCAACATTTTCGGCAATCCTTCCCATATTTTAAAAGATCAACAAGTACAGATAATGGTTTAGCCAAACGGATGATTTCTTCTCTGTCTCTCCATCTCCATCCACTAACCCAACAGGACAGAACATACTGTATTTTTTTTCCCCACCTGACATCACTAAGTCAACTAATAATTTAAGCATGTTAGATTAGGGTGTCGAGTGCACACCTCTTTCCTTGGAACTGGAAAAAGGGATTTTAAAATCATACTGGATTTCACAACTTCATTCGGCATGCATTCTTAGGTCATGCCATACATTCTCGCATTCCTTTTTAGTTTCTATTTTCTTGATGGACAGGCAGAACATTATTTATTTCATTTTATTACAGATACAGTATATTCATCATGCATGCATGGGTATAATTCATATGTAGTTCATCAAACATCCCTTTCCAAATGCATTCTTTCATGGGAATTGATCCCATGCTGGCTACACGCAATTAAGTGACATCGATGTCATAATAATCTCAAAAATTTATTTATTTATTTTTTAAACAAAGGGTTATTCGGAGGAACCGATCGCTAATTAATGTGCAATATTACAGTACGACTAGTAGGTTGGAACCAGCAGCCAATTTTAATTTCAATTTTAAAGAACAATTTGATGTTAGGGCATTTGAGTTACATCCACGTAGAACTCCTCTATTGCACAACTCTCCATTCAGCATTCAGATTCTGATTAGTTTTTTGATCCCTAAAAGCTCAATTCCCCCAGTCACAACCTGACCAAGAAACAAGAAAACAACAATGGGGGCAACTAAACGGGAAGCCTGGCGGGTCACATTTCAGCGTCTCTCAAATCGGGCAAAAAAAATAAATAATAGAGAGAAAACCCATCAGGAAAGCGAAGGGAAAAAACAAGGCTCACGCTCTGCCCCTTTAAAGTGGGGCACAGTATGAACCTGGAAAAACCTCAGCACTTAAAGCTACATAATAAAAGACATTAAAACATAACTCGTAAAACTTGCAGATGTGGACGGAAGTTTTTTTTTTTTGACAATGCAGACTCCCTGTCAAATAGCTACAGCCTTTTCGAGGTGAGGATAAAGGAGAAAGGAGGTGTGGGACAGCCGACAAATCTGCTCAAGATGACGCTGCTATCAAAGGAGAAGTTCAAAACATTCAGAATGATATAACAATCATTATATTCTAAAAACAAAACAAAAACAAAAACAAAAACATTGAATTACTATTAATTTTGTCTGCAGCCAATCAAGAAACTTTAATCACCATACCTAATACCAATAGTATGTATGTATATGAAGCCTATTATATTAAAGTTTTCATTACGGTTGATTATAATGGTTGTCAAGTAGTGCACATCAATATTGTTTTGTCTTCACACTATGCTCCATTTCTGGTCTTGCTGTGTGGGCTTCATCACACAATTCCCCAAAACACATAATGGAATGTCTATGAGTGAAGCATGGTGAAAAATGTGGGTGGGGTTCAATATGCATAATACAGTATTGTGTACCCCAGGAACCCCCCTCCAATGGTAGCATGGGGCCTCCCAGAAAAAAACCCCAAGCAGCTATATAACATTTAAGAACTTTTCTTAAACATGTTTCTCTTAAGTTTTATGTTCACAGTAAATATGACATGCAATAAAGTGACAGCCAACTAACTGCATGTATTCTTTGGTTATGCTACATGATAATTAGTGTTATTTCTGATGAAGGCCTTGGCTTCTTTTGTGGTCCACTGAGTGGAGACATTGCTAGTCTGGCGTCACATCTATAGCCAGATTACATTCCAAACAAATATGGCTTAGTTTTTTTCTGTCCTCTCTGGGTGCGTATATAGAATGAGAAATTTGCACTCTGTCCCACCACCTGTGTTAGAGGGGGGTGGTTTGCTGGGGACCAATTGGAGGGTGTAATTAAAAACGTAGGGCTCACTTTGCAGTGGACGTGGTATTTGAGAGTCGCAGGCCAAGAGAGAAACTTGACACCGGTCATTGTTCATTGTGCTACCATAATCAAGGAAACGTTCTTTATCACCATAATGTTAAAGTGTAAAAATAGACATGGTGTGCTGATAAACTATATTATGTGCAGAGCTATTTGCAGTAATACTGATTCTCCTGGAAAACAAAGTGGAATAGAAATCTAAAGTGTGCATTCATTTTTTGGGCCAATGACTGAGGGACATTGTTCAAAATCTATCTACACTTGACATTCAAATCTTGCCAAGGGCCAGGGTCCACCTCCCGTTCTCTCAAAGAATCTGAACCGTACACTCATCCTGACACACCCCTCCAAACATAAACATTAGGCCAAGCCAAGGTAATAGCCACGCAGACCCCGCATCCTTCACAGGTCAGTCATCCTGTTCAGCCAAAGGTCAAAGGAAAGCTTTTGGAGGCCGCTGTTATTTCAGAAAGGGGTTTGCCTTGAAGTGACTGTGAGGTTAATGCATTTTCTGAACCAACAAAGAGTTGTGTTTCTCACCTGTTATTTTAACTCTTTCAAGGACAGTGGTCACTGCAGTGGACAGCTATTCAAAAGCTTATTTTTACTATTATGAATGAATCTAAAAAAAAAAAAAAAATCCAGAAAAATCTTGATGTATGTTTTGCGGCTCATTCATATAGGGATCTTTCGGCATAAGAAATATGATAAAAATGCAAACATATTTGACTGACAGTTTACAGTTGAGCAGGGCATGGAAAAAAAGGCTTTAAAAAAATATTTTATATACTTGGCAACATTTTTAATCCTTCAACATTGGCAGGGTTGTTCACAACACTTATTGTAGTACATCAAATTCACAAGAATAACAATATTTTCATTTTACAGTGACTTTACCGTAAATGTGCTGATCATTTTGGGTTTTGAGCCGTTCTTTATCTCTATTGGTATATTAATTACGGGGTTTGTGAGCTTGCTCAATTTCTTCTAATTTGCCAAACATCCAACATTTGAAAAAGTATATATTTTTTAATAAATAAATAAGAACAATTCTGTTTGCTATGTGAAACAGCTGTATTGGCATGTACAGAGGTTTGCGATTTTTCTAATCCATCTTGCCAAACCTCAAGATGATAAAATTCCTTTGAGGGGAAAGATACATCAGTGACAGGTGTGGTTTAGATTTGCCAGAAATGAGAAGTGACTCCCTCCAAAGAGGATCTTACCATAAGCAGCCGTTTTAAAGAACTGGATAACCTTTCTTTGTGGAAGTAACAGCAATGAACAGAATGGAAGGATTTTCCTGACGGAAAGGATGTTTTTACTTTTCAGTAAAACACACAATGGAACCTTGTCAAACTGGCATGTACTGTTTCACCTTTTGGGCTTGTGCTCGGTCTGACAGTCACATTTCCACAAGCACTTTCCAAGTTGTTTTTTCCACTGACTTAAATCATTCTCTGTCCCAAGACGGATTGATAAGACAAGGTTTTTTTTTTTTTTTTTTTTTTTTTTGACATTCTAAATTACTTTTCACTGAAAATCTTTCCTTTGGTCAGCTTCATGATTAGCCACTTTCACACTGGATTATTGCTCAAAAAGTATAGAAGGCATTTATTTATGGAGGACCAAAACTGCCAAAATAAAAAAAAAAAAAAAAAAAAAAAGCTAAATAAATAAATAAATGACTACAAGTGAATATATATATATATATATATATATATATATATATATATATATATATATATATATATATATATATATATATATATATATATATATATATATTAGGGGTGTGAATTGCCTAGTACCTGACGATTCGATTCGTATCACGATTCACAGGTCACGATTCGATTCGATACCGATTAATCCCGATACGAATTTACAAGTCGATTGTTGCGATTTTTTTTCATTCAAATTTAGAAAATACTAATCAGTAAGCTTGTAGAGTGTACGATTTATATGAAAATGTATTATTTATTTATCTGAAATTTCAGTCTTATAGAGGTTGTAATCTGTTTCATGTTTGAACAGCATTAAAATAAAATATTAAGGCTTAATGTTCCGTTCATATAACATTCTTCCATGCTCAAGGTGTGAATCCTAACCCGAAGTCAGACGTTTTGTTGAATATTTTTCCATTAAAAATGGAAGTTTAAAAATCGATTCACACACACACACACACAAAAAAAAAAAAAAAAAAAAAAGGCAATGATGATAAGACGTTGAATCGGTAAGACTACCGAATGAACAATTCTGAGCTCTTAAAAAAAAAAAAAAAAAAAAAAAAATCGATTTTTTTTTATTGAATCGATTCGAGAATCGCGCGATGTAGTATCGCGATATATCGCCGAATCGATTTTTTTTACACCCCTAATATATATATATATATATATATATATATATATATATATATATATATATATATATATATATATATATAATTCGAAAATTATATGGAATATACATGGAAATAAATCCATTTTATTTTCACTCTGTCATTTATTTATTTATTTAGACATTTATTTATCTATTATTTAGTCATTTATTTATTTATTTATTTATTTATTTTGAATTTTGGCAGTTTTGGGCCGTACTGCCAAGTCGAAATGTTATTCAAATAAGGGGGCGGCCCCAAGCGTGTCTTGGGTTGGACTCCACCATTGCAACTGCCTGTCCACCTTGTCCACTGTCTGCTCTTACGTGTTGTCTACCAAATCAAGTCGCAAGTTGAGGTGACTGTGGACACGATAGCCGTCCATTGAGTTCTCCATTGCAAGCCGGCAAGACTTCCTTCCTCACCGAGCTGCTCACTCGACCAATGACAGGCAGTTTGCAACAGCGAAGTCCAACCCAAGACACGCTTAGGACCGCCCCCTCATTTGAATAACATTTTGACTTTGCAGTACGGACCACAACTGCAAAATTCTAAATAAATAAATAACTAAATAAATAAAGAAATGACCAAATATATAAAGAAATGACTAAATAAATAGATCGAGTCCAGGCTCTGGCCTTCCTAGGTGGAGTTTGTATGTTCTCCCCGTGGCTGCGTGGGTCTTCTCCAGGTACCCACATTCCTCCCACATTCCAAAAACATGCATGGCAAGTTAATTGTGCACTCCGAATTGTCCCTAGGTGTGCTTGTGAGTGTGAGTGGTTGTTCCTCTCTGTGTGCCCTGCGATTGGCTGGCAACCAGTTCAGGGTGTACTCCGCTTACTGCCATTTAGCCAGCTGAGATAGGCTCCAGCACCCCCTGCGACCCTTGTGATGAGTAAGCGGTTCAAAAGATGGATGGATGGATAAATAAATAGATAAATAACTAACTAACTAAATAAATAAATGACTTAAAGTGAAAATAAAAATTGATTTATTTCCATTTATATATATATTTTTTATATAATTTTCAAATTATATGTATTTTTTATATTCATTTTTAATTTTCACTTTTAGTCATTTATTTATTTATTTAGTCATTTATTTATTTTGAGTTTTGGCAGTTTTGGTTCTCCATATTTATTTACCTGTTCCTTCAAAAGGACACTTCATGATTTCCTTATACACATTCATTTACCCCCCCAATTCTGCATCTATATCTAAGCCAGGAAAGCGAGACTGACCAAGCTGTAGAAAAGACTGTTCGTGTTAGAGTGTCTGTTATTTTCCTGTCACCTCTTCAAACTACTTTTACTGGAAAACTAATGCCACGTTTCAGTGATTGTCAGCGAAGAAATTGAGTCTAATCCAATCTGAATACTTGATCAGAAAGGTAAAAACCAGCACACAAGTAATTCTTCCTCACTGTCCGTCCTGTGCTGACCAACTGCCCAAGAACGAATCTTGTTCAACACAGTTTTCTTAGCAACATATAAAGTCTATGGATGTGAAAACCCACTCGTCGTTCCTTTGAAACGTCTAATTTCAGAGTATAAAACGCAAAACTTTGCTTCCAACAATGGTGATTATCTTGATTAAATCCATAATGGAAATGGAATCACTGAAGCCAGGATGATTATACACCGGCAACTGCTAAATTACAGAATGTTGTCAAAGGAAAGGCACGTAAGGACCCCTCATGTTTGCTTCTTTCAGGCACTCAAGTCAGAAAGGCTCCGGTTTAACACAGGTGTTATGGTGATATGTGCCTCAGGCTGAAGCAATCTATTTTCATCAGCAGACAGGTCATGACATATTTTTTGTACATGGCTGGTTGGGTTCCTATGCAGGAGGGCAGTTCCAGGTGTGTGTGCACCATAGGTGGACTGTAATAAATTATCTCAGGGAAGAGAAGGGTGCAAAATGAAGATGAAATGAGAGAGGAGAAGCGAGAACTCAACACGGTTCAACGCAGATGGTTATTGTTTAGAACTTCAGGGTCATGATCTCATGCTGCTCTTGCACAGATCCTGTAGGCTATGAATTAATCAAATGAAACACAAGTCTTAATATTCCAAGTCCTCCACGATCAGATTACTGCTGTCAACTGAGTTCGATTACTTAAGCAATGGGCAGAGACACTTGTGATTATACTGGTTGCCAAAAGTGCCGTGGAAACCGGGCCTGGCAAACTTTAGGGGAAATAATCTTTCACACGCTGAAGGACATCAGCAAACGGCCCACCTTGAATCCCACAGAGGTTAGGCTTCCTTCTCGTTCCTCTACTGTTTGTTCTGCTGTCAACCCAGAGGAACATCCTGTCGGTGCACGCTCACTTTCTTCTTTCCTGGCCTCCTCAGTCAATCCCAGTGCACAGCGAGGATGTCGGCGGATGATAGATAATGCGCCAAAAGAGTCCCTTTGTTTGCATAAAATGACCGGCAAAAGCCTTTGATGGGATGAAGTATTCCTCCCTGTCTCTCCACCATCTCACACCTCCCTTCTTCACGGGGTGTGTGTGATCTGAATGTACACAAATGTGGGAATGAAGCATTTCACAGCGGTCTATCAGCGAGAGGCTATCTGCAAACAAACGAGCCACAGAGGCCCCATTACTTTCCCTGCTTGTCAGGAAGGAGTTAACCTCAAGAAGGGGGGAGGCCAAACATTAGGCTCAGTGGTAACTGAGTGTCTCATTAATGCTGCAATGTGTCCAGTCCCCAGGACCCCCTCAACCTCGAGACCCTTTCTCAGACTCTGGAAGAGAGAGAGAGGTCAGCGCGGCGGAGAGGGGGCATCCGGCCCCCCTCACAGCCACCCCCTTATGCCACTACATCTGTCCACCGAAGGGATAGTCTCTGATGGTGCCTGAGGCGAATGACCCCCGTCAACCATGAAGTTACGGGAGACAACAGATTAGTCTCCAATGACGGATGTGTGGACGGGAAACTGTTTCATGGTCTCATGATTTACACGCAGTCCTTCGTAAAGCTATTGACGTTTGGTTGAGATTTTAATAGCTTGACCACAACATAAGTGACTCAAATGGATGATTGTTTTTTTTCTTTTCTTAGTTTTATGAATTACTGTCAGAGACGTTCGCATTCCAGTCCAGGCGTGTGAATTCTTGCCAGTCTTTAACGATTTCTGATCCAGCACAGCCATTTACGGAACAAGCATTATTTGAGAACCCCCATTACCCTTCCATTATGACTAATGGTGCCACATCAATAATTTGGCGGAGTTATTTGATTTTTATCTGCCCATGGGAGCAGTATTATAATAATGGATGTTATAAACATTGCACCATTAATCACAGTTTGTGTTTTTTGTCTTCTTTTGTTTGACAGCCTGCTAGAAAAGACACAATGGCTATAACACTAACAGGAAGTAAAAACAAAGCGACATAATCTTTAAATCACCTGGTAAGACTCTTGATAGACGTTATGAAAACATAAAATTGTCCAAAATGTCCATGACAATATCCTAGAAAATTTCTTAAGTCACTTATGAATTATATCACAAGGCAACATATTGTATGCGACTCCAATGTGATTTTAGATACATTTGATCCGGTTTCAGCTTGTTCCGTTTTGCCAGTACCGTCAACTCTGAACCATATAAGGGGGCAAACTGAAAGTGTTATTTGGCTTGCTGGAAACTATTTTCTCCATGCGTTGATTTTGACAGCGTGGAAGTAAGAAAAACAAGAAGTTGTAATGTTCTTTTAAACAGGAAGCTTCACTTATTGTTTTGCACCCTTTCGATTGGCTTTCTGAGCAAATGCACGCTATACTGGGAACACACACTTTCACCTTTGTCACAAGCTTGTCTATGTCACTAACAGAAGAAACTGATGAGGGTTAGTGTTCAGTTATGTTAAAGTTTTAGTAGATAAACTGAAGACAGTGTCGATTGTAACAAAATGCATTAAGAGAGTCCTGTACTACTTTTAGTTGATTTAAGCTAATAAACTTCTAGTCCAAGGAACACTGATTTTATCTCATATTTTACTTGGCATCGGAGTCAAATTCCTAAAGTTCCATGCTTGTTCTTTTAATTTCCAAATCCTCCTCTGTGGGCCAAGATAGTTTTATCTGAGTTAACTTTGGCCTTGCGGGGGCTGTTTTTATTGTTATATAAATAAATATGCAAAGACATTCGCACAGTTATAATTTATCTGAGAAATGTTGCAGTCTGTCGTGCCATTCCATGTTTGTTTCAGATGCTGCTATTTTAGTGCATATTTGTCCTTTACTGAGATCTGTCAGCCTGTAAACAATAGTGTGATTGGTTGCTTTGCGAGTGTGTGGAGTAAACAAATACCACACTTCAGCGAGAGTGTTGCGCCAGAAAGGAAGCTGGCATGGACAACCACGGCGTCATGTAGCTCTCCACCAGGAATCCTGCTGACCAAAAGCCACCTAACTCCCTCGTCAATGGTGGTGAGAGCCACCAGGCCACATGTAAGCATTCCTGGGGCACCACGGCCTCACCGCGAGCTCGTATTTATCGTGTGTGTGGTTAAAATGCCGCAGAGGAGCCTGTACACATAGCTGAAGGCGTACATACACAATAGTAGTACGCTCGCTCTTCTCCACTGTAGCCAGAAGCTGAATTATTGTTTATGTCAGCAGTAAGTCGGACTCCTGTAAAACAAGTCTGCTCCGGAGTCTGGCGCTCACAAAGTCATGCATATAAGCAGCCAACCATCACTTTGCTTTCAGGGTGACCTACCAAGCTGTAATTACTGCTCTTCTAAGTCTTTTGTATTCTAATTAACCCATAGTTAATAGAGTTTAATCACCAGCAGCATAAAAATAGAGGAGATATAACGACTGTCAGATCAGTTTTGTGTGACACACACAGACCATTAGTGAAATGGTGAGAGGTGCAGGGAGTCCTTCCTCTGGGCCTTTGATTGTGGACTGTCTTCGTAGTTTTAGTGCTGTTCGCCTATTATCATCCTCCAAGGTAACATAGGAAAGGGCTTTTATGTCTTCCCTGAACTTTGGACTCAGCTGGATGTGTTTAGAACTTTTGTAATGTAACAGAGGTTCAAAAGATTTCACTACCTTCCATTTAGCTCTCCTGCTGACATTGTTGGGCCACTTTAATATGCTTCCACGCTAAGTCTGGATCTCATCAAGGCCATATGAAGGAAGAGCGAAAGGTGGGTGGGTTGCTATGGGGATTGCTTTACATGGAGACTCACTGGGATAAAGTGTGGATCCATTATCTATAGTGGTGCTGAAGCCTGACAGATGTGACTTGGCTTGTGGGCTGACGCAGTGACATGATACGATGCAACTTTGGGCATCGACTGTGGTCCAAACCTTTATTTAGAGTGCACTTTAGCAGCTTAAATGGGCCATTAATTGCCCAAACTTTCTAAACCATGGCGTCACTTTCCTCTTGCTGCAGTGGAGAGTGTGGTGGGACACTGTAAAACTAAAAAGGGAGGTATCGAGACGTGGAGGTATCTCTTCTCCATTAAGGTACCTGTACTTTCTTTTCTTTTTTTTCAAATTATTTTATTTTTTTTTTAATTTTATTTATCTGAATATATATATATATATATATATATATATATATATATATATATATATATATATATTTATTTATTTATATTTTAAGTACCTGTATTTTCTACTCCTAACTTATACATAGGCTGGCTTCCGTTTTCAACTTCCAGGGATGACGACATGACATAAAATAGACCTAAGAGAGAAGTAAAGCCAAGAGATCTTGGGCAATTGTAATGCGTCAAAAACAGGGACAGCAGTTCATGGAGGAAAATGAACTAGAGAATATTAACAACAATGACTCAGCAGATTCGGAGAAGCAAGATATTTCTCATCCATGGTCTTATTGATGAGAACTGTTGTCTGCTCCAAGAATGATTCATGGCAAATGTGTTGCGTCTTGTGCTAACTTAAAAACCACAAACTTCTGGCCTTGTTACTTTTCCGAGTCCTTACTTTTTCAATTTTACTTAAGAAAATGAATCAAATCAGTACTTCTACTTTTACGAGAGGCTTTTTACACATACTAGCAAATATGGCTGACAATTGTAATATTCATTGTATAGTTTTCGAATTTGAAGTGCACACTTCAAAATGATGTTGTTGTGCAAATGACAAAACCCCCTAAATCATTTTCAACCCACTTCAAAACAGTGTGAATGATCAAGCCAGACCTTTACTCCATAATATCTCATCAGGGTGTTTTTCCTCATTTAATTTTACAGGCGAGGGTTAAGTCACCGACAAGTAGAGGGAAGGTCAGCGCAGGAGCAGCCGTTTCCAATAATGTGAAATAAGTTGGTGAACCATAGTGATGTAGGCGTGGGTGAGGGCAGCTTACACCATGTAAATGTTCTTCAGGTGGGACATTAATAGACTATTTCCTGCTCTTGGCAGCCTGAGCGTGTTGAAAACGTGATGAGTGTGTGGTTGGGAGCCTTGGGTTGGCATACTGTACAGTGGGGGGGATTTTAGGCAGAACAGTGAGGCGGTGGCAAAAAAGCAGAGGCTGACCTCATCAGAACCGATACAAACAGAGTTCTGCTTGAGGGACGTTCCAGTCCGGAGGAGCAGTGCCGCCCTGTCAGCCTCTTGAGGTAATGCAAAATGCATGGCACTACGTATGAGAGGACATGTGACTGAGCTGCGGTTTCACATGAGTCTTGTGAGACAGAACAGGATAAAGATTAAAGACAATGTTTGGCTATTGCGCATTGAGAGCCAGAGTGAACAGGACCAGAGCTGTGTGTTTACCCAGGTGTGTGATGTAGCTTGCCAGCTGCTCTGGTACAATATTAAAAGCAGACTGAAAGCTTAGCTGTATGTACAAATGGGAGCGGGCCCTTAGAAGTGGTTGGGTTTATTTTCTTATTTTGAAGGCAAAACAAGGCAAAGGTCTCCTTCATTCACCCTTTCGCTGCCTTTGTGAGACAATCCGTTGCTGGACAAAAGACGTCATGTTTTGTTCTAACTGACAATGTTTTCTCATCATATCAGAAAAAAAGTTCAGTATTATGTGTCTAGTTTCCATTACTAAGCTGCAAAATCAGAATCATGTCTCACAAGCTGCTGAAGAGCTACACTAAAAGCACCTTTGGCCCCAAAACTATACATACTGGAATCGTGATACATGGCTTATATTTACAACATATTACGAAAAAAAAAGAACTGCTTTCAAGACAGCCCTCCAAAAAGTTAGGTCTGTTGATGTGTATTTTATGAAAAGCGTGAATGCCAAGTACATAAAGTATTTGTTACATTGCAGACAAAACCAATCTAATCAATTCAATGAGATATTTCCAACAAGGCCACTGCTTCTAATTACAGTAGACCATGCGGTCATCCTCTATTTTCTCTTTATTTGTCCGCCGTTGGCCTCATATGGTTACAATTTGCATTAATTCATAAGTGCGCCACATTTCTGTTTTGCGGCCTCCCAACTTTAATCTACTGCCCCATCACAACAGAAAGGTATGTTCCGGATATGTTTGAGAGTGCTCCCATCCCTGCCCTCTGGAAATGAGGAATTAGCTATATTTTCACAAATTTCCTGGATGCAGACACATATGCAAGCATTCCACTTTCTTGCAGTAATTGTAAGCCAGCTGTTAATGTCCCATGAGCTGAGTGTGAAATCTGAGCCGGTTTAACTGAACACAAAGTTGATACACTTGCAGGAAGCCACAACTTCTTCTGTTGCATGAATGACAACAGGTGGATACACACTTTTTTGTATCGATTGCCAGCTAATGGAAATACTTTTAATTGTTCTGCTTCTCGCTATATGTCGCTGGCATTGTAGTCATATCAAACATTTTCAGACAAATTAAGTGAATTTGCCCCTGATGATCTGTCATGGATTACTTTGCCTCTAACCGATCGAAGCTAATGTTAGCAAACGAAGCAAAAAAGGTTTTCTGCTGCTAAAACCTTTAAAAATCTGGTCATGTAGTTTTAAAGAAAGCGGAGCGCATGTTTGAGGTTGTCGGCGTTTTGACAGCTGCGCACGTGGAAGGAAGCCATCTGCACTCTAAAGATCAATGTTAGTTACAAAGAAATACATACAGCATCTGTGTGACATTTTATAGTACCGCATGTATGTCATAATTTTTTTATGACGTAGATTTGGGATCAGGATTCAGACCTGCTACACTCTGTGCACTAGTGTTAGGACAAATTCTATTGCAAATATCACTGTATGCCGTAAGTGGAGGATTTTGTGCAGCCATCATTATAAGGAATGCAGAACAATTTAATTAATTCATGTCTTACGAAGGTAAGGGCCACTAAAAAGCAGCAATTAAAGTTTGTGGAGTCAATGTGGCGCTACACGCTGCAAATGTGACAAATTTGCTTTTGTAGAACAGCGTGCTTTTCAACGAAGCTGATCAGACATGACATTTGAGGGTATTCCTCCCTTGGTGGGGGCTGCGGCTAGATAATGACTGCCATATTACATCAACATGGTGCCATGCCAACCACTTTAACACATGACATATGCCGTGATGCAAAGCTTTAATGTGCTTCCCGTCAGACATGGTCACATAGCTCTCGAAATGTGTTTGTTGGGTGTTTGAACAGATGACGACAAGCAAAGAGGGAATTCTGGAGGCTTTATAGAAGAATATGAGGAATATTTATTTTCTGATTATTGAATGAACAGCAGTGACTATGTTTACATGCAATCGGGTTAAGGTCAAAATTCCAGTTCCTGAAATATTTGGGATAGCACGTTTACACGTGTGTGTGAACAGATACAGCTCTCCAATTAATACAACCACTGTGGGATGGGAGATAAAATGTCATATCACGATTCTTTCAAAATAAATTCACTTTTTTTAAACATATTTTTAGTCTAATCTTCACATTTCTGAACATTTTTGTAAATTTTAAAACATATTTACAATGTATATAAAACCCTAAAAGAAAAAAAACGAAAAAAAAACAGACATCTTAAGCCAACTAAGCTTTCTGAACAGGTTTCAATTGAAATAGTGCAATTATAGCAGCTGTGGTCGATATTCTCCCAGACTACAGGAGGCAGTACAGAGTGCCAGCAGTGTATGAACAGCGCTAGTTAATAGAAGTTGAACATGTTTTTTCCTCAATAAACTATCAACAAAAACAGTTTGGGATGAGTTAGCAAAGTAAATAAAACACAGAATTGTAAATTAGAAAACACTGTTTACAAGTGACTCCGCATAGTTTACAAATTCTCATAGGTGCGCGTGTGGGCAATGTGGACGTGTGGCGGTGCGGGGAGAGTTGCATACCCATTTTGAAATGTACCAAATTATGAACAAGTGTTCCATATTGAAGTTTAGCGACCCCTATCAGCCATGTAAATATCGAAAAAATAGTAAAGTGAACCATAAGTGGAGTTAATGGGACTCAAACCCAGGTAGTGCGGTCAAAAGTGTCTATCCAAGTGAGCAAACAGGCCAGTAACTATTTATATGTTGACTATGTCTTTTGTAACGTCAACCATACAACAACCTTATTCTATTACTAACCCCAACCATTAGTGTCCCATTTAAAGACGTAAACGCCTAGATACACCAATACAACATCGACCAAATGTGACCAATGTCTAACCCTTGTGGCGTCGGCTCAGACGCCAGCACGTCACATAGAAAAATGACGTAAATACACGCCATACCGCCTCCGACTATTACGTACCTTCAGCACATGTACGAGAAGTAATTCCCCTCCAAACCATTGGCGGCGGTAGTCATTAGTCCTAAAGACAACCAGGAATCTCATTACTGGGGCAGGATATAAAAACATAAACAAGGCATATGGGTTACTTTTTCTCTCCTCCCACGTGAATGAAACCCTCCGACCTTCCTACCAATATGAGTACTAAGAGTACGTTCGATTTAAAAGGTTGCCATTACACATATGAGTATGTTATCGCCATCTGCTACTACATGTCAGTTAATTTAAAGATCAAGAAGAACAGCAGTAAGGAACACAGGAGCAAAGTGATCCTTCACAGTAACAGCAAACACATGTTCGTCCCTCAGGCGAAAATTGAAGATTTTTGCTGTACATTTGGTCATTGTCCCACCCCAGAGATGATTCAATTGTCTTGATTACATTCACTGACATTTAGATGATGGAATAGTAATATTTAGCCTGTCTTGTAAGGCCGAATGAATACCTTAGATTGCGCAGTAACTCTCACCCTCAAGACAATGCCGGTAGGTCCCGACTCTTCCAATATGTATTCTCCTTATGTATGCCTTTTTATTGGACATAACACTGGATTGTCAGGTGTGGGTGGGCTTGGCTGCTTTTCAGCCATTTTGCTTTGAGCCCCAGACAAGATCGCATTGCCAGTTCAACGTTACAGTGAGCCAAGGCAAGCTGGTGGTCTCCATTTCCACAAAGCAGTCACTCAAACAATCAAAGCAGATTGTTGCAAATCGTGATCATCGCTTCCCTTCCTTTCTTTATCCAAGGAAAGCATCTTGGACATTTTTCAACTAGACACTACTAGGGGAAATGCAGTTTGGCTCTAACAGTCAACATGAACACATGGCACAAGGATTGGAAGCAACCCAGTCGGAGTATGAAAATCAGATCCACGTTACAACTCAAACAAGTTAGGCAGTCACAGATACGACAGGTTGTTAAAGACAACTTACATATAATTATTAAAGTTATATTGTCAGAAGCTAACACTGATATTGCTGTTTGCTAACTCTAATCCAAGACAACTGCAGCTTTGCTTAGACTTCTCTGTAGTCTGTTCATCGCTTGCAGGAAAATAATATTAAGGTGGCTGCCAAGTCATTAGCGCTATTAGTTATGTTTATTTTTTAATATTACCATCATTGGTCTGGCATGCCTATTACAGCATTAGCATTGCACTCTGTAAAAATGGGCGCATCTCAATTTTCGTGCTGGTGCAAGTCTCGTCTATCGTGTTTTGGGTGGTGTTGCACCTCTCTGGGCGTTCCAGCAGACACAGCTCCCGCACCCCCGACACATCTGGCAATTTGGTAACAGAAAGTAGACTCAATGTTAGACTCGGTAAAAGCAGGTCTAAATGCTAGGGCAGGTGGTGTAACATGATTTTGGTGGATTCAATCAAAGCACAGGCTTACAGATTTGGCGTGTCATGGACGTGTGTGGTGATTGTCATTGTATTTCATTCATATATATGAGAATAGTGTAGGACAATCACTGAATCGTTTAAAAAAATCAAAGTTTATCTGTACAACACAGTATGCAGGCGCCAATTTCATCTCTTGGAGACCAGAAAGTCAATGTTGTTGCGCAATGTCAACCTTAATGCAAATGAGGGATATCATTATGATTGACCGAGAAAAGGTTACTTTCCATCCCACAATGGTTCAACCACCCGTTTACGCCCAATTTTACCTTCACGAAGTCTAGGGAAATACCAAAAGCAAGAAAACTACCCATGTGCATAGTTACTGCGCAATGCGCTAGACGAGCGCTGGGCAAGAAAATAGAGTCCTTAAAATTTTCCATTGACCAATTATTTAGAGTGACAGTGCTCTACAGTTGCACAGGACTATTTTTTTTGTCTTGCCTACTATGTGCTGAGTGCTCTTGGGAAGGGGCCACTCTGTGGTTTAATTAACAGACAGTGATTTGGTCCCAAGAGGACCCACCAGTGAGATCACTTCCCCTCATCTTCACACATGCAAGGCCGCTACCCAGCTATGACTCAAGTCCATGGAGGGGGGGCAGGGAGGTCAAGACGGAGAATGAGAAACAGGAAGTTGTTTTACCCGCATCTCTCATCCCATCATGATTACAGGCAAACTGATTAAAACAAAACATAGCCTAGCAACACACATTCACGGTAGAAGCAGGATGTTTGAGTAGGATCCTGAACGTGATCATTTTAGACTGTAATGGCATCCTGATGGAACACAGGTGCCTCCTAAGTCGCAGCCGTGGAAACGTCTACACAAAATGACTCAATGCCCATGTACTTGGTTTAAATCATTTAATGACTATTATGTCTTTTGGCATTTCCTCATGCTTCGGAGCTCCAGTGCGACTTCTTCCAGAACAACTTCAAAGCTTTAGATAGCAGGATGATGAGAACCCGAGTCTCTGTGGCAACCAAACAAACACGACTTTTAAAGGATTTCTCTGAGATTTCGGATGCAGGTGTTGTGCCAAGATCAAAGCGACAACTTAAGGCCTCTTCGTTTCGGAGCTCCGTGAGACTGCCAGCTAATGATGTAGTATTCCTTTGGAGTAGTTAAACCTGATGATGCATCTCCCGAGAATACTGTGTGTCGGTTACTTGTGGTTTAATTCTTTAGGGCAGAGCACAGACATGACACTGATGTGGGGTGTTAATCGAATAGCTTGAATTGTTGTCTTGCATTTTCTTCCAAATATACAGTGCATCATGGAACACATGGCTTTGATTATGGCTTATGTGGTACTCATGCACGGGTGCATTCCAGTGCCTATCACAGTCATGTGCTCCAGGCTGGGGAATTTAGCTTTTTTGGAAAGTAAAAGGAACGCACCCACTGAATGCAGAAATAACACATACTTTCTTACTTTTTTTTTTTTTTAAATTCATTTCGGTCTTCAGTGGTTTTGCCACATCAGTTACAGTATGATGTTTTTACATGTCATTTGAATGAAATGTAGCCTGGAGAATTGGGTCAGAACATGGACTTCATCCAAAGCACAGCAACATTTGCTGTTCGCTCATTAAATCCACCGAACATGAGCTCAAAGGCAGGCACAAAAACCACGCAGGATCTAATAAACAAATGGGGCTTTCTCTGCCGCCCATTGCCATGGAAAATGGGTGTTTTACTGTGGAAATTAATCGTAATGAAATATAATTGGGTTGGTTAATACAAGTGCACTGTACTGCAGCAGTGCAGGCCAGGAAAAGGGCATGGATTGGAAAAGCCAATCAAGCAAGAAGCCGATCCCTAAAATGAGAGCTGTAAATGTTATTGCGTCAGTAATACAGTGTACAGTATGAGACTGGGTGACATGCACCAAAGACATAAAATAAATAAATAAATAAATAAATAAATAAATAAATAAATACTGATGTTGATATTCGTCGGTATCTGTATCAGAATGATACCCATCCAAAAATGAGAAATTTGAAAAATAGAAAATTGTTATTAATTTCATGCAGTTTTAAGAAAAATGCTATATTGGGAAATAGAGGTCTTTCTTTAAAATTATGTCATTGTTTTGTTTTGTTTTCCCCAGGAGATTTTATGTATTAAGAGTTCTAGTGGTATCAGTACTTGGTACTGACTACTCAATAGTTGAGTACTCGTACTAGTATCGGTCTGGGAAAAAAGTGGTATTGAACATCCCTACTTTCTATTAAAATTGTTAATTTCTTAATTTAATTCTTTGACCACCAAAAACGTTTAGTAAAATCACGACGTATGCCGCCATAAACGTTAAATGACGTCAACTAAGTTTTTTATTTTTTTCAGTGCAACGTCTAAGTGCAGCGCTGCCTGGTCAATGGGTTGTGGAATAAAAAACACTAATTATGACCAGCAGATGGAAGCATTGTATATATTTTTTTTTCGTGAATGATCAAAGCCTTTGTTATATCACAGTTTTTGTTTTTTTTGATAACGTGTGGCAGTAAAAGAGTTAATTCATTTTAATCTGAACGCTTGTTAAATGTGTAAGAAATGTATTGAGGAACTATCAAAAGTATTGCAATGGAAATTTGCCTGCATCAATGTGTTTAATATTTTATGACAGCCCCTTATATTCATCAGACTTTGTAAATACTGTCTATTACATTTACAATCTTGTAATTATTTTAATAGTGGTATATCCCCAAGCTACTCAAAATGAAATGAAAAAAAAAAAGACTCATTTTAAATTTTGCAAAACTATTTTTCATTCTTTCGGAACTTTGATGTCTGATTTGTTTCTGATGACAGTGCCAAAGACTTTTTTTTTTTTTTGTCACCACAGCCCCAAAATGAGCTATTAATTATATTTTTGTTCCAATGTCTTCATAATGGAGACCTTCAAAAATACAAACATACAATTTTAATCAGCGGCATGTACAAACTCATCATATACAGACACACACCTTGCTCGTGGCCCTGCACACAGTCATTTACTTTCACCTGCGTGTTCTCCACCCATGCTATACTTCAGTCACCGTGCCCATAAATCTGGATACACCCTTCTTGGAACGCCTGCGTGGTACTGATAATGAAGCTGGAAAGATTCCAGAGGCTCTTCCCTTCCCACAATGCGAGACATTGTCCTCAGCCAGGCAGCAGTATAGAGCATGAGGATCACAGACCCTAAATACTGCAAACATGAACGCGATCAGTCTCGATGGATGACATACAACCAGTCATTACAGAACTTTAAGATCAGAGCTTCGGCTTTGTTCTCTTGTCAGCGTGTTTTATGGCTAAAATCCTCAAGATGCTTTTAGATGAATGCACGTCACTACCACACAGACCCATATCATGTCAACATACCACATGGAATGGTCAACTCAAAGATGAGTGGCTTTTCCGCCTGGTTTATCCCCAATGCAGCTTCCTGTAATGGTTTTTGTGGCCGCCGAGTGGATGTTTTGCATACATCCTCGCTGAGCGTTGACACAGGACGACACGAGAACCAGTTGACTGCAACTTGCATTTCAAGGAAAGGGCGAAACAGAGGTGAAGCGAAACCGGGAGAAAATGGGGAGCACATAGTGGCAGATTAGACTGCAAATATTCAGCAAAGAAGAGGAGAGGAGGCTTTTTGGGATCATTACTGGACTGAAATTCTTGTTTTGACTTGCACAAAGTGATACAGAAGCCATGAGGGCAACAAAGGGTGCAGAGATTAAGCACCTCCTCGCTGTGTGGGTTCACCTGAGTGCAAAGTCATCCATCCTGCACTGACTACCAAAGTTTTGAGATGTGCGAAAAATAAAGAGTCAATATGAAATATAATAATTAGGGGTGTGCCAAATAATCCATTCATAAAAGAATCGAGATTCTCATTTATTAATTTAATCGAATCGATATTTAATGTCCAAAAATCAATTTTATTTAAATTAGAAATGAAGAAGAAGGGGAAAAGGCAGTTGTAGCCCACATGCTGTTTTTGTGGAAAAAGGCACTTACAATACAAAATTAATAAATGTTTAAAAAAAAAGAAGATACTTTAATGTCTCTATTTGTCATTTTGTCTTGCAAAGCAGACTGGAGTAGATCATGACAATGTTGTGCATATCTTTAAATTGAAGCAGAAATCATTTGTCAATCAAATCATTTTGAAACAAAAATCGTTTGAATCGAGAATCAAAAATCGATTCTGAATCGAATCGTAGACCCAAAAATCGTAATTGAATAGAGAATCAAAAATCGATTCTGAATCGAATCGTAGACCCAAAAATCGTAATTGAATCGAATCGTGAGAGAGTCAAAGATTCCCAGCCTAAAAATAATAAAAATAATAATAATAATAATAATAATAATAATAATAATATTCATTTATGTATTTTATTCTGTAAGAGGTGAAAGTGCACTGTTACAGTTATTTCTTAATGTATACAAAAGTGGACTTTAATGACATGTGTAAAGCTCATATTGTAAATTGCTTTTATGAATATGTTCATGGACCCAAAAACTTTGGGGGCCAGTGATCTAGATCAGCCACATTCAGTTAGCTGGACTCCTTTGCTCACAAAAAAAAAGCAGCTTTTGACCTGATTGGCTTGTAGCCTGATGCTGTGTGATGAGTCCAGAACCAATAACTAAAGGGGTTGGTCTAATTTGTAGTCGAGTGGTCATTACGGAGAGACAGCAGCCAGCTGTGGTGAAATGCTTCTTACGTGTAGTTAAAGATAGGTAACATGGGGGTAATATAGCTGTCCCCACCACCAAAGACTCTCCCGACTCTCCTTATTTTGCTACTTTTTACTTTGTCAAATAAATCCCCTGGGACGCTCTTGAAAAACCCCTACACGTTTTTCTTTTTTTCTGCCAGGCATTCTTTCTCCCTACTCCTCATTAAACTCACAAGGAAGAAAGCATGTTCTGGGGACCCCCCTTCTTTCTTGGCTTAGTTGTGGGAAGGGAACTGTAACAGAGGAAGGTCTCACCCTGGGAGAGGAGACACCCACATACAACACACACGCACAAAAAGATGAGAACGTGACTGTGTTTTAGAGAAATGTCAAAGATAGGAGCATGACTCCAGCATGTCTCCAAAACAAGGTTATTATAGTTAACGAAAACATAAAACATGAGGAAAACTAAAATTAAAAAAACATTTCACTTAATGAAATAAAATAAATGAGTGTTTTAAAAGTAAATATAACTGAAACTACATTTTACATTTACAGAAGTAAAACTAGCACTAAAATTATAGTGGAATTATCCTTTGTGTTCATCTTTGTCAATTAATTTAATCCACATACTTTTGTGGTTGAATTCATTTCGATATTAAACAAGAATATAAGCCATAAAATCGCATTTAGAATTTGGCAACATAGAAAAAAAGAGACTGAAAGAGAGACTGTCCGAGCTTTATTTAAGCAGAGATGGGCACTTCGGTCGTAACGTTTGCCCGTCATTGTTGGATGCCCACCTTTTGGCGAGTGCTTCCGCAATTTCGGCTGAAGCCTCAAATAAATACAGTACACCCAGTCCTCAGTCCATGTATTTTTACCAGGCTTCACATCATAAAGCACTCATCTAAAACGCGGAAGCGCTCACCGAAAGGTGGGCATCCGTCAACGACGTCAAAGTCTGTGGACTGTTACACAATAAATATGTTTTGCATTTGATTTGTGAACTGTCGTTTTAAAACTTTTTAAAAATGAGTTTTTACTACAATATACTTACAGTAATATGATGTGTTTTAATCTTGCACACAAGAAAAAAAAACTAAAAGTAATACTAAAACTAAAAAAAACAAGTAAATTCAAAAAATTTGGAAAACACAAAAAATGTTAAAAACTAACAAACCTGCTCTGAAAACTACTGCTAAAAAAAAAAAAAAAAAAAAAAAAAAAAGCAATTCTAAAACCCTGCTGCAAAGAGGATCGAGACCCGTGATGGAGCTAAGGTGATGTAGGTGAGAATGAGAGAGGAATAGCCCAAGGAGACATGGCGCTTGTCTGGCCTGCTTCCCGGCCTCCCGTGTTGGAGCTTGAAAAGGAGCAGGTCGTTTACACCTCAGTGCAAAAAAAAGCCACCGCCGCCACAGCAGCACCTGGTTGTTATTTAGCCTAATGGACTTGGGGCTTCCTCGATAGCTATCGACTTGGGCGAGCTTTTCGTTATGATTCGACTTCCGCGCCATTCCGCATCCACCGCCATTCTCCCCGCGGCTTCCTCCCTGCTCTTATCGCTCCCCACCCTTGCCTTTCTTCCTCTCCGCTGTTTATTTTGTTTTGTGGAGAGCTGTGTTATGACAAAGACTTCACTCCCCGGATGTATGCAGTCAGTGCTTGTGTCATGCCCTGATGAGGGCCCTCAGCTCCATGCCAGCCGCACCCAGGCTGCCCTTCCCATGGAGAGAGGGCCTAAGGGGGGGGGGATGACTCTTGCCCCACACCCTGTCCTGTTCTGCCTGGCGTTGATGTTAAACGTCACAGGCACAAAATGATATTACAGCATTCACACAACTTTTGATCTGACTGTCAAGTAGAAAGTGCTGACGGGCCGCTTCCCACACAGTTGTCTTTCCTGTCTCTTTGTGCCGACTTCATTCTTTTATGCTCATCCATCTGTCAGAGAATCGAGTTTTAAAACCATGGCATGGATGTCATGAACTCTGATAGTCACGTGAAACGCCCCAAGTTTTGCTTTGCCTTCTATTACCAATCATTCAAGTGAGTAAGCCACAAGCAACAATAGCAACAGTAGTGTCTTAGGGCTGTGCAATTAATGGAAATTCAATGACACTTTTAATTATGCCACTCCACAATTACAAAATCAAAAAAAAAAAAAAATATATATATATATATATATATATATATATATATATATGTGTTTTATAACAAAAAAATAAATGATCGTCCTACTGCACAGTGCACATGCTGCACTCACACTTACAAAATAAATAAATAAATAAATACATAAATAAATATATTAATCTTATTAATAATAATAATAATAATAATAATAATAATAATAATAATAATAATAATAATATATATTATATTATTATTATTATCTTACTGTAAATTCTGTTTGGTTCAAAAGGAACTTACATAATTATAGTGTTTCTATTTTTTTTAATTGGTCTTAATATTTTTAAACGTGTAAACATAAAAAAAAAAAAAAAAGGAGCTGCACTTCAAATTCAAGTTTTTGCCAACATAAATAAATAAATAAATAAATAAATAAATAAATAAATAAATTCTGTTTAGTCCTAAAGGAACTTACATAATTATAGTGTTTCTATTTTTTTAATTGGTCTCAATATTTTTAAATGGTTAAACATTTTCTTTTGTACCAAAAATAAATAATTGTTTGAATAATAGTGATTTCAATTATTGCCAAAAAATCGTAATTATTAATTTTTTCCATAATAGAGCAGCCCTAATGCGTCTTATACTGCTCGACAAAGAGGTACAAAATGAGTCTGAGTCCTGCAAGCTACAGTATACAGTACACACCGGTGTACTTACTGTATTGGCTTTAGGGGATTTATATGTTATGTTCCAAAACTGGAGTTGTAATTTTGCTTTTTACAAGTCGACTAAAGAACTTAACTCAATTTTATCTCAGTTACAACCCTGTTCAGTCAAGAAATAGGCTGACCTTTTTTTCCTCGGAGTGCACACACTTTGGTTATCATTTAGTCCATCTGCCTCACAGTCATGGGATCTATGTCCTAATCTCCTTTGCGTTTTCACCAGCAGTTTACTCCCACATTACCAAAAAAAAAAAATGCTTTCAAGATAGCTTAGAAACTCAAAATTCCTCAGGTGTGACTGTGACTGTAATATGTGTTTGTCTATAATAGCACTTGCTGTGAATATTGCAGATATTTGTGTTTTTAAATGGTTATTGACTGCATGTAAGCATATTCACAGACGACTTGGCATATGAATCAGACGCAATTTGAACTTGAAAGAGCTGTTTTACATGGACAACGTGGTTTACTTAAAAAATAAACGCAGGTCCATAAATGTCTGTTCATCACTTTCAAACAGCGTGACATGAAAAAGCCATAAGCAAAATGCTACATTTGCCTATATTTCCATTTGTTAATTTCCACCACACAGTCTGTCGTGTTTTAAGAGGTGCAACTTAATATTGCTTGAACTCCGAGACCTACCACAAAGATCTCGGGTAAATGGGAGGGAAGGAAGTGCACAGACAGGAGGACGGGCGTGGATGGAAAAGTGCGCAGTAACTTGGCTGCATCACACCCTTAAGTAACAACACATGGCAATGGAGGGTTCCCACATTCAGGCTCTGCATAGGCCACAAGGCTGCTGAAGGTCCAGGCCGCTCACACCCAGTGGACGCTGGGGTCCGAATGGGAAACTGATAAGGCTCTGCCATACCTAATTCCTTTCCATGTTCTCATCCTGGGTAGACATCACAATGGGCATGATTCATGGGGGTAATTCCACCAGCTACTGACTTGGCTCCTGCTTACATTTGCAAAGAATGTGACCTCACAATACGCTTCTTTCAGCCCTGTCTGACTTGGAGCAGCCTCTCCTTGAAGCCCCCTTCTGTTTGAGACTGCAGAGTGAGGACAGGAGAATTCGGCTGAAATGCAAGCAAGAGATGCAATGTAAGAAAAAGGGTGGGAAAAACTCTCCTCGTGCCCCATCCTTTCTTTTCCGACATCAGCGTCCTTCCCACGGCGGCGGCACTGCCGCCATTAAATAAATGATGTACGGGGAGGAGGACATTTAACTTGAATGTTAACCACCGTGGACACCGCAGGGACAAACCCTGATTGCGCAGGGAGAAGTTGTAGGTGTGATCCGTACATGAGCCACGGAGACGAGTCTCGACCGGGCGATGATTCAAGCGCGTACATAACTGTGTTTTGTAATGCGAGTCTCAAACAAACTGCAATCATAGATGGTCATTATTGAGCTGTATTGAAGCCCGTTTAATCCTTGGTTACATTCCATCTGTCACAGACACAAAGACCCTTGTCTTTATCTGCAGTTAGTGCTGAAATAAAAATTGGGCTTGTGGGCTAACTTCGGCCAAAGTGGGTTTAAAACTGACGGTACATGAAATAGAAGTAATCAACATTGGTGCCAAATGTAGGTTAAGGCAACATGTGGTCAACAAGGCCCTACAATAATAACAATCTACAATTTCATGAGTAAAGGTGCAATCTAAAGGACAGATATGCACAACAATCTGACATTAACCAGGCCTGTGTGGTCTTTTATTTAACATTCCACATCAGAGAAAATGGCTTCAGTTCTGTAGATTTCCCAGCTACAGAAGAAAATGACTTTAGGGAAAATGCCGAGCTATCAAACGCAGAACCCAGGATCATAAACACTCAAAATATGAAACAAGTAATGGCACACCATACGCATTAGAAGGGCGTCGACACGTTAGCAGGCAGAGGTGATTTCGTCATGTCACCCTCCTTCACATTCTGCCATTGAAGGAGAACAAATGATGATGTCATCACTGGCACGGGCCTCGTGTCTGAAAGCTTTTCATGCAACCGCCTCAGTTGAATGAAAGGCAGACATTACGCACGTGGAAGAGCTGAGACTATGCAATCACTAAAGCCATTTTTTTGTAATTGTTATGGAAAATCAAATAAGGTGAATGTTAAAAAAAAAAAAAAAAAAAACATCCACAGGAAGTGAGTTGCTCTGCCAATCACATATCCTTCCTGTCTCTAGCAGGCACTGGCGAAAAGTGAAAACCACCAAGTCGGTCATCACAGGGATTCATCAACTTACTTATCTCATTATTTAAATGAAATTTTCAATTGAATGCTTATTTAAAGCAGAAGTCAACCCAAAAATAGTCTTTACAATAATATGTTGCATGCATTCTGATTACAGCAATATTGTGTTTGTGGAATATGAGGTAAGCAGCAAAATCAATCTGTTTTTATCCATCTCAGGCCATTTTGTCATTTGCTGTCAATTGAAAATGACAACATAGGCTGTGTCCGAATGTCCAACAACACGTCATTCACTATATAGCCCCACACTATATAGTTGCCTAAGATGTAGTGCCGTCATTCTGTTTGGCCATTCAGACAGTCAACTATCGACTTGCTTCTTGTTGCATATCATGTGACCATCGTACATGTCATGACGCACCGCAGCGTAAGATCTCCAACTATTTATTCTGAATAAAAATGTTTATAAACTGTATATTTTTCCTTTGTTGTACATATTTTAATTAAAATTAACTAATTATCTTATATTATTACTAGCACTGTCACTCACACCCCTTTATTTCCTGCTTACAATGCATTGCGGTCTATATTAACTAGGGGTGCACCGATCGATCGGCCAGCCGATTTATCGGCCCCGATTTCCTTAATTTTGGAAGATCGGTGATCGGGCCGATCCCTTGAAAATGAACCGATCTTTTCCACCAATCTCATCTCCCTCCTCAGAGGTCTGAAAAAGTCAGCCACTGTCCTCTTCTGCTGAGATAACTAATAGGATTTTCATTTTTATTTAAGAGAACAAATTCATGTGCAGTAATAACAACCCATTTGTATTATTTCACTGATATTGTTCAATTTTTTTTCCACTAAAATATAATTGTAACACTCAAGGTATACGCTTTGTTGAAAAAAAAATTAAATAATCGTCATCGGCAGAAATCGGGATCGGCAGGTCAGACTTTTTAACGGTTATCGGTTATCAGCCGGAAAACTGTGATCGGTGCACCTCTAATATTAACCAATTGAGTGACCATTGATGTTCCCTACCTTTCCAGGTGAATTATGGGTAACTTTTAGTCCACTGTATTTATTTCTTTTGGACATTCAGACACTCCCAACAAAATGGCGTGACCCCTTAGTAGTGCACTATGTGGGGAGTATTCAGACACAGCCATAGTTGGTCAGGGCTCTACAACCAATCACAGTTCAGCTTCAGAAAACAGGTGAACTGTGATTGTTCGTTATCTGACCAAGTGTGATGACTAACAACAAAATAACTAAATGACCATCCCCTGATAGTTTAAAAACAGGTGGGTTTTTCTATTTAATTCATATTCCACAAACGCAATATTAATCAGAATATTGCGTTTAGACTAGTGGTGCAGCACAGAACATATTACTGTTTGTTTTGGGTGGACCTTGGAATATCACGGTATTTTTTTTTCCTACACACCTCTTCACTTGCTTCAAGGTGAACTGTTAGTGTGGTGTTTACATTCAAGTGTGAGTCATGTGTACCGTGCAAGTTTTCAAATGTAAATCAGAGCGCGGCGTTATCGCAGCCATCCTTATTCCTATATCAACATTCCCAGTCAGGCTGACAGGTCAATTGAACTGTGAAGTCACAGGACGGAAGAGGCCTTGTTTCACTCATGAGAAAGTACAATGATCGTGTGGGCAGGATATAGCTGACAACACGGCTAAATCCATTCAGTGCGCCTATTTTGGTGCGACGTCTAGACATGAAAACATTTTACTAGCCACCCTAAAAACAAAAGGGGGAAAAAAGTTGCACAAGACGAGACACCAGTGCCTGAAGACGAGGTGTGGGACAAGAGCTTGGAACTGATTTATTGCCAAGCACCTTACAGGGTGCATACTTCAACTCTAGAGATAAACTGTATTGGATGCTATCATGTGTTTATGCCCTCTAATGTTTTTGTTTTTTAATATGGTGTTTTAATGTGCTGATTTTGTAAAAATATTTATATAAATATATTTTACAAGATTCCGTTTATACATCAGTCTTTTCCACTTCATTTACAAAAAACTGCGCAAATTAAAATAATTGCGTGACCCTTTTTCGCTCCAAACTGAAAAAACATCTGAATGTCATCTGAACATCTCATCCAGGATACAGAGGATTCAATCTGACTTTTGATTCTTCTACCCATTATGCATCATTTTGCGAGCAATATCTGCTACTCAAATATTGCTTATTAACTCATTCACTCCCAACCATTTTCATGTTCTATTGCTATAAAAATATGGAACCTACCAAAATAAAGATTAAAGTCTCTTCTTTCATCAGGAAAAAAGTATATTTGAATCTGTTTTTACATTTTGTAGCAATTAGCATTAGAATTAGTTAAGTTTCATCATTATTCACAAACCTGTTGAAAATACTGGGAAAAGGAGCTTGTTGCAACATGGCCCTGGCTGATCTCTTATACTTTGCTGCCACCTGTTGGCCATTTTTTTGTTTTTTTGGATAACTACCATTGCTTTAAGCGACCTCTTCAGGTCAGAAACTGCATCAAAGCCTTCATAATGCTCCAGCATACAAAAACCTAAAAAACAAACAAACGTATAAATATGTTTTTGGGAGTGAATGAGTTAATGAATGAATGAGGGCGGCACGGTGATTGAGTGGTTACCATGTCCGCCTCCCAGTTCTGAGGACTCGGGCTCGAGTCCAGGCTCCGGCCTTCCTGGGTGGAGTTTGCATGTGCCCGTGTGGGTCTTCTCCGGGTACTCCGGTCGTCTCCCACATTCCAAAGACATGCATGGCAGGTTAACTGGGTGCTCCGAATTGTCCCCTGTGAGTGTGGATGGTTGTTCGTCCCTGACTGCCCTGCGATTGGCTGGCAACCAGGCAATGGTGTCCCCCGGCTACTGTCCGAAGCCAGCTGGAATAGGCTCCAGCACCCCCCGTGACCCTTGTGAGGAGTAAGCGGTCAAGAAAATGGATGGATGGATGGATGGATGGATGATTGATTGACTGAATTGTTCACATCTTTTGACTGATAATTTGCGGTTATATTTTGTAAACATGGGGACATTTAACTAAATATTAGTCAATGTGCTTGTATATATTTGAGACTATCAGTCTGATTTTAATGCTATGAGGCTAAACCCTAAACAAATTAAAATTTGCTCACTTAATTTTTGTTTTTAAAGCTCCATCCAACTCAAATTAATTTGACATTCATGTCAATAATAAGTTTTTGTCAACGTCTGACCATAACTAGATGCATACATCATAAAATAAATGACACACACACACAATTATTCATTTATTAATCTACCTGAGTTTGATTAGTAGTAATCTTCGTCCCTCCTTCCACACATACTTCAAACATGTAATAATAATTAGTGTTGTTCCGATACCGATACTGGTATCGGCAGAGGTGCCGATACTGCATTAAAACAGTGGTATCGCTATCGGTGACTACTCACAAGTAACATGCCGATACCATTAATTCCAACACTAACATAGGATTTTGGATGCAGCATCTTGTGTCTTGCTCGTGCACGACATTCACTGGTATGTGACATGTTCACTGCATGCCGATCTAAGATATCCTATTGGCCCTTGAATGCTCTGAACCAATAGCAGGACAGCTTTTTCATGTTGAGGAAAAAAAAACCTTAAGTATCGGTATCGGCCGATACTGCAAAGCTGGGTATCGGGGGCCAAAAAACGGTATCGGAACAAGACTAATAATAATAATAATAATAATAATAATAGGGATGTTTGAGACTACTTTTTTCAGACCAATACTAATACCAGTCCTCAACTCTTGAGAAGTCAACGATACCAAGTACTGATACCACTTGTACTTTTGATTCATATCTAAACAACACAGATAATTTTAAATAAAGATCAATACAGCCCAAAATATTTTTTTCCTTAAAATTGCGTAGAATATGTCAATTTTCTGCCAGACATGTATGTATGCCTTTTTAATTCTTGATCATAAAATCACAAGTACCGAAACCGTGAAATAAGGATGGGTATCGGCCCAATACCCAACATCATCATCATCATCGCTTTAGAGTTATATACTGATAATCTCCTTGAACATGGACAAAAAGATTGACTTGATAAAGAACGTTGTAAAATCACCACCATCATCGTCATTCATAATCCTGTGGTTTAGTCTAAAATCAATGACTAGCAAACAGGCTCAGATTACAATCTTTACTAGCTGAAAGGGGGGCAAAAAGAGAGCAACATATCGTGACCACACGATGGTGTTCTGTCGGGTAAAACAGTCACATAACCAAGATTAAACTTTAAGCGCAAGCTTGAGTCAAAAACAAGAGATTTTTCATGGTAACGGATACATGGAAATAGAAAACATGCCGCATACTTATGGATTCTCCTCAGACAGTGCGTGACTAAGAAGGAAAATTCTTGACTGATTTACATCGCTGTCACATCTAAGTGGCACTTCCGCTGTTCTTTTAAAACCATGTTTTACTGTTAAAACTGTTTTCCTTTTTAATTCTCTAGAATAAGCCGGCCCTCCCATTGTTGTCCGGAATGAGGACTTTGGGGGGGTGATGAAGAAAAAATAACTCACTGTGTTCTTTGACTGATTTCTTTCCTTTAGTCAAAAAGAATGGGTTTCGTTCTAATCTTGAGGAAACATATTGGTGTGAACACCCTGGTTCAGCCCAACGTTAATCACTGAGCGGCCCGTCCGTCTTGATTAAGAAAAAGACGAAATTAATCTGAACTTTGATACTGGAAGTGGAAACAACAGCACAAATTGAGCTGGAAGAAGGGCCCCACATTACATCTGGAACATCTGATGACTGATACTAATCAAACTGTAAATTTTACTCATGATTGAGAGACTGTTGGTTGTAATGAAATATCCATTCTTAATATTGTGCCTGTGTGACCAAAAGCACGATAGGTGCTATTATCGTTTTGGTTTTACAAACCATTTTTCATTGTACAATGTTTCCACTGCATGTGTTGTTTTTGCTAAAGCAGAGTGGAGCTGTGGTTTTGGGTTTATTTCTCTGGGTTATATATGTGACCATTCGATCCATCAGGAGCCATCCGCACAGTGTTAATTGACCACAGAAATCCCTTAGGCGATTTATGGAACATTTCGAGTTTGGGTCACTGGAAATGTTACTGGAAGGCGCAGGAGCAAGGATACATTTAAAACTGCAGTAAATGCACTGAACCAGGGGTCATTGACCTTTCGGAAATCGAGAGCTACTTCTTCAGTACAGATTAATGGAAAAAGTTTAATACAAACATCTGATTTTTTTTCTCATTTTACCTTGAATAATATTATTGTATTTTATTATTAAGAATTATCGATATGCATTAGCATGATGACATTGTTCATGTTGATTTCTCACAATAAATATCACTATACTACATGTATTTCTACAAATCTTTGCCAGTGTTTACATTTTCAAAATGATCACGTCTAAAACCTAGAAAATCACAATGTCCCATGATCCATCACCACGGGCACCATGTTGATCAACCCTGCATTAAACTATTCATTTCTGTACTGCTTTCACCTGAAATGCCACAATATTAGATACTAATGCACAACCCAGTGAAGTCTAAAACAATCCTGCTCAGTTTTGATAACTTCAACCCTTCAGAGAGGCAAGTTGTAATTATTTGTCCTCCATTCCGTTGCAAAGTCGTCGAAATCGTCATCATCCTCATTGTCTACAAACATATGTCAACAATATATCCCTCCCGACTGGTTCCACTGGTTCAAAGTCCTTAACCGCCCCATTTATTTCCCGTCACGTATTTCAGAACTGGCGCGTTGCCATGACAAATAACCCTAACTCGAGGCCCACGTCACCATCAAGTGTAAATTCTGATACATTTAACTGGCTAAGAGACTGAGAATTGGTGAAAAAAAAATAAAAAATCTAAATGAGGAATCTGATTTCCCGTCTTTAAAGGTAAAAATGCGCAACAGCGCTCCAGGATCTAGTGGTAGAAACGTGGTAATGCGCTCCCGGCCTAAATGGGTTGATTCAGAAAAAATGGGCTCTCCAGGGCAAAGACAGAAAATGTAAAGACAGACCAAGTATTTGAATTTTATATTCAATCTCCCAAATTAATATATCGGAGCTTTAGTAGAGGAAGTAATTAAATTAATAGTAAACATCATAGAATATAAATATCAAAGACATTGATTACAAATTTTTTCTCTACGAAATACAATCTGGCATAAGTAAGAGGTGACCCACTTTGTCTCTCTTTGTTATCCAAGCATACAGATGTGTGCGTGTGCATGTGTGTTTGTGTGTGCCGGAGGGTGCCGTTGCACTGCGGTCCATCTGGCCCTCTATAATCAGCTTTTAACAACAAATCTAAAAACAAAGAAGCACATGTGCAAGAACAGCCACAGTCACCAGCATCCAGTGCACTTTTTTTTTTCCCAACCTGTTTTGGTTTGTGGAGATCCAACTCACTTGACACGATGCAACCAGGTACCACACTGGGATGACAACGGAGAGCTTGGGATCCCGCTGTTGCATTTCTAGAGCAGTGTGTCAGTGTGTTTTGAAGGCATGTGCATGTGGCCTGCATCTGGACACTGTTAATTCTGTTTAATCCTTTTCCTGTCAACCAGCCAGCCTTGTGTTCATGCCCATGCAGTGTGTCACTCATCTTTCAACTGAAAGCACGCAACGCAATAATGTCTCGTTAACATGGAATAACAATATAAATGGTGGTGGTGTCAAGGTAAGATGACTTCTTTTAAAATACAATTTTTGGCTAGAATGAGAGTATAGAGTTAATAGTGACAATGCAGAAAAATATTACACTCACAGAAATATTTATTAATATTTGTGTAATTTTTTTTTCAAAACAAATTCCCATTTACTTTTTTTTTTTTTAGATAATTAAAAAAAAACAACTACCAAATAAACCTTATATATTCATTAGTCCAAATAAGCCTATTTATTTGTAATGCATAATCCTCAGGTTTATGTATTTAGTATTAATAAAGTATAATAATTATTAGTATTTTTTTATTTTCAAGTTTTTGGGAAGTCTGCATTCAGTTTCATCTCAAAAACATAAAAATGTAAAAAATGAAAAAGATGGACTTGTTTTTCATATAGCAGCGACGATATACTATTTATCGTGTAGAGGTAACCTGATTATTAAAGCGATACTTTACTTATTTAGCCATTTTCGGCAGTCAAACATTAATATTTTACCGATAAAAAGAAATTTTGATATTTTCATTGTTTTTCATGTACAATTAGTACCTTTAAAAACACATTTTGCAACTTTCTGTCGAGTGAAAATGACATCACAAGGGCTCTGGTAACCAATCACAGCTCAGGTTGTGAATGTCACATGACCAAACCTAGAAAACAGGTAAGCTGTGATTGGTTACCTGAGCTCTTGTGATGTCATTTTCAGTCGACAGCAAGTTGCAAAATGTGTTTTCAAAGGTACTAATTGTATATGAAAAATAATGAAAGCATCAAATTAATTATAGACAAAATATTAACTTTTTATTGCTATAATGGGCTAAATCAGTGAAGTATCCCTTTAAGCAATTCAAACGATAGATTTTCCATCCATCCATCCATTTTCTGAACCGCTTGTTCCTCACAAGGGTCGCGAGGGGTGCTGGAGCCTATCTCAGCTGGCTATGGGCAGTAGGCGGGATACACCCTGAACTGGTTGCTAGCCAATCGCAGACAATATATTGTATGTATTTTAAATAAATATTGTATTCATACTAAATACATAAACCTGAGGATTATGCATTTCAAATATAGACTTTATTGATGATTTAATGAATATGCATCATATAAGGTTTATTTGGTAGGTTTGTGTTAAAATTATCTAAAAAAAAAAAAAAAAAGTTAATGGGAATTTGTCATGTAAAAAAAATTGTATAAATCTTAAGTTAGACTTAAATATTTCTATCAAGGTAGGGGACACAATTCTGTTCTCTAAAGGCTACTAACAAATAATTGTATAATGTATACTTAGTGGAATGTTATCATGAACAAAATGATTTGGAGAATTGCACTAACCGTTTAACGTGCGGCAAATGAAGATGATTGCCGTGAGCATGCCAAAAATGTAACAGTGATTATGTGATGAGAGGTTTTGGGCTGCAGCCTTACTGAGAGAGTTGAGCAGACCTGAAAACAGAACATTTGAGTTTTTGTTTTTCTGCACTGGGAGACTGTTTTGGTGCGTGAAGTCTTGCATTGCCATGCTTGCCTACGCAGAAAAGCAGCACTAATGGATTTGGGTTACATTGCTAGATCAACTCGGCTCTCAGCGAACCTTTATGATCCATTACGCACAGGGGGATACTTTTGCCAGGGTGCCTGTGCCAGCTGGCTAAAATAATAGAGCCAGCTCGAGCGAGGTTTACACAATTTCTCTTGTTCACTCTTGCTGAATACATACATGTTGTTTTCTCATTATAAAGCCTCCTTGCGGTCGTGTCTTATGGAAATGCTTGATGGAATCGGGGCACATGCGCTGTGTGCAATATGTCTGCAGACAGCTCAGGGAGAGAGAATGTGCAGTGGTTAGAGTTTGGGTGGAGACGGCAACATTTACTGTAGAACTGCAGACAAATATGCATGGACTCCACCCTCGGTGAGTGATCAACTCCTCTGTCATCACGGTCTTTATCACGCAGACAGAGATTGATACCAAAGGTTCAAATTCTTCTGGATCTACCCTGGTGTTTTTTTTCCCCCCCTTTGTATGTGGAAACGTGACATGGATGCTGGCAGGCTTCCCCAAGTCGCATTCAGTTTTACAAGTGGCCTCTCCTTGACAATTGTCCGCACACGTCCTGTATTGCAAAACTGGATTATGACATTGCGGTCGTCTGTCTTCAGCAATCATCTAGTTCATTTGCCAAGATTATCTCCTGAGCGCACTTCTGTTTGAGCTCCCTGTGGATGACTCATTTTTCAGAAGGCCAATGCTTTTAATAGGTCAGGAAAGGCAAGGGAAGAAGACAAAGGAACACAAAGATTGATGGGATTTCTTTTGCAAGGAAAGCAATGATAACTTCAATTCATAATGTCTCACTTGTTATTCCTTGGTCTGGAGTAAACATGATCCGCCAGCATCGATTCAAAGCGGCACTCGCATGTAGGGGAATTCCAGGCTTTTATCAGATTACTGCACCAGTATGGCCGTTAACGCATGATATGTTTTTATTTTAGCAGACGTTATCTAGGTCGGAGGCTCTTTGAACAAGTGTCACTTTCACTCCGGCAGAAGGGAAACCATGCACCAGGAGGGGAGGTGGGTCACTGGCACTGGGCAGTGGTAATAGACAGGAAGAGAGGAAAGACAATGGTTCAAAGCATCGTCATTGGTATTTGATCTATTGTCCTCGCTGGTCTTTTGAGACCACCACCAACAAGGCATCATCTTACTCAAATTGACTTGGTTTTGTGGCGCTAAGATCTCTTATGAGATTAAGTGCAGGTAGCCAAAGGGGTTGACATTGAGGAGGAGTGGCTACTCCGAGCACTATAATTTGTGGGGAGCAGAATTTCAAAAGAAGAAAAAAACTGCCTCTATCATAATGCTTGTAGCAGTAGAAGTACCAGTGTTGATAATATTTGAAAAAGAGATGCAAGGTCCACATTTGCACATCTTCTACCACCACTTCGCTTTCACCCTCCTGCAACCTGATCAGTTGTTCATCCAAGAGCATGAGCCCTTTCCCTTAATTTGCCGACACAAAGTGATTGAACATTATGAAAAATCACTGTCCTATTTAAAAACCCACTTTGGAGACTGTCGGCTTTAGATAGTGTTGTTCCGATACTGCAGTGTAAAACAGTGGTATCAGTATCGGTGAGTACTCACAAGTAACATGCCGATACCATTAATTCCAACACTAATATAGGATTTTGGATGCAGCATCTTGTGTCTTGCTCGTGCACGACATTCACTGATATGTGACATGTTCACTGCATGCCGATCTACGATATCCTATTGGCCCTTGAATGCTCTGAACCAATGGTAGGACAGATTTTTCATGTTGAGGAAAAAAAAGCCTTAGGTATCGGTATGGTATCGGTATCGGCCGATACTGCAAAGCTGGGTATCAGAATCAGTATCGGAGGCCAAAAAAACGGTATCGGAACAACACTAGCTTTAGATAAGGCACCAGTGTGCCCAGCCCAGGTCAACAGGTTGGGCTGTATAAGGGCCACTGGGCCCAAATGTCATAACTTCTGTATTCTTTGCATTGAAAAAACCCCCCCAAAAAATCAGTGCCATCCAGGCCTCAATTTCCTCAGGACAAAAGTGGCCTTAACGAGAACGCGTCCCTTTTGCTCGAGACATACGGTAGATCTAACTGTCATCCGCATAACAATGGAAGGGAATAGCATGTTTTCTTAAGATGGAAGCTAGGGAGAGCAAATACAGAGAAAACAGCAGGGGCCCCAAAATAGAAGCCCGTGGAACACCATACGAGAAAGGGGCAACCAAGACTAACGCAAAAGGTTCTGCTAGTCCTATACGATCTAAACCACTCTTGAACTCTACCACTAATGCCCACCTGGTGCTGTAAATGAGCCAACAGAAGACATTTTAATGGTTAGCTTGGACTTTCCATCACAGAAAGTTTACTTGTACAGTGTGAACTGGAGATTAAAAAGAACATTTTTAAAATTGCAGTATGCATGCTCAGCTTCAGGGTGCCCCCAATCTTGATACTATATGCACGTATATTGTCAGAATTTTAGGCATGCGTGTATACTAATGTTCTGATTAAAGTTATTGGGAATAAGAGTGCAATTCCTGTTTTGTTAGGTAGTGGAAAAAAGATGGTGGGGAAAAAAAAAAGAAAAAGAAAAGAAACTGCCTTTCTCTTTGCGAGACTTTTTTTTCATGAATTATAACAACATTCTATTTTATTCTTGAGCAGATTTATGCCCCCTTGTAATTACCATTTGTCTCTACTCTGTCACAGAATTGATGGAATATGTTGAGAAAAATGCAAGGAAAAGCCAGGCAGGAACACATCTCAGAGTGAAACCACAATGGAGGAGACTTTGAGGATGCTAATTAAACAACATCGTGATTTACAGTAAGAAAACATGCACTCTTTCAATGCCAAAAGCTTGGTTTCTTGGAAATTGTACCACTTGGTCAACATGGTTCTATTTGCAGTAAAGGGGAAATCCAGGCGAAAGTGAAGACATCCAGAACTACACGGTTGTCAGCAGACCTGTACATAGTGTACACTCAATTACTTCAGGTCCATTTGTTTTTGTTTTTTTTACCTCTCTTCCTGATAACCATTGATTGATCCCTGATACTCAAGCAGCTCAAGATCCTCATCAGCTTCATCCAGCCTGTTGAAGTCCTTGCATTGCAAAACATCTCCGAGAGTTTCACAACTTGAATCTTCTGATTTGGTAATGAGAATGATTAGCCCTCATGGAATGCCGTCCCAGCTTCACAGCACGGACATTGGCTTGCTTCGTGAATGGATGGGCCCGAGATGTTATCTGGCCTTAGGGAGGATGTTTGGGGAGTGGGAGTGGAAGGGATGTGGGGCTTCAGTGTGTTAATGCAGCTAACAGCCAGGAAGGCAGAGTGTTGACTCTGCAGATTTAAGCCCGCTACTGATGGCTATGGGGCTAAATGCTGACCCCATGGACTAATAAAGAAAATCACCTCAGGCACGAGCCGCGGGGGTCAGAGGTAACAGCGTGGCTGGGAAAAACACAGGCCACGGATTTCCATCACTACGCTGCCTAATTGAAATGACAGTTAAAGACCGATGAGGGTAACAGTGTTTATTTGCTTCTTTGTTACGCGGTGAGCTAGCACAAAGATATGCCTGCCCCGGCCAGGGTTGACATCGCTCCTGTATGCTGTCTGGCTCCGGGATCTCTACACTAGTACAATAAGGACTTCCTGTCTGCCGTCAGATTCCGATGCATTCCATTCAAGTCTGGGATAAGGCAAAGGCGGTGTGACGTGATTGTGTTAATAGGGTTTGTGTGTACAAATCCTACTCACGCTAACAACATAGCTGTGTTCACTTAATTTACCATCAGGCCAAGTTGGAACCAGCTGGGGTACAGCAGTCTGCGAACAGGACCCCACCAGATTCAGCTGTCTAAGCTATAGTCATTTCCTTCCAATATATATTTGATATATATTACAGAGTAGGAGAGGGCTGTTCCTAATTTGACATTTAAACAGCCTATTTGCTACAAAAAAATATATATATATATTTAAATTTTTATATTTTGCCTAGCAACAAGTGGCTGTGAAAACATGTTTTGGGACCAGTGAAAAGAATCAGAGCAATTCCATTTAACGATATTGCCATCTGAAGATTTTATTTGAATTGTGAATCACAAATGTTTTCTGTTCATCTACCACAGCTTTGAAAGAGGAATAGTAAAAATGGCAGAAACCTTAAACAAATTCAGTTTGAGGTTGGTCTTTATTAACCAAATTACCAGGAACAAATACAGTACAAAATAAAAATGATTTTTAAAATATATAAATTAAAAACAACAACAAATAAATAAATATGTCCCATGAATGTAACACAACACTTCAGCGTAGCTTGCCAAACATATAGTATACGATATGCATGGGGTCAAGGTCAGAGATACCAAAGAGCTAAAGTGTCTTGTTTGAGCAGCAATAATGCCCTCATAGGCAAGTATTCCGCATTTGGAGGAAAAGAGCACTCATATTCCATCACAGATGACAAATAACACCATTTATGTGGTGTCACTCAACAAGCATACCGCTAAAATGACTATACCACAAATTATATAAATAAGAACTCCCAAATGACACCCAAATGATTTATTTGTCCCCAAGTTTATTGGTCCAACACTAACACAAGCTTCTTTTTTTTTGACTGGATTGCGAATCAGCCGTGCCAGATGTAATAGTTCTGCTCCCAAAGAAAATTCCTTGTTTAAAACAAAAATAACATTGTGTTTGAGGATATTATAAAATGTGTAAGTGTTGTACATTTTAGGGGCTGTAAAAATGTGGTCAGTGTTTGCCAATAACTACAATAACGGAATATGATTTACGCCTTCCTAGGGCTGCCATCTTACAACCCTCCAATGTGTAGACTTTCAGTCATTCAGATGCATAAGCATTTCTGCAGTGGCTCTCAAACTTTTTTTTTTTCCTTTTATTACCTTTTTACTACCTTAAAAAGTACAAATTTCTCCAAATACCACCTTCATGACCGTCATTAAAATACAGTAGAGCAGTAGGCCCAAACTTTCACCAAAAACATGACAGGTTTTATTTCTAAAAAAAAAAATAAAAAAAAAATTGCAAGTCAGTGTAACAGTTTGAACATTAGCACTGTGTTTAAAACACAATAAAAATATATACAGAATAATCTGTATATAAGTCATGATTGAAGCACATACAAATTCCCTTCATTTCCTTGCTATCAGATATTTTCATTCATTCTGAAATTGTAATTTTGAAATTTGAAATAATTTCAGTTATTGCATTGCAGGGAGCCTGTGTATCATTCACAACGCCAAGAATCACTGTCGTAGATTAAGTCACTACATGATAATCATTGTCAAGTTGAAAAAAAAAAAAAAGCTGCAGGCAGCTTTTATTGGACCCTTTTAATGACTTAATATAAAATATTTTATTGAATACTTTAATGTGCACTTAATAAAATGTTTGTTTGGATCCTTCGGCATTTCCAAATGATAAATTATCTCAATCTGCCATGGTGTGAATCTGATTATTAAGCATAAAGTCTTTCAATACATAAACTATAACCATTTCAAAATGATTTTTCATTGGGGCCCCAAAAATAGCAGCTGACAAGATTTTGACAAATATTTCACACCGACTGTATGAAATATAAACTGCATTGATTATGCATTCAAAATCAAAGTAGAAGTTGTAAAATCATGGGCTACATGTTAGAAAGTTATTTATGACAATATTTCTGATGGAACTTCATCACATAAACATAACATCTGAAAAGGTCAGTTAAAGCATGGTAGATTTGTGTTGTTTTTTTTTAAGTGGTAGATTTGATTTTTTTAAAGACAAAATATTACTCATGGTTTTAAAATTTTGTTCAGATGTCATAAACTGTAAGCAACTTTACTCAGCCTATTGTGAGTATTGCATAATAAAACTAGAACTTAGGATATTTTTACAATTCTTTATGAATGCACAACAAAGTATGCATATTACTACTTTGACACTTTTAACGAGAATTGACAAAACGTTTGGGTTGTACATTATGAAGATAGTTAAATACTTTTACCCGTTCTAGAAAACATTACTATTGTGCTGTGTTAACACTTCAATGAAAACTCATGAGGCTACGCTAAATTTGTCCCAAAGAAAAGCCGTCCCTGAACAGTGCTGATCGTGTTGAGGCCTGTGACCACTGTTGCCATCTGCTCACTATTTCCCCTCCAAAAGATGATAATTGAAGCTGAAATCACTTTTCTTTCTTGCTTGAAGAGAGAAAGGGTCTGTCACTGAAGTCTCCACCACAACAGTTAAGAACCGTGTTTGTATTCTTTATAGAGCTATTTGCCCTGCTTGGCTCTTGAAACATCTGCACCCCAGGTCAATATGGGCCATCTAATCACCTGACACACTTAATTAAAATCTCACAAGAGGCATCAAAGGACATGGTGCCCAAAATGGGGGAATGTCGATGCGCCGCCAGCGGTGTGCTTTGCAGGGCCTTGTATACAATAGAGGATGCGAAAAATCCTTCCTCATCTTTGGTGAAAATAGGTCACTGTTGGCAGCTGAGGCTAATGGGTCCCAGGTCTGGCCTGTTGTCAAGCGTGCTGCTCATCGAATTTAACACCCTTTTGTGCCAGCGTCTCGGCACTAATCTGTCTTTTCACTGAGTGTTAAAATTAATTTGCGGTGATTTCTTTGAAAGCACGTGGATCTCTTCAGGGACTTCAAACGTGACAAGTTGCCACTTGGAAGCCTTTGTCCTTGATCTTGCCCATTCTAAACGCTCGTGACAGGAGCTTTGAGACGCCTGCCCGATGAGGCATCGCAGTGACCACCCTTGTCTGCCTGTGAAAAACATCCCATGACAAAACTCAAACCTAGCCCAACAAACAATACCACGCAGTAAATTCCGAACCTGCGTGAGTCAGAGCCCAGCTATCGCTGCTCGGTGATGTGCAGTGACGATAATCAGACTTGGCTCCGAATTGACAGATAAAACATAATTTGATTTCACATTATCTTCTCACAGCTAGTCTCAACAGGGCATATCCGGAAAGGGAACATGAGCGAAGTGAGATAACTTTATCAGAGTGTTTGGCAAAGACACAAAATGGTGTTCCCATGGGAAAAGTGGAGACACAAAGTGTTTAGTGGCGCTCATAATATCTTTGAGAGAAAAATGAGCTGCGGAGCGCCCTGGGGGAAGTCGCGTCTCGTGAAGCAGGTTTCGAGCTGCCTGTTGCAGTCCATACTGTTGTCACGTATAGTCCGGGGCAGCTCTTTGGATCACATCCCTTGTCTTTTCATTCTTTCGTCCCCTTTTATCTTTCTTTATTTAATCTGCCTGTCTGTGTATATCTCGCTCACCCACTCAAACATAAACCATTTGCGCTGTTTTGCCTCTGGCCATGAAACGAGCGGAGGAATGATGACATTTGTGATGGCTGATTGGTGACCTAGCTCTATAAAGGAGATAAACTTAGAAAGTTAATGGGGAGAGGCTCCAAAATAAGAGATGGGAAACAGAAGGGGGAAAAAAAGGTAAAACAGCAAAATAGTTGTCTGTGGGTGTGGTTTAAGAGTTCCTCTCATCCAATTAGACATCAATCACTTAGATCCAAGCGAGACAATCAGACAATCTAAAACAAGTGATTTTGTTGAGCTTTGTAGCCACACTGACCGTGAGAACAGCTCACATTCTCACAGACAGAAAACCCCCTAAATGATTTGGTAATTGCTTGGTCTCCTGTCAGTAAACAATATTTGGCATCTGCATACTGACGTGTTCTTTTTTATTGTCACTGATAAATATAAATGTCCAAGGCTCATTTCAACGTTTCATTTTTCTCATGCTAGTTTAGATCAAAGCAGATGGAGACTTCTTCTTAACCCTCCTTCCCTAACCCCCATTCCTGTGCCCCCTCCTCACACTTCAACCCCCCAAACCACGTCTGCCTTGCTCCCGCTAATCACTGGTGGTCTCCTGACTGCCAACGGTAATTGATTAGGGAGCGGAGTACTGGTGGGGGAATAGAGGGGAAAGTTCAACCCACGAGTTCTCAAGGTCACTGCCCTCTTCTTCCCTCCACCAAACTCCTTTTCTCATGCTATTAAATGTCAGCCACAAGGGAAGCGGCAAATATCTGGCACACTCTGGAAGTCTGACTTCCTTGAATGTTTCAATGGTGGAAAACCAGAAGATATGCGCAAAGACAAGAGGGTGTTATGAATGGAAGAAACTCAAGTCCATATCAAGGTCATGCTGGCCGCAGAAGTGTCCGGACTTTCCAGATCTTGATGGCGAAGGCAGGCTGACTGTGACAGGAAGTGTAGAACATGTTTCCCACTGGTGCAACAGTGAGAGGTGAGGGCGTTCTCCATGTTATTAAGAGCAAAGAGTGTTGATGTTGGCTTAATGGTTTTTTGGGGGCCATCCAGACCCTCTCGAAGAAGACTCAGACACTCCAGGATGTACGCGTGAGCATGCAATAACCATGACGTCCACTGAGGCAGAATCCAAGGAGAGAATCAAACAAATCCCACTGAGGCCGAGTTAAACACAAATGATTGGGATTGTTTGAAATTTACATCGTCACCGTGGGAGTAGAGACTAATAGCTTTCTGCGTCCGTCTCACTCATGTCTCTGAAAAGTGGCCCAAGGCAATAGCAGCTGTGTCGCATTCATCTTCGTCTGGTTTGTCTGACTCCCAGCGTTTGTCATAAGGATCTCGGTTTTCGTGAGTTTGTCAGTTTGGTGCCTGATTCTCAGCTGATTTCAAACATTAGCTATAAAACGCGGATGAGGTCATTAATCTTACATACGTTTCCTTACCGCTTGGATATATTAAAACAACATGTACAGAGGATTATGACAAAACTTGATATATTTTCAAATAGTGGATCAAGATATCATGAAAGCTGGCTTTAAAGGGCTGTGAATGAAAAGCACTTGTGTGGTTTAACTCTATCCAGACTCGTGAATACCAAAGGAGGTGGTTCTAAGAAGTGGTGCACTCTGGTTTATGTTTATGTCCCGTCAGTGTTGTAAGCCTGCTCTCTACTGCCACCCTTTGTTGGGCATGCAGTATTGATTGGTAGTATCTCAAGGGAAGCGTCAATTAAGATTTCCTCATATACGGGATGGGTCCAGTTGATTTCTAACTGCCTCATATTTTACAAAATAGCTTTCATCTGTTTCCTGGTTACAAAATTCCTCACAACGCCCACTGTGCTCCGTTCAGCTTCTTTGCTTTGTTGTGGTATATTCTAATGTGAGGTAAACGCAACCCACATAGTTTCCCATCAGCCTTAGAGATGTTATGGGAGGAAAGCCACCCAGATTCTGGACTAATGCTGGTATCTGCTTCAAAGTCCTACATGTGCTACAAATATTATGTTATAAAATTAATCAATCCGGTCATTGTCAATTAAATCTGAATATTTTAAAAATGTCTAGAGGCAGATTTGTGACCTTTGCATGAATAACAACCACAGGACAGATTTTTGTTTTTCAAATGAAATCAAATCAAACTTTAACTAAGGAATTTCCAGGATGCACAGTTTTCTAAAGTAGGGATAACTGAATATATTCATTATAAAACTCTCAAAGGAATTTATATGCTTGTAATGAATGTCATTTTGATGCAAAAATCAAAACATTATAGGGATCGTTATATCACAATTATTGGATAAACAAGCAGTGGCATGCTTTCATGTAAATAGTAAATAGAAGGTTGATACAAACATATACCAGTCCTTTTGCTACCTTATGGGCTTGAGAAAAACAAGCAAATCATAGATATCATCTTTCCACAGAAGCCTCCAATGTGGGCGGTGTGGTAAAATGGGTTTGCGCTGTTATTGGATGGCTTATCACGTAGCAGACAACAGGACAGGGCATGTGGAATCGAACGTCATAGGGGTTATACAGCCAAACATCTGCTGGCCCATATTCTCACCTGTTTCCAAACAAACTCGTACGCTTCCAATGGATGACCCACAGGGAAACCGAATGCTCACTTGTAATAACAATATCACAAGTCCAAACAAGATGATACAATTTTACTTGAGATTAATCAACACCCATTGCAAATCTATTTACACAGGTTACACACTCGCAACAAGTTAGTAACAGTTAGTTTGTCAAATCTATGTAAACCGGACATTTTAAAAATAAAATTTTAAAATGTTTTAAATTTTAAAAATACATTTTAGTAAATTCTTTAAATTATTTTTATTTGCTCTTCTTCCTCCGAATGTTAACTACTACTACTGTTTGTTGATGCTTATGTGTTGCTGTCACGCCGCCACCAGAGTGGCGGTTCATGCTTTTGTTTTCAAAGTCAGGTTCCCGTTTTATTTTGAAAGTATTAACTCTCCTCTCACCCCAGGTCACTTACCCTTCCTGCAGCTCACTGATTACCGGTCCACGCCCATGATCACCACCACCTGTTCCCAATCAACCCGGACATAAAAGCCACCTGCATTCTCCCCTCCGTTGCCGAAGTGTCACATCTCAGTGCATGGAAGCGTCCTCACAGCCCTTGTTCCACAGTCCTCGTTCGATGTCTAGCCTTGCTTTGTCTTGCGCCCTTAGTTTGCCCCTTGTTTTCCTCCCTAGCGGAGCGCCTTTAGTTGTCCCTGTTTTTGAGTGCCCTTGTTTTATCTCCAGTTTGGAGCTTTTTCTGTTCTGCCTTTTTTCCCTCCTTGAGAGGTGTTTTTTGTTCAATTGGATTAAAGTTGCAGCCTTGTTGGCCAACTTACACTCTGCGTCTGAGTCCTACCTTCTCGCTCCGTGTCAGTACACTTCGGCCAGCATGGACCCAGCGGAGAAGTTGGAGGCTGCACTTCGACGACAGGCCGTCCGCCTGTCGCAGACGGAGGAGGTCCAGCAGGCGATGGCCACCCGCATGGGAGAGCTCGTTGGACAGGTGCAGGAGCTAATGAGCCACCTGCGACCCTCCACGCCGGCCATCACGAATCCAGAGACAGCAGAACCACCGATCCCGACTCCAGCCTTGACCGGGGCTGGTTTGAGACTGGCTTCCCCGGAGCGATACTCGGGAGACCAGGGACAATGTCAGGCATTCCTAACCGAATGCGACTTACATTTTGAACTTTCGCCACAGGCTTTCCCCACTGACCGTTCCCGTGTGGCCTTCATGATTTCACATCTGACCGGAAGAGCCAGAGACTGGGCCACCACGGAATGGGCAAGGCACTCCCCGACTTGCTCAACCGCAGCCGGGTTTAGCAGGGCACTTCGTCTCGTGTTCGATCCAACTAACATGGATCGGGAAAAGACTCGAGAACTTAGTAACCTCAGACAGGGCAGAGAATCGGTGAATGACTACGCAATCCGATTCCGATCTCTAGCGGCCAGGAGTGGCTGGAATGACACAGCTCTTTTTGACCACTTTTTAAAGGGGCTTTCCACAACTATGCAAGAGCTCCTATTGCCCGTAGACTTGCCTGGCGATCTGGACTCATTGATCTCATTGGCCATTCGCACCGATCATCGACGGCGAGATCTTTTGCAGACCAGCAGACATCAACGAGGACACGGTTCCGGATTCTTCCGGCATCCGGAAGCAAGAGGCCCTCCGCGAGGTGTCCTTCCCCAGTCACCCACCGCGGGAAGGCCCAGCGAGAGTGACGAGGAGCCGATGCAGCTGGACCGCGCCCGATTGTCTCACCACGAACGCCAGCGACGTCGTCAAGAGGGGCGATGCTACTACTGTGGAGAACAAGGCCATCTGGTGGTAGCTTGTCCCACCAAGAGAGGCTCTCCGGTGAGTACCGCGACTCACCAGCAAGGCAAAAACCGAAAACTCACGCAAGTCACGATTTCCTGCAATACCACTCCCACAGACCTACTAGCTCTCATTGACTCTGGAGCGGACGAGAGCCTCATGGATTGGGGGCTGGTGAAGAAATTGCAGGCCGGCACGGAACCACTTACTACCCACATGAGGGCCAGGGCGCTCAATGGCAAAGATCTATTCCTCATCACGCACGTCACAGAACCACTCGAGATCCACATTGGGCAGCACAGAGAACTCCTTCGCTTCCATGTCTTCCGGTCCCCATCACACACACTGGTCCTGGGTCATCCCTGGTTGCAGTTGCACAACCCCCGCATCGACTGGCGATCGGGGCGAGTCCTGGACTGGGGAGATGATTGTGACCACCATGGGGTGGAGCGGCCAGCGGCAGAGACACCTCCCGCTGCCATCCGACAGGTGTCTCTCGAGAATGACCAGGATTACCCGGACCTGAACACCGTTCCCTCCTGCTATCATCCGCTCAGGGAGGTGTTCAGCAAGACCAAGGCCATGTCACTTCCCCCACATCGATCCTATGACTGTGCGATCGAGTTGATTCCTGGATCTACCATCCCCAAGGGGAGATTGTACTCGGTGTCGGGTCCCGAACGCAAGGCCCTAAACGAGTACATAGACACTTCCTTGAAAGCAGGACTTATCCGGCCATCGTCATCGCCAGCTGGAGCCGGATTTTTCTTTGTGGGCAAGAAGGATGGCTCATTACGCCCTTGCATTGACTACAGTCCTCTGAATGAAATCACAGTCAAGAATCGTTATCCCCTGCCTTTGATGTCTTCAGTATTCGACCAGCTCCAGCAAGCCAAGATATTCACCAAACTGGATCTCCGCAACGCTTATCACCTTGTCCGTATTCGTGCAGGGGATGAGTGGAAGACTGGCTTCAATACTCCCCGAGGCCACTACGAATACTTAGTAATGCCTTTTGGACTCACTAATGCACCAGCGGTTTTCCAGGCCATGATTAATGACGTACTCAAGGACTTCCTCGACCAGTTCGTGTATGTGTATCTGGACGACATATTGATCTACTCACCGGATTTGAAAACCCACCAGCACCATGTCACCCAGGTCCTGAAACGCTTGCTAGAAAACAAGCTCTTTGTAAAGGCTGAAAAGAGCCTTTTTCATGCGGACACCGTCTCGTTTCTGGGATTCATCGTATCTCCGGGCAGAGTCGAGATGGAGCTGGAGAAGGTCAGCGCGGTCCGGGACTGGCCCACACCGGAATCCAGAAAAAAGGTGCAACAATTCCTAGGCTTCGCCAACTTTTACCGTCGCTTCATCCGCAACTTCAGCTCCATCGCTGCTCCACTCCATGCCTTGACCTCGCCACAGCAACGCTTCACCTGGACCCCGGAAGCCAACACTGCCTTCAAGGAACTCAAGAAAAGATTCACAGAGGCCCCGATACTCAGAGTTCCTGATCCTACCCGCCAGTTCGTGGTCGAGGTGGATGCCTCCAATCTGGGTATCGGGGCCGTCCTATCCCAAAGGAGCCAGGAAGATGGGAAGGTGCACCCCTGTGCATTTTTGTCCAGAAAGCTCTCCAAGGCTGAGCGCAATTACAGCGTGGGAGACCGAGAATTGCTGGCTGTCAAGGTCGCCTTGGAAGAATGGAGGCACTGGCTGGAGGGCGCGGAACACCCCTTCATCATCTGGACAGACCACCGCAACCTGGAATACCTACGTCATGCCAAAAGACTGAACCCACGACAGGCCAGATGGTCATTGTTTTTTAACAGGTTTTCGTTTTCTCTAACTTACAGACCCGGAAGCAAGAACGTCAAAGCAGATGCTCTGTCCCGAATCCATGACCCGGAAACCACAACAGCCGAACCTGAACCCATCCTGCCTAGGGATTGCATTGTCGGAACCATGTCCTGGCAGGTTGAAGAGGATGTCAAGGAGGCTCTCCAAGACACGATCGCTCCAAAGGAGTGTCCACCACGACGGCTCTACGTCCCGGAGGGTCTACGAGCGCAGGTGATCAATTGGGCACACACCTCTCGTCTTTCTTGCCACCCAGGTACTCGCAGGACCCTATACGTCGTCGCCCGGAGATTTTGGTGGCCTTCAATGGAGACCTCGGTACGTGATTATGTCAAGGCCTGCCCAGTCTGCGCCCGGAATAAATCATCAAATCAACCCCGGATGGGTCTCCTCCAACCACTGCCGATCCCCTCAAGGCCCTGGGCGGAGATTTCTATGGACTTTGTGACTGGACTTCCCACTTCGCATGGTAAAACCACAATACTCACTGTCGTCGACCGCTTTTCTAAGATGGCCCGCTTTATCCCATTACCTAAGCTTCCCTCAGCCAAAAGAACCGCCGAAGTCATGATCGACCAGGTGTTCAGGGTCCATGGATTCCCGCGGCACATAGTGTCGGACCGCGGTCCCCAGTTTGTTTCTCGTTTTTGGAGGGAGTTCTGCAGAGCCATAGGGGCTAAGGCGAACTTGACCTCAGGCTACCACCCAGAGGCCAATGGACAGGCTGAGAGGCTCAACCAACAGCTGGAGACCGGACTACGATGCTTGGTCTCCCAAAATCCGTCCTCCTGGAGCAAGAACTTGGTCTGGGTTGAACTGGCGCATAACTCCTTACCCACCTCTGCCACAGGAATCACGCCGTTCAAATGTGTTCACGGATACGATCCACAGTACTTCGCGGACCTGGAGGAGGAAGCCTCAGTCCCCTCGGTCCTCGCCATGATCCGCCGATGTCGCCGAATCTGGTCAGCAGCTCGACTGGCACTTCAACGTCAAGGCGACAGGGTGAAAAGAGCTGCTGACCGGAGGAGGAGGGTCGCGCCACAGTACCAGCCAGGGCAGAAGGTATGGCTTTCAACAAAAAATCTTCATCTCAAAGTTCCCTGTCCAAAGTTGGCCCCGAGATTCGTGGGGCCATTCCCAGTTGCAAAGACTATAGGCCCTGCCGCCGTGCGCCTTCGCCTGCCTCGTTCCCTCCGCACCCACCCTACCTTCCACGTGAGCCAGGTCAAGCCAGTCCAGGACAGTTCCCTGGTCCCGCCCGAGCCCGCGCCGCCCCCTCCGGAGATGGTGGAGGGGGGCCCGGTCTATAAAGTAAGAAAGTTGTTGGACGTCAGAAAGCGGGGCCGGGGACACCAATACCTGGTGGATTGGGAGGGTTACGGGCCAGAAGAGAGGCAGTGGGTGCCCGCCCGGTTCATCGTGGACCCCTCCCTCATCGACGATTTCTATGAAGAGCACCCTGACATTCCTGGGCCGTCGAGAGCCGGCCGTTGAGGGGGGGGTACTGTCACGCCGCCACCAGAGTGGCGGTTCATGCTTTTGTTTTCAAAGTCAGGTTCCCGTTTTATTTTGAAAGTATTAACTCTCCTCTCACCCCAGGTCACTTACCCTTCCTGCAGCTCACTGATTACCGGTCCACGCCCATGATCACCACCACCTGTTCCCAATCAACCCGGACATAAAAGCCACCTGCATTCTCCCCTCCGTTGCCGAAGTGTCACATCTCAGTGCATGGAAGCGTCCTCACAGCCCTTGTTCCACAGTCCTCGTTCGATGTCTAGCCTTGCTTTGTCTTGCGCCCTTAGTTTGCCCCTTGTTTTCCTCCCTAGCGGAGCGCCTTTAGTTGTCCCTGTTTTTGAGTGCCCTTGTTTTATCTCCAGTTTGGAGCTTTTTCTGTTCTGCCTTTTTTCCCTCCTTGAGAGGTGTTTTTTGTTCAATTGGATTAAAGTTGCAGCCTTGTTGGCCAACTTACACTCTGCGTCTGAGTCCTACCTTCTCGCTCCGTGTCAGTTGCTTTTTCTTGTGTAAAACACATTGAGCTGCCTTGTGTATGAAATGTGCTACACAAATAAACTTGCCTTGCCTAAAACTAAATGTAATTTATAGGGGTGTCAGGTGATTACAATTTTTAATCGTAATTAATCTCAGGATTTCAATAGTTAACTCACGATTAATTGCAAATTTTATATCTGTTCTAAATGTAGGCTACAATAAAATGTAAAATAAAATAATCTCTTCTTAAGTTTTTAAGACTTTAAAACTTCTTAAGTTTAGTAATTTCATACTAATTCATAAAATTAAAAAAAGATGTTCTATACTGTAAAAAACAAAACAAAAAAACAAGTGTGATATTGATTTGTATTGAAGGCATTTTTCTGTCACTAGATGGCATAATTGCATTTGTAAGACGTTGGTCAGTGCATTTTTCTTTTCATATTAAGTGCTATCTAATCCTTGACATGAAGTAACTTGTGAAATTCTGCACATTGTTAAAATTGTAAAATACAACTTGACCCCAGTCTCCACAAATGTATGCATTATTATTAAATTTATTACTGCTAAATTTTGACATGGACATGTTTTTGCTGCGTTGCGACTGGAATTCCCCCAGTGCAGGATTTACATGTAAAGGGCTGTCATTAACTCTTTGACTGCCAAACGTTATCCAAAAAATCCCAACGGTGACAGCCGATTTGGAGCATTTTCAGTCATCTTCCAAAGCAAACAGAATATTGTGCGGTATGAGGACATAAATATGGTGGATACCACATGAAAGATTGGATTCCATTCTTTCATGAGAAAAAAAAAAAGTACGTTTCTATCTTATTCCGTTCTTTAGTAATCACCATTTGAAATTAGGTCATTTGAGTGACATAAGCGAAAATACAAAAATATGAAGAGAAAAACAAGCTTTTTGTGAAAAGATACGTTGTTTTGCACAACAGTGACTTTGACACGAATAGTTTTTGTTTAGTGACAAGGCAGTACAAGACATTGTGCTGCCCATTGAGAGAAAAAAAAACAAAAAAAAAAACGTAATAAACGTAAAATAACATTTTTGACGGCATTCCTTAGGATTTTAGAATATGTCATTAACGAGTTAATGGTGCATTAAAAAATTGGTGGCGTTAAAGAAACTTTATATTAACTCAAAATGAACGCACTCATTTTGACACCCTAGTAATTTACAATATGATCTCTTTTTTTTTTGCATTTTGTAGCTCTTTAAAAGGGCATTGTCCACATGATGACGGTGATTAACATATCAAAGGACACTGATTAGACCCTTCATTCATTTCAAGTGCTCACCTGGCCAGCAGTGTATGAAATATCCTCCCCTTAGCAACCCATGTTGCAAATGACTGTTTGCTTCATCTTCCAAACAAAATTTTATCCTGCTGTGCAGGGTTGAGAATATTCTCAGGGCTCGGTTACACTGGTACACAAGCAGCGTAACGTTCGGTATGGAAAGTCCTTCCAAGAAACGGCGGACTCGGTTCCAAAGGAGAACTCAGCGTCTTTCTCATCGGCTATTCTGTTGTTCATGCTTGCAAGGTGAAGATGGGGATCAGTCACAGGAGCAGGAGAAGATAAATGGAGACCCTCTACATGTGGATCAAAGAGGATCAGGTGATAGGGAGACCATCCACATTACAGTGGAGGATCTGGGGATAGTTAATACCAGTTTCGCTCTGTTTGAGGAAGAGCCTGTGACCCCGAGAAACAACATGGGCCGCTCGGATAGCTCTGCGTCAGCCTGCCCGAGGGCTCTAAAGAAGAAACGACTGCAGCATTTGTCTTCTCTGCCCCTTCAGCCACGAGCGAGACAGGCTAACAATTCCAACGGCTGGGAAGAGAATGAAGATGAAGAGGATGAAGAGGACCACTTTCTGTTTGGAAGTGCCAATGACAGCAGCCCTGCTTCTGGGAGCCTCTCAGCACAATGTGAGATCAATTTGATCCCGCCCACTCCATCTGATGTTATTGATGATGACCAGTTCTTTGATATGGATTCAGAGGAGAGTGTGGTTTACGCTGCAGAGAGTGATGATTGCTTTGCTGATAGAGACTATGAGGACAAAATGGAGACAGAAGAGGCAATGCTGGGATCGAAAATGACTGAGAGTCAGATGATTGTAGGGGATTCTGAGGAGGACAAACGTGGCCGGTTAACAGAAGAGAGGGAGACGATGAAAGACAAAGTTGGGGATGAACAAAAACCAAAGGCCATGTTGTCTCATGTTTATCAGGTGGATCCTCTCCCTGTGCTCCCCCAAAAACGTGAGTCACTCAGCTAACAATGCAGTATAGAGCAAATATTATTCAAGCTCAATGTATGTCTTGTAATGAAGCAGTACTGCCAGTTTTGGCCAAAACACCACAAGTACGCAGTACATTCTGTAAATCTTACTCTAAATAGAGTCTGTTTGGTCCCAATCTAAACAGATTAAAATTTACACTTGGAAGAGCGTAAAATATTCAGAGTAAAAATTACTCAATGTATTTTTAGTGTGTACAAGAGAATTTGCCTATCCCATGAAGAAATCTATTAAATATATATATTTTTTCTAACTCAGAAATTCTCAGTAAATCTTGCAAGGAGAGATTTTAACTATTTAATAGTTCACTAAGAAAAAAAAAAAAGTTACACAAGGATTGAAGAACAAACTCAACTTTCAGCTTGGGAGACTGCCACTCTACCACCTGAGCTGTGCCACTTCCACTGTTTACTTACATCCAAAAAGGAGACCAAAATCATCTTTTATGGTGTCTTGAAGTTACGAAGATTCCAGCTGACACGAGCGATATACTAACACAAGTAGGAGTTGCATGGCTCAGCGAGTAGATTTGCTGTCTCTCAACCTGAAGTTGCGGTTTGTTCCTCAACCCTTGAATGACTTACTATTTTTTTTTTTTAACTCTCTTCCAAGTGTAAATTTACTCTGTTAAGAGTAAAAGTTATTCTATGGAATTTACTGTGCAACAGGAACATAAACAAGAGCCTCGTATCAGAGCCACAGCATTATTAGGTCCCTCAATACTCTTCATGCACTTAAGTCAGAAATGTTGATTTATTATTACACTTGCACATTCCGATTGTCATCGTTCTTTGATTAAAACTGTAGCTTGATAGCTGTATTTGACACTTTTTGATTAATGTTCAACTTTGTGATTCTTTTCAGTCATGCAGAACTGCATAGTGTGAAGTCTTTCAACAACTACACGCTAATATTGCAAATCACACCTTAGGGTTGTTGGTATGCAAGATTACACGAAAACTACTTCCGCAAAAGTTGGCAATGTGGCAAGGCAAAGGAAGAAGCTATTAAAGTTTGGTACAAAGCCAGATACAGTTGCGTCCTCAATGAATAATGCATAAACAGAATTTTACTGTCAAGTATGGAGGAGTGGTATCTACAGAATGTGAATTCAAATTAGACTTGAGGAAGTCTGTGCTCAACCTTTGCAGCAAATAAGAAAGCAAAACATATATTTACTAAAAGAAAATGGGAAATATGACATGAGCAGCAGACTCTAAGCTTTTTTGTTGAGTGTACCGGGTTACAGGCTGAGTGAGCAGATGTCATGCAGCAGATGGTGGAAGGCTGAGGTTACAACCATTAGAGACTTGACTTGAAGATTGTCTCTAAAGAACATAACCAAAAATAATATTAGTAATAGTAGCAGTGGGTTTCAGTTGGAAGCAAGCTCAAATGTCTGTAATCTTTCTGTGTTTCAGGCAACTTCAACACCGGAATAAAACTTTTGCCTTTCACTGAGCTCAACTTGGGTGAGTTTTTCTTCAGACACATGTACTAAGTAAGTATTTGTATTCAAATTTAAAAGGTCTGTTTCCATTTGGAACAAGAGAGGCGAGGTAAACGGCACCAGATGATGGTCGACATCATCCAGCTGTTGAGCTCCGTTCCCCATTCAGATGAAATTGCAGTCATTATGAGACATCGCTACAGTGCCTCGAACACCTCCTTCGGGAGTTGCAGAAGTTCCCCTTTGTTTGAATCCCATTTTAGCTATTGTACGCGTAGTCCCAGTGCTTGGCTGGACCGATGGTTCCCAGGTTTTGAGTTCCTGTGACTCAGCATGCTCTCCTCCCTTAGTTGTCACTCAATGGTCGCTTCCTTTTCTCTCAAATCAGCCAAGGGCAATAATACTGAAAGAGAGCCCTCACATACATTTCCTTGAATACGGTCAATATTTCAACATACGCTGAACCAAGATATCAACCAAACACTTTTGTTTTTGCTCCCATTTTTTTGTGAGCCTTAAAGATCTAAAATGTTTTCTACATACACAAAAGGCCATTTCCCTCAAAAACTGATCACAAATCTGTTGAGTGGCCTTTTTAAGGCACACCTGTGCTATAATCGTGCATCATAATTAATATGCCACACCTGTGAGGTGGGATGGATTATCTCAACAAAGGAAAAATGCTCACAAACACATTGTGAACAATATTTGAAGGAAATGGTCTTTTGTATATGCAGAAAAATAATGTTGGTCTTTGAGTCTAACTCATGAAAATAGAAGCAAAAAAAAAAAACACGTTCACATTCATATTTTTGTTCCGTGCAGAATATATTTCAAGTTAACTATGGGAATTATGGTATCGGACACACAATACGTGCATGAAGAATTTGGGTATGTATGATCTTGTACAATTTGATGCTGATCCATTATCTTTGTATGGTTGACAGATCACAGCTGATTGCTCAATGTGTGAATTGGCAAGCGAGGACGCGATGCTAAACAAGTTTTGGGTGTGAGAGTTCGCTCAAGCTTTGACATGTCCTGACGGAGCCTGCTCAGGCTGGGAACAACGTCCATCTCTTCTTTCCTGCTAATTTCACCCTATAAGGCAACAAGGCACTCTGTCGCTGAGCCTGCCCAAAGACTTCTGTCCTCTTGTTTTGGTTGGACTCAGACAAGAGACTGTGTGAAGTCTGCGCACGACTGTGGTAGGGCTGTGGGTGTTCGGCTACCCTCCATTGGCTCTTTCGCCACCTTGAGATCATTCTGCAATTCTTGGTGAAAAGAAGTCATAGAGCAAGACATGACAGGGAGTTTCACAGAACTTTCAGTATGGTCTGAGGTGACCCGAAAGAAAAGAGAAGACGTGTTGTTTTCTTGACTGTAGACTTGTCATTTTGACCCTCCTTATGCACTCACAGGGCAGCCAGGTGATGAAGAGAGTGCCAGTGAACTTGCCCCCCCTACTTTTCCTCCTGTCTCCAGACCAGATTCCTTCGCTGACACACATAAACACATTAACTGTCTTATCTGATGCTAACTGCATCTGCACTCCTACCTACGTCAAACTAACCTTAAAAAACAAACAAAAAAAACTGAAATGAAAAACACGTGTTCCATAAGTTCGGCTGAATTATTTGTTGCGTAAACAATTCAAAAGGCTGCTGTTCTCGTAATTGTAGACATATAAAAGTTCAAAAGATTGATTGACACCGTATCTTACATTAATTTGTCGATAGTTGGGTCTCAATATTTGTTAAATATAGAGCAACGTTTGCACCACTCGTGTGATGTCATGTAATGATGGCTATATGAAATCTTAAGTGTGGTGTAACATTTAGGAGGTATAATTTTCAGGAAAAGTCATGACATCATGACGTGTACTGTGACATTATGCATGAGAACTTTTCATCTTTTGGAATATGTTTTGCGAAACAGCCGCAAAAGAACTTTAAAGGTTTATTTGCCTTAAGAATTTAGGTCACGCTCATACAGCCTCATTCGACTTACGAGGTTTTGCTCTAATGAGTGTGTATGCTTGAGTTACATGTCATACTCTTGGTTTATGATAGCAGACAAATATAGAACTGGCTCTCTAACCATGTGATGTTTGGAAAATGAAGGAATGTACATTTCTCTGGGAAGGAATTTGAGTCATCAAAAAAGTACGTCATCAACTAGTTGTTATTGTTATTGACTTGTTGCCAAGCAACTCCATCAAGCTGTGTCTATCAGCGGCAATGAATTTTCTACAAACAACCATTGTGACCTGCAAGAAATGACACAAAACACAAAGAATGGCCTACTAACTGTTTTCCCAGGCATTTACTAACTGATATTGAACTAACTAGGATGGTTTTATTGTATGGAGGCTGAAGCATATTTTGTATTGCTGGCACTTTTTAAACATGCATCTTTTTTAACATAATTCATAGGATTCACATAATTACAATTTTTATTTTAATATTAATTCTTAACTCATTCACTCCCAGCCATTTTCACAGAAGCAGTTCCGTTCGCTCCCGGCTGTTTTACTGGATTTTGACTGATTTTGCAAGGCCCACACAATATTGTGTTCTATTGCTATAAAAGCAAAAGAAAGATTAAAGTCTCTTCTTCCATCAGGAAAAAAAAGTAAAAGCAATTAGCATTAGAAGAGATCTAAGTTTCATCAGTTTTCACAAATCTATTCAAAATTGTAAATAATTGAGCTTTTTTTCTACATGGCCCTGGTTGATCTCCTTTGCTCTGCTGCCACCTGCTGGCCGTTTGTGTAATAACTACCAGTTCTGCAACCGTTCTGCAGTTGAGAGGCTGCATCAAAGCCTTCTGTATGCTCTAGCATTAAAAAAAAAAACCCCAAAAAACCGTATAAATACGTCTTTGGGACACTTACAACATTAAAAAAACGTATTTACATGAGCAAATGAGTTAAAAAGATATTCAACAAAAGTGATTCACATCATTCCCATTAGAAATTTGAATTCCCCTTGGGAATGATTTTCAATGTGCCACAACAATTTTTCATCTTAAAAGAAAAAAAAAAAAAAAAAAAAAAAAAAAAAATCTGATCATATTAGGAAGTATTCGACATTATTTACCGTACTCCTCTCTCAAAATTACTTGACAGCTTCAAACCATTTCAACTTTAATATATTCAGCTCATTCCAGTTCATTGTATATGATCCATGTCATTCAATATCCTTCAGTATGATTCAAAATTATTCCAAATAATTCCACATCATTCCACATTCTTTGAAGTTTTTTTTTCAGATTCAGCCTTTCAGCCTTCACATGCAATTTCTCTGGAATTTTCAAATGTCTTACAGTATAAGTTATGTTCATTCGAACTTTCAGCATTCACATACAATTTCTCCAGAAATTGCAATTGTCTAATGAATCAAGATGTTGTCATTTTACATAGATGACTTCAGCAATAGCGATGCGAGCGGCTCTAACATGCTGAAGACCGCTACTGGCTGGCCTCCTCCTAAGGCTCTCACAATGGATGCATTTACTCACCAGAGGGTATGAAGGCCAAGCAGTGCAGCTCCTTGTCACATGTTTCTGTGCAGACCCACACATGTACCACTAATGTATTTAAAGATATCTACAGAGTCTACACCAGGTGTGTCAAACATACATCCCGCGGGCTGGATCAGGCCCCCAAAGGGGTTTAATCCGTCCCGCGAGACGACTTTGTAAAGTTAAAAATAAAAATAGAATGTAATGTCAGACCAATCAACCAGCCACAATCAAATATATAAATGTGTAATTTCACAAGCAGTCCTCAGATGAGTAATGTAAGTTGTGCACAGAATCGCCGTTGAAGTCATTATTTTACACACAACTTAAAGTTATGGTTTGTTCAAATTTTATTTTATTTATTTATTTTTTTTAAATCATAGACCAACATAAACGTGTTAAATACGACAATTCAATTACTGGTAACACAAATACATATGACAGGGAGATTAACGTCCTTATAACTTCATTAATTGTGCCACACAATGCATTCTGGGAACTATATATATATATATATATATATATATATATATATATATATATATATATATATATATATATATATGCAAAACAGGTAGATTTAACACGTCTGGAACTCACACAGGCAAAGTGTTACCGCGTTTCATTTGCATTTGTGTTATTTTTTTTAAACAATAGATTACAGTTGAGCTCCGTAATTTAGGGATGGCCCAAAAATTGCAAAAATCTGCCTATAATTGACGGCAATTGTTTTTAAGTTATATACCATTATTTTACCGATTCGGCCCACTTAGTAATATATTTTCCTCCATGCGGCCCCTGAGCTAATATGAGTTTGACACCCCTGGTCTACATATTCATCGGAAGCATTTCTGATCTGACTAAGGCATGCATTGTGCATTGCTACACATGATATTAAATGACAAAGTCTCTCTCTCTCTTTTTTTAAAATCCAACATGAATGTGATGCAAGTCAAATGGTGTCGAATAGTTGCTAATGACATCAGAACCCTGCTTAAGTCTGGCTTTTTTTCCCCCCATTGTTATTGCTCAATTAATAAATCGGGACATTAGAAGACTAATTTGTGAGTCCCTAGAGGATCTGCCGAAAGTGGCTCTGCCTGCTATTCTGGCTAAAAACATGTGCTTTTCGACGAGTGAATGTGACACCATAAATGCCATTGTGGGTAGTAAAGTTCAGCAGTCTGTACAACCCTTAGTGCTTAATTGATCACACCGGATTTTTGGTCTGTTCTATTAATGTTGTTTGGTCTGTTCTATTAATGTTGTAGAGGCCTATCACTCGCTCCTGCAGTTTAGGGGACACACAAACTGGGAACGCCTCTTTTCACTCATTAAACCAGACCTCGGACCAGCAAGGGCAAGGAAAGAGGTCTCCACGTCAACGACGTACAACCGTTGGTGGGTCTTTCGTGATCTTATTAAAAACAACTTAATTCATTTGACACCATATATAACCACGAAACTCTGTGTTGCTTCAGCATCATGTGTTACCAAATCTAAGGACCAGAATGGAAACTTCCCAGAGAAGGTACTGTATACCATCGAAGTGTGTGTGTATGGGTGTTTGTCTCTGTGTGCCCTGTGATTGGCTGACAACCAGTTCAGGGTGTACCCCGCCTACTGCCCGAAGCCAGCTGGGATAGGCTCCAGCACCCCCGCGACCCTTGTGAGGAGCAAGCGGTTAAAGAAAATGGATGGATATTAACTCATTTGCTCCCAAAGACGTATTTATACGTTTTTTATGTTTTTTATGCTAGAGCATACAGAAGGCTTTGATGCAGCCTCTAAACTGAAGAAAACACTTGAAGCAATGGTAGTTATTACAAAAAAGCCAGCAGGTGGCAGCAGAGTATAAGAGATCAAACAGAGCCATGTTGCAAAAAACTCTTTTCCCCATTGTTTTAAACAAAATTGTGATGAAACATAGCTATATTCTAATGCCAATTGCTGCAAAACGGAGACAGATAGAAATGTACTTTTTTTCCTGATGAAAGAAGAGATGCTAATTTTTCTTTTGGTAGATTCCACGTTTTATAGCAATAGAACACAAATACTCTGTGGGCCTTGCAAAAGCAGTCAAAATCCAGTAAAGGGGTTGCTTCAGTGAAAATGGGTGGAAGTGAATGAGTTAATATTATTATTAGTAGTATTAGTAGTAGCAGTAGCAGTAGTAGTTATTTAAATCTGGATCAAACACTCAACTTGTAAGATAGCAAATATTAGCGTGAAGACTACATTTACACAAATTAAAGGTGTAAATAACAAGCTACAGTGGTGTTTACTGGTGAAAATATTAACAGTTGTAAAGCAGAGAGAAGATGAAAGATCAATCCGAGCCATTTCACAATTTGGAATGTCCTGAAAAGAACCACTGGTGTGCCAAGTAACAGATGTCAAAGGGGTATACAATGGAAAACAACAGCGGTTTATGATAGAAACAATGTGAGAGCTGTAAAAAGGGCCCAAAACAACAAATGACATGAGTAACAAAACCCAATGGGCATGAATTGTCATCATTTACGGTTTACAGAAGACGTCATGAACGAAAGGAGGCTAAAACAGAACATCCAAAGAAGAATTGGGAGAGCAGCTGGAATTTGACCAAGCATAAAAAACAAAAAAACAAAAAACACACACACACACACCAAGAAAGTTGTATGGACTAATGTGACAAAGATGAACTTTTACCAAAGTGATGAGAAGGCTAACGATTTACTAAAGAAAGGATCTGTTCATGATCCAAAACCTCAACAACAACAAACTAATCTGTGAAACTTGGTGGAGATAATTTTATGGCTTGGGCTTGCATGGCTTTTTCCATGACGGGATCATAAATTTTCATTGATGTAATGAATGATGGCATGAGCAACATGATTTTTTTGGGTCTGTCAAACAAGTGACAGTGATAGACCCTTCATTAAGCAACATTGACATAGGGCAAAGAAGTGGACTTCAGCCCTATAGAACAAAGATTTCACTTGGTAAAACTAACAAGAACTTAAAGGGGCTGTGGATAAAAAAGCATCAGAAAAGAAGAATGCAAATTGCAACTTGTGAGTTTTTCCATAATCAATATATGTTTGTGCTTTGACTCACGAGCGCAAACTTGGGATATGAGCACTGTATGGTGATGGTAAACTCAACTCATGTCACAATAAGCAGCCTTTTGGCCAATAGTGAGCAATTCTTCAAAAGTTTACTATCAAACAAACATTAAACCAAGAGAACTACACATGGTGAATTAAAAAAAACAAACACATAGCTTAGCCTTGAGTCCACTATCTTAATGCTAATGCTAACATGTAATAGGACACACATACAGTATACTAGGGGTGTGCTCAAAAAATCGATACGGCAATATATCGTTGCGGGCCTCATCACAATACACGTATCGATACGCAGGCGTCAGAATCGATATTGCTCGTTAACTTTAAATCGGCCGTTAACGTTTGCCTTTGCGGCTTGCATTGTACCTAAAAATAAAAATCAGCAGCGTCTTTGAAGTTAATTGCCTTCAATTAATGCAAAAATAGCTCACCGGTGATTGGACACTGTGTCTTGCTAAGAAAAATGAAAGCAGAGGAAGAATATCAACATTTATTTATTGATAAACTTAACATGGCACGTGTCTCAGTGTACCAATTTTCCTATATTTTGCGATACGTATCGTATCGTGGCCCCTGTATCGTGATACGTATCGTATCGTGAGGTTGACGGCAATACCCAGCCCTACAGTATACTATACAACCTTTTAAATAAATTATATTCTAACGCAAATGGCGCAACAACAAATTCACACATTCAATGTAAAAGTACTCACGGTCTGCGATGAGCTGATATGACTTGTAACAAGTGGCGTTCGCCGGCATTGTGCTTCAGTTTAGTGAGGACACACACCAGGATTTCTTGGTTTTGGTTTCTTTTAATCGTCTCGCTCACAAAACCTGATGATAACAGCACAAAACAAAATCCTCCCGTCAACTGTGGCGACCTTGCACAAATTAAATGAATGTATTAGAAGACTTCAGATTGTAAATGAAAACAAAAGTTTCTCCATCTGTCAAGATTCTTATCTCCTACATTGACATCAAGAGAAAAAGGGGAGAGTCAAAAGCGTGGGTACAATTTAAAATGGGTCGTGTCAAATTTATTATAGAAGTTAGGGGCGGACACAAAAAGTTTGTTTTTTTCCACCTAAGAAGAACACGTCAGGGATTTATAATTTCACAGATTTTATGTATTATAATGCAGTACAGTATTTCAAAGTTTTTCACTGACCATGTTACATTAAATATAGCTTAGCCTTTAGTCTTAGACTTGGCCAAGGTGGGCAACAGCCCAATGACCATTTGATTGATACAAAACACAATAACTGTTTATTTTTAATTCTATTATCTCAAGGAACCTCGGAACTTTTGTCTATTGTAAGTGTATCAGCTCCAAATACTTAAGATGAACTCAAAATTGTTTTTATGGAAAATCACTGCTCTCTTCAAAGTTTTGTATCAGATCAAGATGCAAATACCTGGAAAGAAAAGAAACCAGGAAAAGTTCTCCACACTCTTGCAGCGTAATGTTGATACAGTCATCTGTATTCATCACAAAACTAGTTAATCTCTTGAATGCACACAGCAAAAGGGCCATTGAGTGTGATGACAAATATGAAATCATTATAACAGTGTTGGACATTATTCACAGGTTGGAAAGCACATTAGTCACGAGTCACAGGTATGAACCCTCTGATCTCCTCTTCGCCCTCCAGACTGTGAACAGGCAAGAGGCCAAATCTCTCAAGGAGCGAAACACAAATGAGATATGCCAGTGGTTCGCTAGCATTGGATTGCAAAAATGTCTCCCTTTCATCCAAGGTAAGACGAATGTCTTGGCGGTCTGCCGCCCCTCCCTGCCCTCTGGCTGCAAAGCAAAGCCAGACATTTTGACGTTTAACTGTGCAACATAGGACGCCTTTTATCCGGTTACTCTCAATGACATAAAAATGTATATAATTATTTATTTCATGCATTATAATTTCTTAAAGTAAAAGCTCATGTGATGGATTTCCGATTGCATTTATAGCATGCAACCAAAGATTGAATTCATGCGTAACAAATCGCCAAGGACTTCGCGATAATACAATCATTCAGTTATCCTTCCAATTTACAATCTGATGTTACAGTATGTTGTTGAAGTTTATCGAGAATTTATGTGGATTTTATGATCAAAATATCTGTCATGCAAATGAAATTTTCTGCATCTTAAATGTGGAGTAAAAATGAATACAAAAAATAATAAAAATGAAATCAAGTTTACTTATTAATGCTAACGAAAAGCACTGCTATCAAGGTTTTTTAACCCATTAAGCAACACATAATTGAACACAATCGATGGCGCAACACACATAGACAGATAATATGACAATACATACAAATACGTTCTTTATTCTTTGCTAAAAAAAAAAAAAAAGAAAAAAAAAAAGACTTTTATTGCTGGTTATTGAGCTTAGTAGTGACCGTTTCTATTTATATCCATGTCTATATTATACTGCCCCCAGGTGGCAAGGAAGAAGCCACACAGTTAAATGAATTAATCATGACAAATAAAGTTTATAATTCTTTACATTAGATTTAATTACACTGTCACTACATATTTTTATATATTATAATATTATAAAAGATACATTTTTTCTCATTAAAAAACTCATTAGAAAAATTGTTCTATGAAGGTTGTAACTAATTAATGACACTGCCATTCATCTTAATGGGAAAAGATTATTTGAGATAAGAGTTTTGAGATAAGTCACAGAATTAATCAAATTCATATCTCAAGGCACCACAATGTACCGGTAATTAAAAGCAATTTATTTATTTGCATTTTACTACATAATAACGACATATTACAGTAAAATCAGCAGATTTTGAAACTAGGTTATGATGGTATTTCACATGAAAATGTGTAACAATGGGTTTAATTTTAGGCACTTATTCAGAAGCGTATTGATTAAAGTTTAAAACTATTGACTTCATAAAATGGAGTCAAGGCTCCTTGTCATGTGCATTGCATGAAATCTTTGTCTTGCAGAGGCAAACTTGTGTGGAGCAGACATAGCATCAATAGATGTCAACATCCTGGACATCCTACACATCAACACACTACAAGACAAGGAGCAGCTCCTTTCAGCTATTTATAATGAGCTGCACCCACCCAACAATTTGGGTACGCTTCCGATAACCTCAACTAATGTTTCAGCATCTTTGAAGTGCATTGAATGTTTACTTCCTGGTAGGATCCCTTGACTATAATCATGTAGAAACATTCATGCCGGTGATCAAATCCAAATCCTCGCCACAAGTGAACTGTCTGAGCATGAACCGACCATTCTTCAAGATCAGGTACAGTCGGCCCTCATTAACCTCAATGCACATTTGCATTGTCAAACTATTTCTATGTTGTTTCCCCCAACCCGAATCCCAGACACAACAACCAAAGCTACATGGCACAAAGAAATTCACAGTTGATCGAGGTGACTATAAATGGTGAGTAAAGTTCTTTTTGTTTTGTTTTTCTTGTTACTTGTTCTGCAATACTTGATTGAGTGGCTCATACTACTGGAGAAAAAAATCCTTACATACTTGGCCAATAAAGAAGAATTGGGTTCTGAGTAATGGTGGCTGATGAAATTGAGAAGTTTGGAAACTGCAGACCTTTGACTCTTCATGTCAAAACATGTAAAATATAAGAACAACAATAATCAGAGAATGTGCAAATTTGCTGATGCCAAAATGCAAGTATGCATCCACTGCAGTTTTAAGTTGTAATATCACCATTCACCACTAGGTGACAGATGTGGCTGAGTTGCCCTTACACTGGACCTTATACCTTATGACATGACTAGGTTTACTTATTTTTGTGGATTTGGAATGGTATGCAGAGCAAACAACAACAACAACAACATAATAATAATAATAATAATAATAATAATAATAATAAAAAATTTGATTGTGGTGATTTTTGTAAAAAAATAAAAAATGCACAAAAGAGTTCTTGCACTTAATGTTAGTTTGATGTTCAGCAGTTTTATGGCATCCTTGAATGAGAAATGTATTATGAAAAATGAAATACATGAAGGGACCATAGTTTGCACATATGCACGTACAGTACATATTTAAATGGTATTTTTGTCATAATACATCTTTTTAGGAAGTGCTTGGTCGTTTGTTTCTCTTTGAGGGACATAAATTGACTCTTATCCTAACCCCCATTTCTGGCAAATATTTTAGACTGGGATATTGTTCCGGCTATCATACAGAATTGCAATTTGTAGGGCGCTGACAAGAAAAATGCCATTGCATTCACTGTGGTTGTCTGATTTGGGAGGACAATATTATTCAGTGAAATTATAATTATAGGAGGCAGTATGGTGGTTTGGTGGTTAGCACAGTGAGGTTAGGGGTTCAAATCTCATCTCTGGCCTTCCTGTCTTGAGTTTGCATGCTCTTCCAGTGCCTTTGTGGTATTTTTAAAGGAAATTGGCTTTCTTTCACAAAATATGGTGTTGAGTTGTTTGAAATCATCCATAGGTGTTGATGTAATATGAATGGTTGGGTGTCAATATTTGCTCGTGACCAGTCCAGGGTGTGAGCCACCGCTCTTCAACATAAAGGTATTGTGCTAAAATAAACGTGTTGTGTGTTGTAGCATCAGAGCGAATAGTTCACCTCAGAACACCAAAAGAAACAACAGCGGGCAAAATAATGGACTCGTGTCTCAGAATGCTGGGAATGACAGATGACAGAAGCCTTTTCTCACTGAAAGAGCAAAGAGGTACAAAAAAAAAAGAGCTCACAACACATTAGAGTTTCATCACAACAGCATGAAGACATCATGTGCACATCTGCTTTTATTTCCAGATTCCACGGCTGAGCTCTCCCAGGATCAGCAGATTGGGAGTCTGCTGACATCTCCATCTGACAGGCAGCTGGAGTTGCATTTGTCGAAAACGGTAAGGCCTTTTTTTTTTTCTTTTTTTTTTTAAACATCTATCATATAATAATAATAATAATAATAATAATAATAATAATAATGATAAATGTCTTTCCACTGTAGAATACTGCCACCCAAAAGAGCCCAGTGGCCAACAGCTCTACTGGAATACAAAAGGAGGAGAGAATCAAAGAGCTGAACCAGCAAGTGGAGTCACTACAAAATGTCATCCTCCAGGTTAGGCCTATTTCTCTAAATTGCACTATAGTACTTGAAATATACTGTGCAAACTGATTGATATATTTTGGCCTAAAGGTGCAGGAGCTCCATCTCGGCCTGGTAGCATTTTGCTCTGAGCTAAAGAACTCGGACGGTGATGAGAATTTAGAAATGCTCGGCTCAGCTGAGCTGGAGCAGAAACTCGAACTGCTCCAAAGAAGGCTGAGCGACAAGAAACAAAGTCTTCAGACCCTCCGAGATCACATCAACAACTCTGCTGCTCACAGGAAAAAGTAAAATGTCTTGTGCGCTGATCATCTGAATTGAAAACAGTCTTTGTCAAACACATGGTTGTATTTTGCAGCCACACGTCACATTTAATAAGTGGCCACTTGATTAGGTACATGTAAACATTTCTGACACTACAAAGGTAATTATGCTTGGTTTTGATTGGCATCGTGAGAAAAGCATGAATCAAATGTGTGCTGAAGACCTTCACACATAGAGTACTTTAGTCCTACTTTTTATTCCTCACACTTTTTCGACATGCATCTACTTCCATATAATTCATCAGATTCACATTATTTCAACATATTTCAAACATTCACACCATTGAGGGTAATATTGTTCTCATTCAGTATATTTACAGGTTTTCTATAATTAACATTTTTCACCCCAGAATTCCCTATTCATTCCGAATGAGGCCAAATTTCCGCCAATACTTATTATTCATTCCCACTCATTCAACACAACAAATTCACATAATTCCCATTTTCAATTCAAAATGCTCATTTCCTTCAATTTACATTCCAAAAATTCTTCTTTACCAAAAATTCAACCGTCCCCCCCACTCCCCCAAATGCCTTACTCATTCTCAATGGGACATTCAACCAAACAGATTCACATCATTCCCATCCAAATTCTAAATGTGCTACTGATTAAATTCACCTTGAAACTGATTTTCAACATGCCAAAATGTCTGCTCCTCACAAAACAAAAATCACCATTCATTACCAATGACATTCATTAAATTCAGTATCATTTTGCATCATTCACAAACGTTCCGCTTTACAATATTTTTTCATTCAGCATTTCAGCCTTCGCACACAATTTCTCCGGAAATTGCAAATGTATAGTTGTGGTTGTACTTTGTGTATTTTACGTCTTAGATGTAAGAAGTACGGTCACAAAATACGAGAAATTTTACTCAGTATTGATGCAGTCAAGTTGTGCATTACTGCATGCCACACAAACAATAATAAAGACGTTGTTAAATGAATTTCTTTCCAACAGTTTCAATCAAAATTGAGCATTATTGTTTTTTTAAAGCACCATATTTGATTGATCTATAATATGCATGTACATTTCATGCCAATTTATAGGTCTTACACAGTTTAGCTATGTGTTGTATGAATGCATTTGTTGACTGTGAAGGGAACTTTACAGTTTCTCTTTCCAACCAGACAATTGGATATTCGTCTTTTGGAGAAAATTAAGCTCAATTGCCAAGTGTTTAAAGACGAAATCTCCATGGTACATCTCAACCGACAGGTGGCACATCTTCAAAATCTTCTGCAGGACATTTATATTAAGGTACTTTCCTTAGATTGTATTAAATATAGTCTGGCACTAGCCTGGGCTGGCATAATGTTGGCATTGAAACAAGTTTAGTAGACAGCTTGAGAAACAGTCTGTTGGTATGTGGGAACATTGTTGCGTGTGGGAATAATAATGTTTTTATTGCTAAAAATGTACTGAGATTGATATGCAAAATCAGCTCACAGCACACTGTTACTGCCACCAAGCATGAAAAGCAAGGTTTCGGTTAGGTAGCGGGATTATGTGCACAGGTGTAGTTGGAAAGTGTTATTTATTTATTTATTTATATTTTTGATATTTCATCCCAGTGCACAATGAACCTGAAGTTTTAGTGTAAATTAATTCTCCTTGTACCAGGATGTAAAATGCTATCTAACAAACACAAATAGGTATTTTTTTTAAGATTTTTTTTTTAATTTTTTTTTTTTTTTTTTATCATTGAAGTAAGTATTGTACTGACTTGACGTCCATTCTAGTTTAACACTGTGAAGGTCTTATATTGTCCTTTTCGTAACAATAGATCTGAGACATGGAAGGTATAAATGACTTCCTGGTGTCAAGGTCAGTGACCCCATTACGGCCATCATCTTTGCTCCTATCACGGGACAACACAATACCTGTTGTGTTTTCACTGCACTGTAGCTGCGCAGGGTGTCCCCTTTTGCGTCCGGGCACATAAGCCGGGGGGACTTGTGGATGGTCATGCACTTCGTCTGAGAAAATGTTGTTTTAGACCTGACACCCGAGAGCCTGTGACCATACCAACAATGGAATGCGTGCGACAAAAGGCACTGGGAGAGCGCAGTGGAGAAATGGGCCAGGATGTGTAAAACTATCTCCATCTATCCCCGCAGGAGCCCACTTCTTTTTTAATGTGGGCCTTTTATCCCGCTGGTGAAGGCCTAACGAGGTGCCATGAAAGGACACACGCGGCTTGGGCTTTGAATGGTGCCCCGTGTCACGTTGCTGCCCCAGGCAGGGCCGCGCTTTTTTAGGTGCCGAGCTTGTGGGAAAAGCGGCAGCGTTAATGTTTATCATATGACCTAATCAGAGTTAACACACAGGTCAGGACTGAGGAGCAGCCTGGGAACTGATGGAGCCACTGCTCTAATAAGGAGCAGACCGCCCTGTATTTGGTCTTGTAGGCTGCCCCGCATTGCAGACAATAAGGAAATATTTCATCATTGGCTGTCTAATCTCCAAGGATCGCGTCCAACTGGCGAGCATCAATAAAGCAGCCGAGGGGGAAGGGAAAGAGAAACAGAGGGAAGAGTGCGAAGGGTGGAGGGGAAGCACAACAAATAGCGGAAATGATTTTAAATAAGCGTCTTAGCTTGGACAAAAAAACTTCAGAGTCTTAAAGAGGGGAAATTGAAAGAATAACCTATTTGCTTGTCTCCGCTTGCTCATGGACTTGTTTGAAAAGAACCTGCGTGTACTTGCTTGCGCATACCCTGTGGTTTGTATTTATACAATGACAGTCAAATTATATTATTATTAAAGTGGAACCTCTGAAGTGGAATACCTCAAACACAGTAGAATTTGGAGTTGAACAAAAGTTATGGAAAAAGCATGCCTCAAAAGTCAAAATGTCCTGCAAATTTTGTGACACTAACTAATGGACCTTCGCAAAAGCCCCGCCTCCCTCATTTGACGCTTCCGGGTCTGACAATCTAGCTATTTACAATGGAAATGAACATGCAACAGCATGTCAGTCACTTTTTTTTTTTTTTTTTCCCATTATTTTGCTTGTTGGAGGTTGGAATTATTATAGCTGACAAAAGTTTTGTGGATCGATATTACAAGTCACATGTTAAAGCTGTGGGTGTTTGGGGGCGTGGTTTGGGCGTGGTTTGCGAATGGTCCATTGGCCAGCTAAATGATTGCGATTATGCATTTCTTTGACTTACCGTATTGTGATTTTAAGGAATGAATGCAACATACACAATGCATACTAGCAAGTAGCGATGTTCGATACCACTTTTTTTCAGAACAATACCAGTACGATACTCAGCTTGAGTAGTCACCGATACCAATACCAAATACAGACCCTACTAGAACTTGTGATATAAATTTCCCCTCCAAAAAACAATTACAAAATGCTAAAGAAAGACATATATTCCAATATAAAAAATTAATCCTTAAAATTGCATGAAATTTATAGCAGTTTCTTCAGCTGCCCGCTGATGCAATTCTTAAATTTAACAATATTTATGAAATGTCACTAGGTGCTGCTCTGCAAACACTTGCTTGGTCGCTATCCATTTGGTGTCCACGGTCCACCAGGCATCACCAAGAGAGAGTTTAGGTGAATTTTTATTATACAATAGTTAACCAATCTTTATACTTAATGCTGCTAATCACGTATGTATGAATGTGACAGTTTGAGGCTCCAATTAACTATTTTTAACCTTATTTTAATTTTAATTATAAGATATTTTTTAAACAAGTTTGATATAACACTGTAAACACTGTATAAAGTCCATGCTCGGTCGATTTTCTAGCCGCTATTCTAGCTGAGTCTGTGAGCTGGTGTACATCACCTAATGTCTGTCATCAATGTTGTCTGGCCTTTTAAGAGATTCATTTGTCACACTGGATCAAACTAAATCCTTTTCATTGTTAACAGCAGAGGAAATATATTGCATTGTAGTAGTAAAGCATTAAAAGGTCCATTTAGCTAATTAAGTTGGAGACATTTTTCAAAGTTCTATTTAGACATTCATTTATTTATCTTTGGTGATTGTTTTTAGTAATATTTCATTCTTCTTATTTCATCTTGACTCTAAGTGGCCTGTGACTGCCCTCGCTGGGTTAGGGTTTGATCAAGTCATGCGGATAAACATGAGTAAAATCCCTCCATCTTTGGGCGTCGGTCCAACATTGAGGGCAACTACGAAAAAACAATACACATTAACGTACTTTTCAAGGAGCTTCAGATGCATTTCTGTGGCTATATCCTGTCTGGCTCTCTCGTCTGAGGCGAGAGAAGCTTTTGTTTCGACCCCTGACCCCGGTGAAGCGACATCAATTGCTGTAAAACATTCACACGCCTAACAGAGAAAGGGCGGGGGTAGGACGCCAAGAAGCTGGATAAGGGAACTGAGGAATTCAGCGGTCAGGCTCACAAGTTATTTCTGATCCCCACAAGCAACTTGTGGTGTGATGTCCTCAAACGCTAATCATCACGTCTTGGTGGTCTGCAAGCTTTGACGCACACTCACTCTTATCTTCCGGAGACCTCGCCACAGCGGTATCTGTAATAGTCTGCCTTCGAGAAAATAGAGTTGCGTATGCATGGAAATTACATATATGAGAGCTATAAATCACAGCGTTTAAGCGATGTTTACATGTGATGATGTGATTTAAACAATGTGCGGCGCTTTTGCAGATGCATTTATGTTTGTACGTTATTTTGTAAGCATGACCATATGTGTCCCACTGTCAGGCTAAAGACATATTTTATCGTCCACTTGGGGGAGGAAATAAAAATTCTTATATTACCATTCCATACCGTACCATTTTTATTAAATATCAGTTGTATTTTATATTATCTAAAGAGTGTGTATCTGTCATTGCATTTATGCACATATTTATAATGTTTACAGTGTAAAGTGACAGTCTTTTCTACATTCAGGAAAAAGCCCGGAGAAAGAATATGACCATAAGTAACCTGAGCCAGCTGGTGTCATCACAGTCTCCTGCCTTGCTGCTGCTCTTCCAGGAGCGCTGCGGACCGGATGGCTGCTTTGGCTTTACATGTCGTTACGCAGAAGGCAGTGGATTAGTGGTGGTCGAGGTGGACAACTCGCAACTATGTGTGGATGACAGGTATCACAGGCACTCCTGCCAAACAACACCAGAAAACTACCGGATTTTCCACACTATAGGGCGCACCACATTATAAGGCGCACCTTCAATGAATGACATATTTTAAAACTTTTTCCATATACCAGGCTGGGGTTACGTTATGCATCCATTAGATGGTGCTGCGCTAAAGGGAATGTCAACAAAACAGATAGGTCAGTCAAACTTTATTAATAGATTACAAATCAGCTTTCTGACAACTCCATTCACTCCCAAAATGAATAAACAGCTGTTTTATTATTTTCTCTGAGGTAAAGTATTAGTATTAGCTAGCGATCCAAGATGGCGGGATCTTCTGCGCATGCGCGTCACCGATCGTGCAGGGTCACCGATAGCGTCTTGACAGCGAGACCTGTTGCAGCCCAATATTGACCCATATATAAGGCGCACTGGATTATAAGGCGCATGGTCAGCGTTTGAAAAAATTGAAGGCTCTTAGGTGCACCTTATAGTGCGGAAAATACGGTACTTAACAGTCACGATGAGGGAAGTCAAAGATACATTTAAATTTGATATCATTGTTTTGTTTTAGTTTTTTTTTATAAGAAGCTATTTAGTCTGACAGTTTGAAGATTACCTGACATTAACTGGCATACATTGACGTCTCAGTGAAATCTTCTTTGCAGACTTATGGAGGTGAATGGATCACCAGTGGTCAACTCAACAGAAGAAGAACTGAATGACCTTCTTTTTCAGCTGACCAGTGCTCAGATTATTGTGCTTCGCCAGCCACCTGCAACCCTCACCTCACATCAACCCCCTTTTATCCTGCAGCACATGGTTAACCCTAATAATCCCCTGCAAGCACAGAGAGATGTGATCGCCACGGAAACGCCATCACTGCGCAGGCTAATGGCCATCTGATTGTCTGATTGCAATGGCCGTTCGTGAGATGAAGACAGAGAGACTAAGAAACTGAAAACTGATGAAAATGGTGGCAGGGAGTAAATAATTTGGTTATTTACTTAGTGACATTTTATCTGTTGTGGCACTATTACAGTAATTTCTGATTGTAAACAACCTCAAAGCCTTGTGGTAATGTTACCCCCATTCCGAGTTCTCACTGTAAAAACGGTGTCATGTATCATGTAGAGAACATGGTACTCAGCTCTGGCCAGCTAGCTGTGCTCCTGTCATGATGGAGATGGTTTCATGAGGTATCACTTTAGTTGTTCTAAAAGTTTCATTTTATAACTCAAGTTTATACTATCAAGAAACAGTCCTGTACCATTATTTCTTTTTGCTGACTTCACTTTATTTTGTAGTTAAAATACAGAGGTAACATGGCATCCATTCCTACTTGTTTATATATCTCCCAGACGCTACATTCTTGTGACATTGGCTGTGTCCGAATGTCCACCCTTATCCCCTAAACCCTCATTCACTACATAGCCCCGCAATGTATAGTGGCTTAATAGTGTCCTCATTCGGTTTGGTGATTCGGACAGCCAGTTCACTACTTTCTCCTTGTCGCATATCACGTGACCACCGTATCTGTTACAACACACCAGCGCATAAATTAACGCAAATGAAAACGCTTTAAAACGGTATTTTATGTTCTTTGTCGTACATATTTTCAACTAAAATGAATTATTTCCATAGCACATATTTAAAGGGGCTGTCTGCCGGTTTTACTCTTTCACTGTGATTGGCTGGAGGAGTGTAAACACTGTCTTTCCACAGAAACGGCCCGCTGTTTACAAAACAAGCACAAAATGGCAAAATACAGGCTGGGGGTATGGGGGTTTAGGACAAAATCACCCCCACACGTTATGAAAAGCCCATATCTATAAATTGAGATGTAGTTTGTTTGTTTAAATCCTGTATTTAAAAAAGTGCATTTTCCTGAGTGAAATCGGCAGACAGCCCCTTTAATGTATCACTGTGATTGTCGCGTTTGCGCTGTCGATCACGGCATGTTTTGTTTTTTTTCATACTCGCAATGCATTGCGGTCGATATCAACCTGGTTGAGTGAGCATCAACTTTCACTACTTTTCAGAGTGCATTGTGGGTAATTTTGAATGTCCTACGTTTTCACTCCAAAGTGGCGTGACCCCTCAAGGCACTATACAGGGGTTGTGTCCAAATTCAGAAGGCTGCGTCCTTCGGAGGGCAAATTTGTCGGCTGCATGACGTCACCCCCGGCGGGACTCGACAGCACGCACCGACTTATATATAAATGGATTGTCAATGCTGCTTATCGATAACGCATTGACCGACAGTCCATTCATGTGTAAGTCCGTGCGTGCTGTCGAATCGCGGCGGGAGTGACGTCATGCAGCCGACAAATTTGCCCTCCGAAGGACGCAGCCTTCTGAATTTGGACACAGGCAGCGAGTAGGGTGTACATTCGGACAAATTGTGAGACTTATTTTTTTCGTCTTCTTTACTCTTATTGATGTAATCTGTTTACACAGTGCCCCCTAGTTTTCAGACTGAGATACTATGCCTTGTGCTACAGGCTACAATTAAATGAAATGTGAAGCATCTGTCTGTATTAACAAGTTGTTAGCTAAAAGGCATTACAATTGTGTGAAACGTTTGCTATGTTCAATAAAAGTTTCTGTTTGAACAATAGTGGGTTAAAGTAATACGTATTTTCATCACAATTGCAAGTTGTTATGGCATTAACAAACACAGGTACTCATATTTTGTAGCCTTACATAAAGTCTTAAAGGAATAAATAATATCATGTTCTAACCATGACCTTTTTTGTCCTGAGATCCACTTTTCAAGCAGCCAACCTCTCGCAATCGACCTTGATGGTGGGGATTTGAACTCGCACCATGACTGTGTCTCAGGTTTGGGAGAGCAGAGCTCTACCAGTGAGTTAAAAATGATAGGCTGCCAGCCTACTTCATCAGCTATTTTTTGAATGTTCAGGGAGTAAGGTATGACCTACTTAAAAATAAATACAAATTAAAAAAAAAATGTCAATATATAACAATAATGAAAAAACATGCACACATTTTTATTTATTTTATTTTATTTATTTTTTTACTATGCACACGCCCCAGATACCTGGTCAGTAAAAAAGTAGAAAAGTGGACATTTTTGAGGACGTTTGGTCACCCTGAAATACCGTATAAGTCTGGTACTCAATCGCTGCACCCTTAATAGTCACACTAACATGCATTTACTATTCCATGTGTGCTCTTTTGCTTTCAAAATTTACGACACATGAGAGAGCTGTAAATTAAGAATCAAAGAATACAAATCCTTAGCTCCGTAGACCGGTGTGGAGCATGCTTGTCGAACATCTGTCAGTCTATTCCTAAGGGTGAAACAATGAATGGTTGATGCTGCGCAGGGGAACTCCTGGAAGTATCAGAAAACTTGTAATCTAGTTACATACATGACTGAATGCCGTGCATCCTATATTCTCTTTGCAGAACACACACGTACAGCTTCCTTTGAAAGTTGAGTCACGTTTGGCTTTTTGTATATTGTAATGCAAACCATTGGGCTGTGGGAATAAACCCTTGGCTGCAGAAATGCCTCATTTCAATCTCGTTCTCCCTCGTTAAGAGCCAGTAGCTCGTGCAAGCTTGACAGTGCAAACAGTACCAGCCGCTGACCAAGGCTACTGGGGGTCCAAAGAGCCCGAGGACAAGAAACCAGTTTTTCTCATCGGCTGATGAGAAAGGTCACTGGTCACTCACCAGTGTAATATAATTTGGCAATAAAAAGAAATGGAGCTCGATGTAATGCGGATGGGGGATACTGGTTGCCAGAAACATTCACGAAGAGGGAGAAATATGATTCTGGCAAATTGGAGCGACTTTGGCGCATACATGGGAAAATAAAGTTGACCAGGCCGCAACTTGTAAACTGACACAGATAGACCATAATGTCATACCTCAGGAAGTGTTAGCTCAGTTTAGCGAGAAGTCATCCAAAACCACAACACAATGCAACGTCAGGATGGACGAAGAAGTAGAAAGACTGACAGTGATCATAATACTTATGGTCAAAATTAGACGCAACAGGAATGTTCTTTCTGCTCTTTCAGTCCACCCAGACGGGTGATGAAGTTCAGAAAAGTAGAGCAGCGCTTGCAGACACGCAGGGCAGAGGAGACTATGTGTCATGGCTGTCTTTATGGAAATGAATTAACACTGGGGAAAATGAGACACCATCCTATAAACACTGCTGCTGGCAAAAGAAGAAAGACATGGCGACCAACATAAACCAAAAAACACAGTCATGATGTAACACTCCTGCTACCTCGCAGGCAGGCAAAACGTCCGCATGGGAAAGTAAGGAAGATGAGCCCTAAGCCCTTGTCAGAAACATCTGCAGCACATTTAAATGAACATCAGCCTCCTCTTACTCGTCTGCCAAGACGCCTCTGGTTGACCCAGGCTGTACCTAACACGTAGTGGCACTGCACAACCTGTACTACATCTGGTTCGCCTTAACAGCCTCAGCAACATCCAGCGCACACCGATAAGCTCTGAGGTGAGTCCGCTGCAGCTTCATTTCTCTTCTCGTCCTATCAGCTGCAGCTGCTGACTCCTGAGACCCCCCCACCCCCCAAGCCTTTCTTCTTTCAGTCCGTGCACCACCTCAACTCTCGTCCCGCCCCTTGACATTTCAGGGTGCCTCACATCCGTTTGAAGTGGAAGAGGGGGCATTCGTTTTCGTTTTGGTTTCCTGCCCAAATCCAACACAAGCCAATAAAATGCAAACAGGTCTGATGGGAAGCAAGGGAATTACTGTTCACTAAACATGGACAGTCTTAAATTAGAATGTACGGATGGTTGAAGCAGAAACTGGTGTTACACCTGGAAAGGTTTAGTCATTATGGGCCTGTCAATAAAAACAACTGTCAAAACAACTGTGTTTAATGTGCCCCGAATCCCAGCAGATTTTGTCAGCCTCATTGTTTTGTCTCACGTCTCGCTTCTTTTCTTTTCTTTTGATTTTTATTTTTTTTTTTGTTCGTACAGTTAGCAAGCCAGTGGTTTGGGACATGTGGATATTATAGGGATGGGTGAGTACCGATACGAGGTGTCAGTATCGGGCCGATACGAGGACACATTTCATGGTATTGGTTATCAATACTGGTATCGGCCTCTGCTCTTGTGGCTGTTTTTCGGCCAGGTACTAAAGGTTGAAATGGTTATTTTGCGTTGATTGACCGCCACAGGGGGCTCCAGTAAGAGAGTACATAAGTCTTCAGTTGTACTCAACAATTTAAGGAGCTCTGAAGTGCAGACAGATCTTTGTATATTATATATTATTGTCATTACTACTGCACTGCTTTGAGTTGAATGACGGACGGAGAACGTGAAACAGGAAATGGAATACACAGCAGCCTTTCAAGTTAAAAGCACAGATTTCAAAACAAGATATAATTAAACATCACACACTAAACAGCTTGAGGAATTCTTAAGATATTGCTGAATTACTTGAAACACTATTGTTTTGAATTGAATTCTTTGCATCTCACTTTATTCCTTAAAAGGAAGTTGTACAACCACATATTTTGATTGACTGGATTATTTGTTTCATTTTATTTATCTATTTTTTGAAATTCATTTTATTGTGTGCTCTATGCAAAATTACCTTTATGAGCAAATTGAAAAAATAGAATTGCCATTAATTTCAATAAATCTTAAGGAAATTTGCTAGAATTGGGATATATAGGTCCTTTTAAAAAATTATATGTCACTGTTTTTTTTTTGGGGGGGGGGGGATTTTATGTATTATAAGTACTAATGGTATCGGCACTTGGTACCGTATCGGTCTTAAAAAAAAAAAAAAAAAAAAGTATTATCGACCATCCCTACTGTCAATCACACAGTTGTCATAGTTGTCAAAAGATAAAACAATTAGAAAGGAATTTAACTCTTAAATTCTTTCTTTTTTTTACTTTCACATTCAAATTTACATTCTCATAAACATGGACAATGTTGTCCTACTAGCCTAATGCTGTAGTCACCACAATACGAAACCCGTGTGAGGTAAATGGCAAAGCTACCTTTCAAATAGCTGCCGGGGCCGAGGAAAAAAAGTCAGATAACGGTGAGTGCATTGACTTGTTTTGCGCTGTTGAACTGTCAACCTGAACCAACATAGCATTTAGTATTACCTAAAGAAATAACAACCACCAATCAACAGATTGACTAGCGCTTAAATTGGTTAGAAATACTTTCTGGTAGAGTTTATTGTATACTGCATTTGATTTTCAGTGAAATTGTAGTGTCCCGGTTTTTAATTTTTGAAAATCTGGTCACCTTAATTTATATTTGAGTGACATGTTATTCTGTCAATTTCATCTGAGAAAAAAAAAAGCATAATGTCTCCTTGAAAGCACAATCAAAATCTTATTTAAATGAATTCCTCAATAATCATAAAATCAGTAAGGCTGTAACGTAGCCATTCAACTTCATTTCAGTAATTATTTTGTGCTGGGGATGCTGGGAGGGTCGCTGTCAAATCCCAGGGGCTTTGGATTTCATTTTGTCGAGGTGGAAGTGGGGCTTCTGCACTTTCTTCTGGTAAATCTCAGTCTAAGTAGCTGCACTCGGTACTTAAGAACGTCCCAGGAGATATTTATGTGCTGACCCGCTCCTGTTCAGATGTGCTGTGATATTTGACCTCTCGGTCCCTCCTGGATTATTCCCGAATATGTTACCATTCCATAAAATCTGAGGATATACTGCCATCTACTGGCACAACACACACACACAAAAAAAGATATTCATTATTATGTCTCATTAGATAAATTTTTAATGCAGAGCTGGTTTGCATGAGATTTCCCGCACATTTAGAAAACTAACAAACCAAAAACTACCATCAATAAACCTCATATAAATTGACCTACTTCATTAGTTTCAGTAGTCAAATAAACCAAAATTAATTATAAAGTTAATAATTGTATTTCAAAAGACTGACAAGTTCCAACCCTGGTGTAGCAATAAATTAAATAAATAAATAAATAAATAAATAAATAAATAAATAAATGAACTAGAGCTGCAAGCAGCTATAAAGCACCCTTGGGGTACTTGCATGTTGGGGTACAGTCACATAAGACCCTATAATATAAATGTTTTGTAGCAGAATCAGCATATTCAAATGTCATAAATCACTCCACAATTTCTCATGACAGTGCCTTTACAACATAGCTTCAATGATGAGTTCACGGTAAGGTTAATTAGGGTTTAATCATCTAAAATGAATGTACAGTATATAAACTCAATCAGGCATCCAACTGCTTTACAGCAGCTGAGCTACAATGTCACACTGTATGTCACGCAGTTAAAAGACTAATGAAAAGCCATTAGGATTAAGTATAAGGTGTGGTGTGCATGAGATAAATATGTTGGAAAAATTACCTTCTGCTTCCTCTGACAGGCAACGACTGAGAAAGGTCAGCATTATTATTACAGGTACTATTCAATCTTCAATTCATTCTTGTTGAAATGTAGAGAACATAATGACATGGTCCGTGTCTATTAATAAGGTTTAATTAAAGCAAGATGGAAACATTGTCAAAGCCATAATAAGAGTAGAAAAAAATAGATGTGGCCAAATTAATTTCAAATTGAGTAGCAGAAATTGCACTATAAATCGAACACAAGAAGTGAAGATAAATATGAAAAATGCATTCATATAATGTGTTAAAATGTCACAGAGAGTTCCCTGATGGTAAACAAACATTATTTGCATTTGACTATTAAACAACAATACCATGTACGGTATATATGTTTAATACATTTATTGATTCATTCATTTTCTGAGCCGCTTATCCTCACTTGTGCGAATAAATATAAACGTTTTCACCTTTTCAGACGTGATTAAAGCATCTCAAGGTATGACTTGCCCTTCAGTTTTCTCCCACCAAATGCCAAGCTACACACTAGGTGGCAGTAAAGGATTCGGTATGCTTAACGTCAGTAGCAATCAAAATCCCCTGAATTTTTGTTGGTGAAAACATGCAAGTGCACATTTTTAAATTGATTGTATTGATTAATTTATTTTTTAAAAAGCACCCCAACATGAAAAGTGCCAGAAACATTTTTACTGTTGGCAAATATCCCTTCCTGAAATTTTTGAACATTATAATAAACATAAATATTGCAGTAGTAGGACGTGACGCAGAGCTTAAACTGCAGTAAAGTGCATTGTGGTTAAAGAAAAAAAAAAAAGCATTACAACATTACAAGCATGTTCTTGTATTCTATCAAATGTTATTATTAATTAGTCATATTTTAAAAAAATAATATTTAACAAATTCTTCCAAAAAAAGGCCTAAAAAAGCCATTGATTCCTGGCCAAAGAGGGATACAAACAAATCGAGGTTGTGCTGATTTGTTCTAACTATCGCTTTTGTGTGCACCTACTTGTTTTTGTCACAGTTTGGGACAGAGACAGGCGGGAACAGGTTTCATGCAAAATCGTGCGTTTGCGCCACACCGAGTCACTACACACCGATCAAAGTTGTTTTATAGAAAGATGCTGAAGGCGCCGTGACAAGGAGAAGGAAGAAGCACACAGAGGGGACCGATGAGAGGAAATGGTGCACATGATAAGTGCTGAATGGTAGACCAGTGGGACAGATCCTGTCAGAGTGGCTGTTAAAGGGCTGCAACGCCAAGAGAGAGACGACTGCAGAGGACAAGAATTAGAGACAGTGGGAGGAAAAAAATGGCACTCAGTGCCAAAACTGACAAGCAATGAATTTTCTCTCGTGTTTCATGAGCACTGTACTTCTTTCCATAACTGCCGTGAAGCCAGAGTAGACTAATGGATGATTATTACGTTGAAGGGTTCAGAGATGAGAAATAGGGGTTAGCAGCATGTTTTATTCAGCTCATATTATGTTGAATTTCATGTTTCAGCACTGACTCGTTTGCATGAGTATTTTTTTTTGCAGAGACCCAGAAATGTCTCGGTCTGACGCTGCTGTACTGCGCATCGTTTTCTGCTCTTGTCTTCGAGCTTTTCATCTGTAGAGTCTTGCGGAGAAACAATGATGACCCAGTTCTGAGTTTGCCTCTGTCTTACAGCCGGTTGTCTTCTGTCCTAATCACGGGCGTCCCTCAGCTCCGAGAGCTGCTGCGCTGCTACCAAGGCACGAGCGAGAGAGGCGTGGGAGCTCAGGGGGGGCTGGTAGAGATAAAACGAGACAGAGAGGCGTGAACAAAGTCGGCGTGTGGAAGAGAAGAAAAACGAGAGCTAATCTCAGCAGGAAGAAAAAAAAGACGGGATGACAAAATATTAGGATGGATGGATGATACTTTCAGAGAGCGAAAGAGAGGAGGTTGATGCATGGCATCTTCTCCGATTCATCTCCTAAGGAGAGCACATCTAAAGGCAGGATTGAGTCCATGACAGGCGGTTGAAGAGGGGAAACGGAGGCCTGACGTTTCGTGCATCTTCATGTGCACAGATGTCTCTTGAGATAAACGAAACCAGGTCATTCATCAGGTGTAAGGATACGCTTGCAAGGAAGGAGACATACTGGCCTTACGTAATAGACGATACGCAGGCACACTTTCCCTGCAGCATTCTTGAATCCCATACTCTGACTTGCTATTATTAGACAGAATGTTTACCAAAATGGCATTAAATGGGTTGGTGTACGGTTATTCTAGATTATTGCCAGCATCTGATGTGGGAGAACAGCGTTTAAGCTTGTGATTATTCGAAAACAAGAAAAAGGGTTGACTACATATTGTTGACTTATTCACTCCCAACCATTTTCACTGAAGTGTTTTCCTGGATTTTGACTGATTTTGCAAGGCCCGCGAAGTATTGTATGTTCTATTGCTATAAAAATATGGAACCTACCAAAAGAGAGATTAGAGTCTCTTTTATCAGGAAAAAAAATGTATATTCCTATCTGTTTCCGCTGTGCAGCAATTTGCAATAGAACATAGCTAAGTTTCATCATTATTCACAATTCTGCTTAGAACTGTGGGGAAATCAGCTTGTTTTAACATGGCCTGGTTGATCTCTTATACTCTGCTGCCACTCAACCTTCTTTTCTGCAGTAGAGCGAATGCATGAAAGCCTTCTCTATGCTCTGGCATAAAAAAAAAACCCAAAAACAACAAAAAACGTATAAATACGTCTTTGGGACACTTATAACATTTAAAATATGACGTATTTATACGTTTTTGGGAGCTAATGAGTTAATCTTGTATCACTTCAAGAATATGTATTTTATAAAGGACTATGACGCTAAACAATGTTAGGTTGATTCATTTTAATACTGAGGTGAAGTTTTATCACGATACACATGGTGCGGGTTAGATTTCTGGCCAGTGCCCCAATACCCAGCCTAGATAAAAAATAAATAAAAAAATTAAAAAAATTATGCAGAGGTCGGCACTTCAGTCAGTCATCAGTTCCTGTCAATTGATGATTCTCACCTTTCAGTGAGTGATGCCACATTGAGGTAGTATTTTTATTTTTTTTTAATAGAAGGAAGGCAAGAATGTAGCAAAAAAAAGTGTAGACAATGTGTTTTTCTGCTCTTTTCAATTGTATAATGTCCAGAATCAATCATATCCTTTCTCAATATCGGTACAGTGTATCCACTGTTTTTGATGTACCGTATATTATAATGCTCTTGATTGTGCTAGAAGTAAGGATTTTGCACTGTGGTGCAGCAAATTGGATTTGCTCCTATTTTCCAATGAGAACAGGGAAATATAATACAAATACAGATGAAAATGAGTTGGGCTTAATTGAATGCAGTATTTGTATGTGGTAACGATCTTAGCATACAAGGTCGGATTCTGTCTTTGTCTCCTAATGCTTTTCTTTAGTGCACCGTATACCATCATTGGGTGACAGGGTCGTCATCATCCTGGAAAATTAGCCTCATCGCTCACTCCTCTATGAAGATGATTTACCTGTCACTGTTCTTTCATGACTGTTGTGAATTCTGTCTCTCATGTGTGGAAGCTATTTTATTTGATGTTTTTTTATAGGTGATATTACCTATGTCTTACCGGTCTAAGTACCAAGAAATTGCAGTTATAATCTTCCAGTCATATTTTAGATTTACTTTTTTTTCATGTTACAGTATGTTTACATCCATTGTTTGAATTTATCCATGTGGTAAATGGTATAAATGGCTTTCATGTATTGAGCACTTATCTACGTTTCATTCTTGACTGCGAGTTCACTAACATGCTCAAGGATGCATCAGATAAGGTCACTACTGATTGGGACACAACCTGGATTTGTACTTAATTTTCTACTCCAGTTTTAAATCATTCAACAACATTCACTTTTCTACATTAATTGGTGGGGCTCTCAGTTACTTTTATAAACATTCCTGAACGTACTCATTGTGTGTCACGTTGATTTTCAAATCTGACTAAGGGCTCCATAAATTAGGTGACAACAATACCATTATAAACTGTAGATATGTGATTACCACATGTTTCTAATATGCAGTTATATAAAAAAAAATAAAAAATAAAAAAATAAAATAAAAAATAAAAAATAAAAAATAAAAGCGTTTTGGACCAAAAATAAAATGATGAACAAAAACAAAAAACAAAAATCAAACAAACAAAAAAAAGTCTTGTTAAATATTTGAACAAATAGTTTGCCTAAAATTAGACATGGATTCAAACTTGCCTAGAAAAAAAATAAATATTTTTGCTACAGTTGTTCCTTGTTGATGTCACTCAGGTCGACTGTCAGTGATGCAAATGGACAGGAGAGTAAACGCTGGAGAAATTGTGCATCCAGCATGAAAACATCTCCAACTCGCAGGCACCCCTGCGACTGGGTTAGTGCCAGCTGGGGACTGTAGGGATGGATTTGACCTTGCCCGTCTTTACCGATATCTGCCAAACCACCCATGCACAAGAGACATATTGCAAGATATTGTAATATTCTGGTTTAATGTGACAAAAAGATTGGAGCAAGTAAGGATGCCGCCTGTTCCATTGATGTATCATAATGTTGGTATGACCGCTGCATGTTTCTGGGGGAGGGGGAAGTGTGACTGAGTTAACGGTCAAGGGTGCCAAAGCTGGCATGGCACAGACTTGGCAACATCCAGGCAATAAGCCGGCACATGGGGGGAAGGGGGCTTCCTTGCCTGGAAGGGTGGGCTTGTCAGAGCTGAGGGAGCACATATCAATGACTTCTAAGCTCTCGGAATTATGCTAAGACATGTCTCCTTGAGGGAGCATGGTGTGGAGTTGAAAGTCATTCAAGGACAGAGATTTAACAGCGCCACATGAAGTGCCGCTTGTCTTGCTATTTGGGCAATAGCTATCTTTAAATAAATTGATGTGCACAACAAAAAGTGACTTACTATGGATGAAGACATATTAAGTACCTAAAATGAACATAGTAATTCTACTGCATGTGATATATAACTGTGCCATGTTGAGATGAATTATACACCATCAGCCTGTGTTTTCTTCCCTTCTATACACAAGGTGACCTTGGGTGCAACGTAATTTACAGCTGAATGACATGTTTGCCGTTCATGGGCCTGCCAAGTTCCATCAACCACACCCGTGTTGTGACATATTACTTGGACAGGTTTGTACATCTAAGTGGCACAATCCGATGCTTGCATTTACCCTCCATCTGCTTTGCTTACAGTGACTTTTCTATTTAAACGGCATCAGAAACACATGTGGTATGATGTCATTTTGGTAAAGTATCTCAATGTTAGCCACAGCGAACTTTGAAAGAGTGAATGTGTAAAAGAGATGGAGTCCCTTAGAACCTGGATTCTATGCCAAAATCATGATATGCTAATCATGCTGACATAAGCGAATGATGGATTTATAACTTAATTTGATGTATTTGTGAGGGACAATATACATATATCCAGAAAATCAATCAAATTTGACCTAAATAGTAAATGGAGAAGACTTACATAGCACTGGTATCCGAAGCGTTTTAATAAGTCAGGCATTCAATTATCCGAAGACTTATCATCAGCAGAAGCATCGCTGCCGCATTGTTCCAACTTTGGAATCGTTTCAAATGGTTTACCTTAAGTACAGTTGTGCTTGAAAGTTGACATACCCTTGATATATGTAAAGTTATGAGTGCAACTTTAAATGTCCATCCATCCATCCATCCATTTTCTTGACCGCTTACTCCGGAGCCTATCTCAGCTGGACTGGTTGCCAGCCAGTCGCAGGGCATACAGAGAGGAACAACCATCCACACTCACAAGCACACCTAGGGACAATTCGGAGCACTCAATTAATCTGCCATGCATGTCTTTGGAATGTGGGAGGAGACCGGAGTACACGGAGAAGACCCACGCGGGCACGGGGAGAACATGCAAACTCCACCCAGGAAGGCCGGAGCCTGGACTCAAACCCGAGTCCTCAAAACTGGGAGGCGGACGTGCTAACCTGCCGCCAACCTTAAATATACAAAAGCTAAATGTCGCTTAATGGCAAAAAAATTGCTATGAATCATCACCAAAATTCATATGCGCATATCTACCCACAACCTCTGAAAATATCAAAACAATTGCCACAGTATTTTGGATTTAATGAGCATGAACCCTTTTCCTCATCAAACAGTAAACGTTCAAGCACATAGACTCTCGCGTTGCATTGTGGCCAACGATGGAATCTGGGTTGGTTATTGCACACTTCGGTGTCGTATAATAGTGGTAAATAAATCATCCTCCAAGCAAACATACTGAATGCTACTTGCGAGCTAGCTGCTGACATTAGCTAGCTAGAGCAAACCTTGGTGGCTTGCTGATCCGCATGTAGCTGCCATCTTAGGTGTGTTTAATTTAAGTAATTAGCAAATTTGACGTGTTACAAACATCAGACGTACAGCTATGTGATATAAGCCATGTGTCATTTTATAAATCAGAGCTTTAACATAGAGTTCATCACGTGACTGACACGGTATAGCCACTCAAAGAGTAAAGGCGCTCTGTGTTGATATCTCTGTTGATATCCGTCTGCCTGAATTGATGTAAAAAAATTGTCAGCCCCCGTAAGCATTTCAAAATGTCTTCCACGGCTTGGCAACTGTTGTGCTGTTTGCGTTTGAACCAATAACTGAAAACAACACAACACCTGCATTTGTGTTTGCTTTACGCCAAATCACTGCAGAAGATTAGCAGGGTGTCATGAAAAGATTCAGAGCATTATCAAGAGAGCATCAAGTATGATTTCACGTAATGTACTCTTTATACATTTGTTGTTAGGATATGTCAACTACTGCGATTGGCTGGCAACCAGTCAAGGGTGTCCCCTGCCTACTGCCCAGAGTTAGCTGAGATAGGCGCCAGCACCCCCCGCGACCCTTGTGAGGTATAAGTGGTCTGGAAAATGGATGGATGGATATGTCAACTAACATGGCAGGGACTCGTGCTAAAGTTACCACAATGCCGGTTACGGTGACATCACACCATCTGATCCAAGCCCACAAATAATATTCAAATTTTAATGTGCCACGCCCACTTGAACGAATGTCATCCACAACGGTGAGACCTGTTTTCTCATGTGCACCAAATCACATACGACATGGGCTGTGCCTCCATGCTCCGCCAACCAGCGGCTGATGATGTGAAATATTGATTTGCATGTCCACCCACATCAACACGCCTTGGCTTTGCTGTCAAGTTCATTTAGAAGAGGCCGCTTTTAATGGGCCTTTGATGCCGAGCTTGTGGCAACAGCAGAGGTGCCGGAAGAGGGTGGAAAAGGTCCCGCAGGGTCGAGAGCACAATGCAAACACAAAGCCAAAAAAAGGGGATAATCCCGCTCTCATAAAATTCTCACTGGTTTTTATAATCAGCAATACGCAGGCTACACTGCTGCAAGAATTTGCACACAAGCTGCGTATGGGGCATAAACCTGTAGTTATTCATGTCATGGTAATATGTACACTGTACTTCTCAATTAGCCATTTCAGCATGGATACACTCTTCTGCTTCACAAAAGCAGCCAGCAGCCTTGCCTCAACACACACACGCACACGAGAGGAGAGCTACACACAGTTACTGTATGTACACTCTGAGAGTACGAGATGCTGCTTTATGAGTTGCATTGGACACAAGATGGCCTTTGCAGAAGACATCAAGTAAAAGGTTACTCTCCTGTTCCATTGTGAGTCGGTCTATCTATGAACAGATTTTAGGATGAGAACTGATGCCGCACGTGGCCACGAGAGATAACAAGGTGACCTTTTCATGTACATGACCAAAATGACAAATTATGTTAATGCCTTTATTCAAAGCCCCTTAAAAGAGACGGGTTTTGCTGTATGTTTATGACAAAGTGGAAGGCTTCACATCGCCGTACACATTTGTGTCGAGGGGTTTGTGTTCCACTTTTTCCTCCCTCTCTGTGAATTGTGGAGGCTGCCACAGTCAGACAAGCACAGTCCATCATGCAGCAAGAGACACCTGTGGCCTTTATTCCCACTGCCGTGGTCCCTGACGTTGTGTGAATGGTAGAGACAGGAAGTAATCCAGTGAGACAGGCAGAGTGGCGCCGGAAATGAGCAAAAGCTTAGAAAAAGGTGGTGTAACCCAATGGAAGGGGAAGGTCACATCACTTTTAACTAGACTGAATAACATGTAAACCTGTGCCAAGGGTGACCTGTTACGAAAGTTTTTTTTTTCCCACCCAGTTTTTCCCATAAATTAGCAGCACATTTAGGGAGGATGGTTTTAGATGACAGTACCTGACTCTACCATTTTTTTATTCTTGGCTCTAATGGGATTATTCCATCACATCTATATTTAATCCAGAGTTTATGACTCAGTAGCATTTGTTGAAAGAAGACTTTTTTTTTTCTTTTTTTTTTTAGGAGTGAACTTTAATCATCAGCAGTTCTCTTAAAGGGGGAGTGTGCAGTTTTGAAATTTGTCGCAGGTTTTGAATGTAGCCTCTCTTCACTAAGCTTATTTAATTATTCATTTTTTCATTGGTTTTAATTCCCTCTCCTCTCCTTCCTCACAGCAGAATTGGCATTAAGAATTATAATAGGAGTACTTTTACCACGTATCAGAATCGGGCTGATACCACACCTTATTTCAAGGTATTGGTACTCACGTTCGACCGCCTTCTCGTGGCCGTTACATGATCAAATGAGATGAACACAAAAAAAAATAAAAATAAAAAATGCTTTATTGGGACTATTTATGTTTCTTTAAAATTATCTGTCATTGTTTTTCAAAGTTTTACTTCTTTCTGGCCCCTTTCTTTTTTTTCTTTTTCTTTTTAAAGAGTGAAATAAAAATTTGAATTGGAATTGAATTGTTTTTTTGGGGAAAATTTTATTTATCAAAAGCACTAGTTATATTGGTATTAAGCGTTGAGTACTCAAATAGGTATCAGTCTGAAAAAAAAGTGGTATTGAACATCCATTATTTTAATATATTTAACAATAGTGAAATACTCCCAAAGATTTTGTGCCCCCATATATATATATTTTATGTCTGTTTCAACAACAACAATAAAACTAAAGAGAAATGTATACACAAACAGATCCTGTTAAAGACCTAACCTTCTTGGTGAAGGTACAGTAATAAGCACACAGAGTCCAGCATCACATTATGGCATGCAAGGGGAGTCTTTTTTTTTTTTGTGCTGCCCTGAGTGCAAATAGAGGTGAGTCACTATATGCCAGCAAAGTGCTATAAAAGAGGCCAATTCCAGCACAGCCACGAGGGGACAATGTTGTGTGAGACAGGTTGAAGAGAGGAGATGAGGTGAAAGTGAGACAGGACTGGTGTAGGTCTGCTATTAGTTCTTCCTGTGTCCCACTTCTGAAGATTTGCATCATCCTTTATTTATTTATTTATTTATTTATTTGCATGAAAAATATAGGTCAGGCCATACATTTTTAATAGTTTTGCAGCTTTAATTCAAATGTCTTCGAGCAACCCCTGCGAGAAAATCTGCCTTTGACGCTGAGAATAAAATAAGATGAAAACAACACACAATGCAAAGCAGAGTACGAATAAGGTTGTGGCATGATTAAATACATTGTCCTTTCAAACTACGTGCTTTGAGGTGAAAAGAGGACAGAAAAAAAAATGTCGCTGACTAACAGATCAGTCATGTTTTGTAACGCGACGGCGCCAAAAGCGCCTCAAATCCAAGCGTAATGCACAATCTGCACCTGGACCAAAACATGCCTGACACGCACCATTTTGCGTCATAAGTGCATCTGATCTGACTCATGGTTGGGTTGATAAGTCAAGCTCGATTTCTAGGAGGCATGATGAGCCTCCAGGCTGCAACTGGCCTTTTCCACTTTTTTAACATGAAAGAGAAAAAGAAAATGGCACTTCAGTTCCGCCAGTGCTGTTACCAGGAGACTCTTTGTTCGTAGTCAGTACAACCACTGCACTACATGATACATGGAATGGAATAAAGATACGTACGCAATTTATTCATTATTTTTTATTTTTTTTCATCTAAGAAACTCACGGCGACCTGCCTTGCTTCCCGTTCTGTCTCCCTCTGTCATTATTGTTTTCATGTTTCTTGAACGGGTTGAACTAGGGGATTTTTTTTCAGGGAACAAGTCATCACAATCTCAATCTGATTTTTTTGTGGTTTTACATAAAATTAACGTGGGATTATTTTATTTATATCCTCGGTGAGCCAATGATACCACTTTGCCATATGAGATCATCCTCATTCCAAATAATTCATGCTGAAATACAAGGCGACCTGTGGAGATGCATCCAGCTTTTAACTCAGCAAACCCATCTGTGGCAGAATGCGACATTCTGAGCCCAACTGTGTAAGCCATAATTCGAATGTAAATCTATTGTGTCAATGTAGCCCTCGATATACGGTGAAGATCATTTTGATATTAATCAGCACCGTGAAAAATATATTGAATTTGATGTATACAGTATATTGTAGAAAGCAAAATTCAAAACATTTCCTCAGCTGAATATTATCTTCTGACGGAAGAAATTAATAGGCAAAAATCAATAAGTGTGTACTATCAGCCAGACAGACTGGAAAATAAATATATAGATAAAAAATGAGTATTTCACGCTCTGTCTGGATTTGAAACTGCCAAGAGAACAATTGAAGCATTGTTAAAGGTATTATGTAAGAAATTATTTCTTTTTTTTTGTGTGTGTGGATACACTGCTTGCTTGTCTCAAATAAAAGTAGTAGGACGTTAAAATTATATGAAGTGTGTACTGTATTTTGAAAGTGACCAAAACAAATTTTTTTTCTTGAGTTCAAGAATCAACTATAACAATCTACATTAGGGATGCACGATAATATCGGAGGCCGATAATTATCGGCAATTATCGACCAATTTGACGTCAAACAGATAAACCAGAAAATAGAGAAATCCACCAATAATTATCGGCAATTATCAACCAATTTGCCATCATACAGATAAACCAGATAATAAAGAAATTTGCCAGAAATTATCGGCAATTATCGACCAATTTGAAATTGACAATTTGATTTGAAACATTGTGTAAAGTTTACACAATGTTTCAATGTATTTGTACAAGTTAGACTTATCGTAGGACTCAAAAGTATATTTGTATTTAAGTTAATTTTGCAAACAATTATCGGCTTACTTATCGGTTATCGCCATCAACACGTCTAAATTATTGCTTTATCGGTATCGGTTGAAAATAGCATTATCGTGCATCCCTAATCTACATCAATGTTTAAACTGCCGTATATTACCCATTCAATTCAATCAAATTAAATGACAGTCGACTGACTCAAAACACTCGAAAGTAACCTTGAAAATATATGGACATTTTTTTTTGTTCTAGGTTAAAATGACTGCTATTCAGCCCAGATGTTTATAGTATTCAATATAGTATTCAAAATGTCCCAGTGGGTGTAGTATGAGAATGGACTACTGTGTTAAGAGGCTCATAGTATGGCTCTGCATTTGCTATATAGCAGACAAAATAAGCCATCTTCCTCTCAGAAGAATAGTTTTATGGTAATTTGAAGGCACATTTGTATTTATAGAACTCTACCAGGCCGCAGCATATGTCACACTGAATGAACATTACAGCATTTCATAACCATTGCTACATTTAAAATCTGCCTTATCAAACCAATATTCTCATTTCATTGTATTCCCAAATAAGAACAATATGTATCTTTTTTCCCCCACTTATTTTGTGCTCAGTTCAAGCTTCGATTTTGCCAGCTGGGCTCCCATTTTACAGAATAGCAATATGAGAGCCACATTATTATATTGTAAATTATTTGGGGCAGCTGGGGAGGGTGAAGAGAACACGCTCAAGATGTTACGCTTCCGTGAGTCACTGATTTGATGATGTACCGTATGTGCTCAGTCTGACTGAGGAACACTGTGTAATGCTTCAAGCTTCTTTCAATTTGCCGGGATCATATTGCGGGAGCTTGTAAAGCACACTCACTGGACAAAACATTAGGTACACCCGCACCATCGAATGATCCCACTACAGTGAAAATAAATGGCTATGCTCAATTACTATGACACATAGAAATTTACCAATGAATTAAGGTTGTTTTATTTTAGTATTGTGGTCACAATGTTCATACTGTCATACTTACATATGTTTGCATTTCTAATAGCTTCACACAGCACACAGTATGAAAAAATGCAGTTTTACGCCACTGCAAACTAAAAAAAACAACACATATTCAATATTCATGTAAGCCAATGCCTCTTTATTGTTTCACACTGTTTACTGCTATCATTTTCAATATGAAAACTAAGTTGCAATATGCTTGTTATGAGCCCTGCCATATTGCGGCTGGACACATTATTTTGGAACTAGATTATAGCAATTCCACAAGCTGTTATTTGTTTTACTGTTTGAAAGACCAACAACACTGTTGCGGTCATAAAATATTTTTAAAATCTTCTCCCGTATTACCACATATACAATTCCTTAAAATGGGTCCGGAAGGGGCCTTGTGTGGATAACTGCATTTCAGTCAGTTTGAGTAATGAACAAAAGTATTAGCATAATAAATAATATGTACTGTACTTGATGGAAAATGATGAAAACTGAATACATGAGATTGAGTGCAGCGAGACTGCCAGACATGTAATGAATGACTCAGTGAAAAAGTGTTGACATCAACCTGGGACAAACTTGTAAAATAACAGTACATTGGCTCAGTGTCTACCGCATACAGTAATTGGACTTTATCACAGGTGACCTGAGTCTAGGGCAGTGCTTCTCAAATAGTGGGGCGGGCCCCACCCAGGGGGGCGCGAGGCTCCATCAAGGGGGGCGCGTTTGACCTCAGGGAACATGCTTTTGATTTATTAATTCTTATTTTTTATTTTTTTTTACTGTCCTAGAATAAAGTGCAATTGCACCTCCACTACACTAGGGGGCAGTGGAGCCCTAATTATTGGCAGAGTGTGCGCAAGGGAGCATTCCCTCGTTGGTGTAGGGGTTTTGTTTGCACTGAGCGTGCGCGCTTTGCACACAGAAAAAAAAAAAATAAATAAAATAAAAATCAGCACAAATTATTTTATATATTTTTGTTTTGTAGGTTAAAGTTTTTTTTTATATTGTGCTCTGAGTTAATGATGGTGATCAGTTTGAATGCACTATTATTGATTTTATGTAATTTTATTTTTCCGTATCATATGGTTTGACATGGTCAGTCAAAAAATGTTTATAGTTTAATTAAGGATTTAATTTTATTTTTGAATTTCAGACGCACTTTAAATCTTTTCTGTTACAGTTAATAAAGCAATTCTTTGTAAGTTGGTCCATATGTCTCATTTTTTATTCTCTTATACGTTAATAAGGATACAGTGACCTGTGACCTGCGTAAAAGTGTTACAAAACAAAATCTAAATCGGGACTTGTCCCAGTTAACCTGTGACATCAGTTCACCCTACCTGAGGCAAGACATGGGATACGACTCCTATTATTCACCAATCAATTACAGAACCGAAAAAAACAATCATTCGTGGTCATACTCACAACACAGAGTCTTTCATTAAACTTGCTTTTGGAGTGTGGGAGGAAACAAGAGTACCCAGAGAAAACCCACACAAGCATAAATCGCCGCACAGAAAGGCCCGGAGCCCCACACACACCAGCATGCACCATAAAAAGTTGTTAGCCTGACTACGGGAAAAACTTAGGATTAATTGAAACAGATGGGGATGGTTAAAAAAAAACAACAAAAAAACAAGGACTGTGATAAGGCATCATGTCGACAGTTCACAAAAATGTGCCCTGTGATTCCTGTACACCCGCCATTTGTCATGAAATCTCATGTGTTGATCACAACTCCTGATCTCTTCCCTCTCACTGACTTCCATATTTCATTTGCTGATTGTGCATGTGTGGGAGCCTGCACAATCAGCGTGCGACACTGTGTGGGCACGTTTTCATCTGAGTGAGGAAGCAGAGCAGACAAGCTCTACATTGGACCTGGGCGGCACGTCGGGGACAGCTGGATGTTGTCATGCCCCTGTAATGCTGATTGCGGCCCACGAGCCCCTGCCAATTATAAATCAGCTTCACAGCACTCCGGGGTGAAATACAGCGGCAGAGGAACACGCCTGCTCTACTGTACAAGAAACATTGCTCAATTTGTGAGTGCAGATAACTGCTTTCAAATGCTTCATATGTATAAACTGAACCTTTTTTAGGAATTAGAAATGTGTAACATAATATTTAGCTAGCCCAAGTGACTTTGGCAAGAAGCAAGTACACCAACCAATTTTAGACATTTTGCCATCTTTTATGAAATGATACATTTACGTCCATCACATACTGTATGATTCATCATCATTAACCCAAAACCTAGAAGAAAAAATGACATTCATGATATAATTTAGTCAGTTTAAGCTCTTCATTCAAAGGAAGTGAAGGTTAAATGGTTGGATTTAGCAGGATTACACTGATTGACAGCTGTCATTGAAGATTATTTTGAATTCATAACAATTTTCTACATTGCTGGTGTGCAGCCTCATATACAGTACATGCCAAAAAAATATGATTTTTAATTTTGTTCTCATTTCTCATGATTTTTATTAGGGATATATACCACCACCTTTTTTTCAGACCGACATCAGTACGAGTACTCAACTCTTGAGTAGTCACAGATACTGATAGATACCAAGTACCGATACAAGCAGTTAGGGGTGTTAAAAAAAAAATCGATTCGGCAATATATCGTGATATTACAGGACGCAATTCTCGAATCGATTCAATAGGTGGCAGAATTGATTTTTAAATATCCATTTTTGATGGAAAAATATTCAACAAAACGTCTTACTTATGGTTAGAGTTCACACCTTAAGCATGGAAAAATGTTATACTAATGGAACATTAAGCCTTAATATTTTATTTCAATGCTGTTCAAATATGAAGCTGTCTGTTAAATACAGTGGCTCACAGTTATAAGGCTGAAGTTTCAGATAAATAATACATTTTCATACAAATCTTACACCGTACAAGATTACTGATTCGTATTTTCTAAATTTGAGTAAAAAAATTAAAAAAAAATCGCAACAATCGAGGTATAAATCCATATCGGGATTAATCGGTATCAAATGGAATTGTGACCTATGAATCGTGATGGTATCGAATCGAACCGTCAGGTACGAGGCAATTCACACCCCTACAAGTACATTTGAGACATAGAATTTCCCCCGCAAATAACAATAATTGATCGTTTAAATAAAGTCCTATCTGCCCCAATATTGCATTTTCATTAAAATTGCATTAAATTATTAGCAATTTTGTATTCTTCTAATTTCTAGTTTCTGATTGTAAAATGGCCTCAAGAGGGCAGCCAATGGGTTCTTTGCACAGCTCGACTACTTCCTGAACTGAACGCCACTCCTTTGTTTCCTGTCTTTCATGAGTGGACAAACCGATTAATCCAGGTGTGTCTGACCAATGTCGTCCTGATTACTTAGGTCCGGCACACCTGTATTAATCAGCTTGTCCACTCATGAAAGACAGGAAATGAAGGCGTGGTATTGAGTTCAGGAAGTGCTGGATTTGTGCAAAGAGCCCATACTGGTATCAGCTGCCATTATGATTACCAATACATTGAAACAATAAATAAATACTGGCACATCCCTATTTTTTAGGTTATATTTGCATTGCATGAGAGAAAATGTAATCAACAAGACGAATGGAAACGCATTAAACTGACTGAAATCATAATTGGAATTCTCATTGACGAACTAACACACAAGCACAATGTATTTAAAAATCAATGTAATGATTTTCAACAAAACAAATGAATGTACAAATATTATTTACACATTAGCACACTTAAGTACAGTTTAGTTGAGTTTGTTGTTTCACTCAAACTCTAGTTCATCTTCCCCTTTGTTGTGGTTTGTTTGATTAATTGTGAATGAAGTAATCTCACTTGGATGTGGAAAACAAAAAAACAAAAAAAGATCTCGTTTCAGTTCCAAAGGTAAACAGACAACATCACTAACTACTTTTCAGAATGTAAAGGAGGATAATGCACTCATGACGTAAATGTCTGATACTTCATTCGAATGAAGTCATATCACCCTCATCAGTGCAAATGCCTCAACACTTGAAGTTGGCCCCGAGTGCAAGCAACTCTCCTACGCCAACCTGCACTCGGCCGTAAATACAACAAGCTCATTTCTCCATCAGGGATTTCTATGCAAGAGTGGGCCCTGACGGTGCGTTATGGAGGGATGTGCTCAGGCAGCACGATGTTGGCAAGCTCAATGAAAATGGTCTCTGCCTCCTCACTCTTTGCTCTGAGCAATGGCTGATCATCACTAACACCTTGTTCCAACTGAAGAATACATTAAAACCCTCATAGCAACACCTCCACTTCGTGATTACATCATCGTCCGCCAAGCTAACAGGACAGAGGTGCAAGGCAGTTTGTACTCCACTGCATATGAACCTTGGAGGACTTCCACATCTGTTTCCTGCAAGGTGTGTCCCGGGGAGACAGGATGCACATTTGCACCCTCCAGTGGCGCCTGCCCGCACATTGGGTAATGTACTGTAGCTAATCCTACATCGGCCTGCACACCACCGCAACACACCCCATCTAAATTTTTTGTATATTTAATTTGATACATTATCATTGTAATCGATCAACTTAATTACAGTTGCTACAATCTTGTTTGTGTTTCTTACTCATTAGTTCCAAGGCTTGATTTTTTTTTCTTTTTCTGAGGAGTAGTTTAGATCAATAAACTTCATTTGAGGAGTAATTTTCAATTTTTATGGACCATTTTCTTTTTCCCTGGACTTGTTTACCAGAGTTTTTACTTTCTGGAGCTAGATTTACCACAGATATTAAAAATTAGGGATGTTCGATACCACTTTTTTTCAGACCGATACCGATACCGATACTCAGACCCTCAGTACTCACCGATACCGATACCAACTGCCGATACCAGTAGTACATTTTGACAAATAAAAAAAAAATCACTAAAAGATATTTTTAAACAAATATATTTCCTTTACTGCGATTGGTTGGCGACCAGTTCAGGGTGTCCCCCGCCTACTGCCCAGAGCCAGCTGAGATAGGCGCCAGCAACCCCGCGACCCTTGTGAGGAATAAGCGGTCAAGGAAATGGATGGATGGATGGATGGATATTTCCTTTAATTTTGACCAAAAAAAACAACAACACAGTCACTCTTCAATAGTCTTAATTGCTCAAAATAAAACACAGAAATGCTCTTTTAGTTTAAGATTCACAATTTTGAAGTATTTCCAAACCGGTGAAGTTTTGGTGAAAAACTGCTGCAAGCTAGCGCCAGTTACAGGCAAGGAGGACTCACTTCCCCCTCTGCCATCGGTCACTTGTACTCGTCTGTGTCACGAGTACTCGAGTACTTGAAAAAAGGCTGGTATCGGCCCGATACTGATACCTGGTATCGGTACTCGCCCATCCCTATTACAAATATTTTTATACTACTTATTCATTCATTTTCCAAACCACTTACTGGTACATTTTTAAGCTTATAGGCCACTCCTCCTAGCTGACGTACAGTATAGCATAGCATAATTCATTTCCATTTGCTTAGCAAGTAGACTTTCTATCAGGAGTCTGAACATTTACTACCGTAATTTGACCGCTATTTTGTTGTTGAAAGTTGGATGTTCTCCGCTTCAATGCAATTCCAGCCAGAAGTCTGTGAAAAGTGTAATCGATCACCTAAGCATTTAATTTTGGTGTTCGCACTAGCCATTCCAGTCTTCGGTTAGCTTAGCAATTAGCATTGCTTCTCCATCTTTCCTCGTCATCCCATCATGAGGACAATACGTGTAGCTTATTCGCCGGCACTGAGGTGATGATTACTGACTCACGGGCGAGCTCACATTTAGCCACACTTTTAGCCAGCGGCTTGGTGCTAGCTAGGTTTTTGTGTAAGTAAGAGTGCCTCGACGATCGACTGCCAAAGTCCCGTGCGCAGGTGACGTAAGCCATAAGCGTGTTGCGGCAACCTTATCATGCATGCGTCCAGCGGAGCGATGCTTTTTAGGAAAGTCTCTGCAGTTTGGGAAAACTTCAAAAGTTGCTATTTTCAGTTTTGTTAAGGAGGTGCAAAAACCGAATTTTGAACCACAAACTGAGATGCAAAACCGTTTTTCCCCTTAAAGCCTTGAGTTCATACAGAACAATCTTCCTTATTTACTTTGTTACACCAGCTGCTGACAAATCAGAGTGATCTTGTGTTTGTTGGAGCACTAAAACAACCCAGGGGGTAATTAGAAAGTTCTCAACTGTTTCAGACTACAGAGAGCAAACTGCAGTGTACGCAGCACACCACCATAATCTTTATGAGCCCAGAATTAAAATTCAAAAATGTTTGTTCCTGTTACATCATCCACTCATATTCTTTAGCACTTATCCTGTTGAGTGTCATGAAGAACTGGGGCCAATCCCTGCTGACTTGTGTCAGCCTATACTGGACTGGTTAACAGTGAATCACAAGGCACATTGAGATGCAAGACAGACAACCAATCACACTCTCATTCACACCATCACATTATTGTTGTTTATTGCTATGAATCGTAATAGAATAACACACAACCAACACATTATTGTGATTAGTGCCATTTTGTTTGGGTAGATACAGTAATAAATTCAGAAAAGGTCATTTACCCCCC